>NC_133666.1:117077730-117386590 GCF_037893015.1 Macrotis lagotis
CTCTTTCTGAGTCAATTTCTTTTTTTAAGAATTAAATAATCTTTTATTAACAAAATAAGGCAACAGTACCATAAGTCAAGGCTGACCTTAAACAAAATATCCCATTAACAGATGATTTATAGAGACAAACCCCAACAAAAATCACAGTTTTGCAAAAGTGATTTTTAAAAAACTCAGCAAAACTTCCATATTACAAAAAAATATAAAACTGATTTTATAGTCCATAAAAATTTGAACCTCATTTTATATAATATTCTTTGTTTTGCAAAAGTTCCAACTGTAAAAGAAGCTTATAATAGAGGAATTTTTTCCACAAAAGGGAAAAAAAAAACTTCTCTTCTCTCTCTCTGAAGCTCAAGCTCTCTCCTAACCTCAAGATGACAGAAATGCATTTGATCACAGTGAAGCTTCTGGCTCTCAGAAGCTTAGGAAACCAGAATATTTTTTTACTTTAGAAAGGAAGAATAGCCTGCATTCTAGAACTGTCCAAGATAGAACTTAGCCAATGATGGATTCTGACATCAGGATGGGAAAAAGGGACTAGGAGAAAATACAAAGGGAAATAATAACTTTTCTCCTTCACTAACTTGTGGCTGATTATTTTGCAGTGTTCAGTAGTAAACATCTCAAATTCTCATTCTTAGTTAAAAGAACAAAAAAGGGAAATCCTCTTCTCCCAACAAAGGTAAGACCATCCTACTCGATTTTTAATATAAGGAAGAGGTTCCTCCCTCTTCATTATTGGATTCCCTCTCCACCAGAGGGAAAAACCCTCTTTAATTATTCATCCAGTTCTCTTGCCTATTTTCTTCACTGTTCAGATGCAATTTTCCTTCCACAAACAACTCCAGAACTTAAGAGAAATTTTTGCTGTTACAGAATAATTTATTTTCCTTTCTTATCACAGTGAATTAAAATTCATCTTAATAAAATGACAAGCTGACTGGGTAGACAACCTGCACAGAGGGAGACATCAATGCAAAAGGTTATTTTGGTCAAAAAGGAAAAAAGTGCATTTTTTTAACTGAAAAAGCAGTGAGAGGTAATGAGAACAACACAATGAGAAGCATCTCTTGAAAGAGTCTCAGTCAAGGTAACCCAAAGCAGGCTGCACCCTGCATTCTTAGCAAAGGTCTAACCCAAGGCCTTTCCACACGTCTTTCTAAGTGCTCCTCCTCTTCCCTACATGGGGCCCCAGGAACCTATTTCCTCAATTAGACTTTGACTCCTAAAAGTCCTTCACCCCAGGCACCAACGAAGAAATTTTCATACCTCTCATTTGGGCTTCAACTGCCTTAAAAAGCTTTCCAATCCACTGATGTCCTGCCAGATTTCTTTCTTTTCTTTTTTAAAAATGTTTTTAATTTTATTTATTTAAGCCAATGGGGTTAAGTGACTTGCCCAAGATCACACAGCTAGGCAATTATTTAGTGTCTGAAATCATATTTGAACTCAGGTCCGACTGATTCCAGATCCAGTACTCTATCTACTGTGCCATCTAGCTACCCCTTACCTGTCAGACATCTTGAGCAGCTCATTGGGCTTGGAGAAATGCCTGTTTCCCATGAACCCTCTATGTACAGAAAGCAGAGAGGGGTGGGCAATAAGCAGGGCTGGTAGCCCTTCCAGTCAATGGTGATCCCTTTCTTCTACCTATAAACCCCCCAGAGCATAAAGATGAAGTCACTCGGGCTCTTTTTCAGACAAGACACCACAGCATCAGTGAACTGCTCCCACCCTCTCTCCTTATGGGAGTTAGCCTGGTGGACTTGGACAGTGAACACAGAGTTGAAGAGAAGGGTGCCCCTTCTGGCCCATCCAGATTAATCTTCAGGACTGGGGTGGGCAAAGTTCTCTATGACTATGGACAGCTCTTTATAAATATTTTACAAACTCAGAGGGTATTGAACAGGCCTCTGAATGCTGAAACAGAGTCTGTGAGCTTGAATTGTCCATGATATGGATCCTGCCCCAAGATAACAACTTTTACATCTCTAACTTCACACAGTCGTGTCCAAGTGAAGACCTGGTCTGAAGGTGGGTAGTTGTTATGATGTTTCCATTCTTCTACAATAAATCCCATTTGCTTTAGGAAGTAAGATTTGCTGAATTTCTCACTCTGAGGCCCCTTCCAAATTTCCCCAAAGGCCAGGGGGAATTTTGCAGGAGGCAAGGTGGAGCAGGGCTACAGCCTTTTTCTTCTGGATCCAGTCCAATTGCTCAGGGCTGGGGTGGGGGATGAGGGGACCCCAGGCTAGTCTTCAGGCTGGCTTTTCTTGGCTGTATTGGCCTATGTGTAGTCCACAAAGAAGCAGGTCAACAGGAGGAAAGGAAAGAGGCCAGGGCTCAGGGAGAGAAGATTGAAGCCTGACCCCACAAGGGATGTGGGAAAGGTCCCTATGAGCCCCTGCAGCATGCTGCTCTGGTCTCATGAAGGGGCTATGTGGAGCCCCCTCCGCATCCCATTGATGGGTGGTCCAAGAGAGGGGGAGTCATAACTAATTTCAGTGAGAGTAAGCCTCACTTACTCCTCCAACTTAACCCTCTCCTGCTCCACTGGAAAAGCTTTTTCTTGTCTATTTTGTGAAATAACTTAATCAATTCTACCTCCCCCTTTCTTTTTTTCTCAGTTCATTCCTCTCTCATCCCTTACTCCTACCTGTACCTTGCCTATATATGCTCCTTCTAACTGCCCCCAATAAATGAGAAAGTTCATATGCATTATTATTTTCCCATGCAGGAATATAAATACTTCCAACCTCTGTTTGCTTCACTTGAGCCTCATCTTTGAATATCAAATTTTCCATTCAGCTCTGGTCTTTCAACAGGAGAATTTGAAGGGTCCCTATTTCACTGAATGTCAGTTTTTACACAGGAAATAGTACATACAGTTTTGCTAGTTAGTTGATTCTTAGTGTAATCCAAGCTCTTTTGCCTTCAGGAATGTGATATTCCAAGACCTGTGATCCCTTAATGTAGAAGTTGCTAAATCTTATGTTATCCCGACTGTGGCTCAATATATATATATATATATATATATATATATATATATATATATATATATATATATATATATATATATATGATATATATGATATATCTCCTTGACCTGGGAGAATATTCCTGGGAGTTTTCAATTAGGATCCTTTTTTTAGGTTTTTTTGCAAGGTAAATGAGGTTAAGTGGCTTGCCCAAGGCCACACAGCTAGGCAATTATTAAGTGTCTGAGACCAGACCTGAACCCAGGCACTCCTGACTCCAAGGCCAGTGCTTTATCCACTATGACACCTAGCCATCCAATTAAGATCCTTTTTAGGAGATAATCAGTAGATTCTTTTAATTTCCGGTTTTTACCCTATGCTACCAGAAAATCAAGGAAGTTTTACTTGAAATTTTCTTGAAAAACGATAGCTTCTTTTTTTGATCTTGACTTTCAGAAAGTCAAAAAAATTTTAAATTATCTCTCTTGGATCTATTTTTCACATCAGTTTGTTTTTCAATGCTATATTTCTCACTTTCTTCCAGTTTTTCATTCTTTTGGTTTTGGTTAATTGTTTTTTGATTTTATTCCAAGTCATCATCATCCATTTGTCAATTCTATATTTTAAAGATTTAATTTCATCAGTGAATTTTTGTATCTCTTTTTCCATTTGACCAATTCCGTTTTTGGATCTCTTTTTTTTCCATTTGACCTAGGCTAGTGTTTAAGATGTTATTTTCTTCAATATTTTTTTGTCTCTTTCACTAAAATTTTGACTCAGTTTTCATAATTTTTCTGCATCACACTCATTTCTCTTCCCAATTTCTCCTCTATCTCCTTGTTTGATTTTCAAAAGTCTTTTTTTATTTCTTTTTTTATTAAATTTCTTTTTTTATTCTCATTTTGTACAAATTTTTTTACATTGATAAAATATTCTTGTTTACAAGTAAACAAAATACCCCTCCCCCCCATGAATATAAATAGACTTGCTTGGGCAAAAAAAGTAAAGGGGAGAGAAAAAAAATTAAAATTAAAAAAATAATAGTAATAATTGTAGGTATGGCCAGGTGGCAAAATGGACAAAGCACCAGCCCTGGAGCCACGAGCACCCAAGCCCACATCCAGGCCCGTAGACCCAACAATCACCCAGCCATGTGACATGCAAGCCACCTGATCCCCACTGCCCTGCAAAAACCAAAAAGAAGAGAAAAAAAAACAAAATAAAATAAAATAGTAATAATAGTAGGGGTGGCTGGGTGGCAGACAGAGCATTGGCCCTTGAGCCAGTAGCACCTGGGTCCAAATCCAGCCCCAGACACCCAAAGATCACTATGCTATGTGGCCCCAGGCAGGCTGCCCAGCCCCACTTGCCCTGCACCCTCCCCCAAATAATAATAACAAAAAATGTGCTTCAGTCTTTGTTCCAACACCATCAACTCTGTCATGGGTGGATCGCATTCTTTATGATAAGTCCATCACAAAAGTTACTTCCATATTTTTCCAACATTGCCATTGCTGATCACAACTCCCTCCTTTCTTATTTCTCCACTACCATGTACTATATTTTCTCTCTCCTTTCACTCTGACTCTGCTTTAGGGTCGCTGAGTGGTGCAGCAGACAGATCCCTGGTCCTGGGGCCAAGAAGCCCTGAGCCCCCATACCACCCCTTAGGCCCAGAATCCACCTGGCCCTGTGGTCCTGGGCAGGCCATCCAATCCCAGCCCTTTTCAAGAAGTAATAAAGAAAATGTGTTATATCTGACCACTCTCCCCCCATGGTCCATCCTCTCCTCCTTTATTCACATCCCCCCTCCTTCTTACTCCAGTTGTCTATACCCCATTGAGTATATTCGCTGTTTCCTCTCCTAGCCACCTCTGATGAGAGCAAAGGTTCCATCATTCCCCCTTGCCTCCCCCCTTCCATATCATTGCAATAGCTCATTGTAATAAAGAAAAATCTTATTATATGAAATATCTTGGCCTATTCCCCCTCTCCTTTTTCTTTCTCCCATTCCATTTCCCTTTTTTTTCTATTGACTCCATTTTTACACCATATTTTATCTTCAAATTCAGCTTTCTCCTGTGCTTCAACTATAAAAGCTCACTCTACATGCTCCATTAACTGAGAAGGTTCATATGAATATTATCAGTATCATTTTTCTACACATGCAGTTCATCTTCATTAAGTCCCTCTCCTCCAATCTCCATGCTTCACCTGAGGCCTGTATCTGAAGATCAAACCTTCGTTCAGCTCTGGCCATTCCAAAAGGAACCTTTGAAATTCCCCTGGTTCATTGAAAGTCCATCTTTTTCCCTGGAAGAGGACATTCAGCCTTGCTGGGTAGTTGATTCTTGGCTGCATTGTAAGCTCTTTTGCCTTCCAGTATATTGTATTCCAAGCCCTACAAGCTTTCAATGTAGTTGCTGCTAAGTCCTGTGTGATCCTGACTACAGCTCTATGATATTTGAACTGTGTCCTTCTGGCTGCTTGTAATATTTTCTCTTTGACTTGGGAGTTCTGGAACTTGGCTATAATATTCCTAGGGGTTGGTTTTTTGGGATCTCTTTCTCAGGGGGATCAGTGCATTCTCTCCATTTCTATTTTGCCCTCTGCTTATAGAATATCAGGGCAATTTTCCTGTAGTAATTCTTTGAAAATGATGTCAAGGCTCTTTTCCTGATCATGACTTTCAGGTATTCCAATAATTTTTAAATTATCTTTCCTAAGTCTGTTTTCCATATCAGTTGTTTTTTCAATGAGATATTTCACATTTTCTTCTAATTTTTCTTTTTTTTTGGTTTTTGAAGTAGTGATTCCTGATTTCTGGTAAATTCATCAATCTCCCCAAATTCTATTCGTTGTCTGAAGGATTTGTTCTCCTCAGAGAGCTTTCTTATCTCTTTTTCCATCTGGCCAATTTTGCTTTTTAAAGCATTCTTCTCCTCAATAACTTTTTGAACTGTTTTATCCATTTGACCTAAGCTGGTTTTTAGCATGCTATTTTCTTCAGCATTTTTTTGGATTTCCTTGACTACGCTGCTGACTTCATTTTCATGTTTTTCCTGCATCTCTCTCCTTTCTTTTCCCAGTTTAATCCAACTCCCTCATTTGATTTTCAAAGTCTTTTTTGAGCTCTGTCATAGCCTGAGCCCAATTTCTGTTTTTCTTGGAGTCTTTAGATGCAGGAGCTTGTGCTTCCTCATCTTCAGACTGAGTATTTTGATCCTTCTTGGGCTCATTTCCAAAATATTTTTCAATAGTCTTCCTTTTGTTTCTCTGCTTGCTCATTTTCCCAGACTGAGCATGGTTTGGGGGTGCTTCCTGAGCTTTTGGCCACAAGTGTCTCAGTGTGTGAGGCTCTGTCCTCCCTCCTGGTCTGTGAATGACCATATGCACCCCCCTCTCTGCCATGGGGCCAAGGTGGGGGGGCCGCTGCTGTTCTATTGGGGGGGGGCCTAGACTGCGATCTGGATCTGAATGTGGTCAGAGCCCCAGTGTCCTGCTCCAGGGGCAGAGGACAGAGCTCCCAGTTTCTCTTCACTCCCCTCCCTCAGCTCAATGGGCTCATGCCCTGGGGGCTCCTGCTTACTGGCTCCGCTGGCTTCTGTTTCCTGGCTTAGGGCTGGGGAAAGACCAAGCTGCTTGCTGTGTGCCCTGAGGGCTGGGCTCCACGTGCTCACTCTGGCAAAGGTCCCCTGCTGTTCCCCCACTTTGTGCCCGGTGCTCCCTGAGGTGCAGCTCAGGAGACTCCCCCACTGCTGTGAGCCACAGTTCCCAGTGCCCTGGGGCTGCCTCAGGGAGGCTGAAGTTCTTTCATTCTGGGTGGCCACCCCCTCCAGCCGGCTGCCCCTCTGACCCCAAGCCGGGGAGCAGAGCCTTTCTGCTCTTTTCCAGGTTACCTTGAGTAGGAGAACTGCGTCACTGGTTTCCTTTGTGGGTTCTGTCTCTCGGAAGTTTAGTTAGAGTCTTTAGTTTATGAGTTTTTATCAGAGAGCTCGTAAGACTCCATCCCTTCATGTCGCCATCTTGGCTCTGCCCCCCAAAAGTCTTTTTTGAGCTCTTCCATGATATGAGACCAATTCATATTTTCTCTTGGAAGCTTTGGATGTAGAAGTTTTGACTTTGTCATCTTCTGTGTGTGTAAAAGTACACATTTTCTTAGGACTATAGTAACTGTCTATGGTAAAGTTTTTTTTTCCCTTCCGTTGTTTGCTCATGTGCTCAGACTATGACTTGGTTTTAACTCTTTGTTAAGGTGATACTGTACTTCCAGAGTGGCGCTCCAAGCTCCTGGAGTTAATTGCAACTGTTTTCAGAAATACTTCTAGAAATCTGCAAGTTTTTAATTCTTCTTTTTAATTCTATGATATAAGAAGAGATTTGTTCCAATATGCTGGTTTCTGTCATGGTCTGGAAATGACAACAAGCACTCTTCTCTAACATGAAAGTAGGAGGAGGGTTCCTACTCCACTGCAGTCATAAACTTGGTTATGCTTCTGCTCCTTTTTCTGAGACTGGGACTAGGACCAAAGATTGGGACTCAGATCTGAGTATAGATTAAGTAACAGACTCCTACCTTCAGTCATAGGAAAGAGAGCCTTGTAATCTCCATTCAGCCCCTGACCACCCATGAGCTCAGAGCTCCAGAAACAGTGTCACTGCTGATTCAGTGGATGCCAAGGCCTGCTCCTGATCTGCTGAGGCCTGTACTAGACCGTGCACCATTCTCACTCTGGTGTAACAGACCTACCCTCTCATCCAGATCTTAGCCAGATTGTCTTGGGCTTAAAATTTTTTTCACTCAGTCTTTTTGTGGGTTCTGCAATTCTAGAATTTGTTTAGTGTCATTATGTAAAGTAGAGTGGTTTGATTGTTCTATTAGAAACCAGGAGGGATGGGAATTCAGGGAAGCCTGGAGAGATTTGCATGAACTGATGCTGAGCGAGATGAGCAGAACAAGAAAAACATTGTGCACCATAACAGCAACATGGGAGTGATTATCAACCCTGATGGACTTGCTCATCCCTTCAGTGCCACAAGCAGGGACATTGCATATAGCAATGGAGAATACCATCTGTATCCAGAGAAAGAATTATGGACATTGAACAAAGACCAGACTATTACCATCAAATTAGGAAAAAAGCATTATATTATAATGTAATTTTACTATCTCATACTTTATATTTCTCCCTTAAGGATATGATTTCTCTGTCATCACATTCAACTGAGATCAATGTATAACATGAAACCAATGTAAACATTGCCTTCTGTGGGGGGTGGGGGAAGGGAAGCAAGAATGGTGGAAAAATTGTAAAACATCTTTCTTAAAAAATTAAAAATAAAGTAGAGTGGTTTGGGGAAGAGCTCAGATGAATCACTGCTTTTACTCCACCATCATGGCTTTGCCTCCTCTTAAACTAAATTTTGATAAAATAGAAAGAATTAAAATTCAAAATCATCATTGGAAAAGGAGAAAGAGACTGACAGATAAGAACAGAGCCCAGAGGGACAAAGAAAGACAGTTCTAGAAAGATGGAGACATATATAAAAAAGCAGAGACAGAAAAATTAAAAACAGAAAAATCAAGAAAAAGGAATTGATTGACTCTTTGAAGGGGAACATAAGAAAAACATTACAGTTGGAATTTAAAAAATCAGGAAGATGAGAAAGGTGACAATTCAAGTTTTTAAGTATTTATAATACTGTGTGCCAGGAATTTTGTAAATTTATGGGGTCAAAAAGAAAGAAAGATAAAAAATGTCCCTCCCTTGAAGGAATTGACATTTTGAGAAGAGAAAAATCATATTAAGACAATCTATAAGCAAATGACATATACAGAATAAATTTGATATAATCACAGAAGCAAGCAACTAGAGCAAAGGATGTATGGAAAAATTTCCTGTAGGAGTGAATTTTAGCTAAGATTTTGAGGAATTCAAGTGGTAGAGATGAGGATGGAGAGAATACCAAGTTTGGGGTATACTCAATAAAAATGGATAATCATAAAATGACTAATTTTCTCCAAGGAAGGGCAAGGAGACAGTTCTCACTAGGGGGACCTCAACCTCCCCTCTCAGAATAAGATAAATCTAAGCACAAAATAAATAGGACAATTCAGGAAGTGAATAGAATTTTTGAAAAGTTAGATATACAAGACTGACCCCTAGAGCAATTAATAATAGTTATAAGCTATTCCCAAGAAGATCAGGGCTGAAACAGGGATGCCCATTATCACCACTATTATTTAATATTGTTAAATATGTTAGTTATAGCAATAAGCAAAGAAAAAGAAATTGAAGGAATTAGAATAAGCAATGAGGAAACAAAATTCTCACTCATTGTAGATGATATGATGATGTATTTAGAGAATCCTAGAAAATCAACTAAAAACTATTTGAGACAATTGGTAACTTTATCAAAAATGGAAGATACAAAATAAACCCAAATAAACCAACAGCATTTCTATATATTTCAAACAAAGCACAGCAGCAAAGAGAAATTCTATTTAAAGTAACTATAGACAAAATAAAATTTTCTGGGATTCTACTTTCTAAGACAAACTCAGAAACTACATGAAAACAATTACAAAATACTTTTCACACAAATAAAATAAGATCTAAATATTGAACAAATGTCAATTTCTCATGGTTAGGCTGAGCTAAGATAATAAAATGACAATTCTTAATTAAATTATTTTATTCAGTCTAATAACAAAACTACCAAAAATTATTTTATAGAGTTAGAATAAATAACAATAAAATTCACTTGGCAGAAAAAAACATCAAAAGCATCAAGGAAATTAATGCAAAAAAATTCAAAGGAAAGGAGTTTAGCCCTACCAGATCAAAAACTATACTATAAAATAGCAGTCATCAATATTGTTTAGTACTGACTAAGAAATAGAATGGTGGATCAGTGGAATAGTTTAGGTACAAAAAAACAACAGTAAGTGACTCTAGTAAGTGACTAGTAATCTTTGGTTTGATAAGGGCAAAGACTCCAGCTTCTGCAAAAAGAATTCATTATTTGATAAAATTTGCTTGTAAAAACTAGAAAATAATATGGCAGAAACTAGACATAGTCTCTCACACCCTGTGCCAACATAAGGTTGAAATGGGTACAGGATCTAAATATAAAAGGTAACATCACAAGCCAGTTAGAAGAACAAGTAATAGTTTGTCAGATTTTGGGAAACAGTTTATGACCAAGAAGAGATAAAGAAGAGTATAAAATGCAAAATTGCTACTTTTAATTACATTAAATTAAAAAGATTCTGCACAATCAATATAATAGAGATGAAAAGAATGCAGTAAATTGGTTACAATTTATTTCTGATAAAGGACTCACATCAAAAAATATAGAAAACTGAGTCAAATTTATAAGAATATAAGTCATTCTCCAATTGAAAAAAATAGTCAAAGGATAAAAATAGGAAGTTCTCAGCTGACAAAAAAAGGGAAATGATCAGTATTAGAGGGGATATGGGAAACCTGGGCCACTAATTGATTGTTGGTAGACTTATGAACTGATTCAATATTTCTGCAGGAGAAGTTGGATAGTTCCCAAAGGGCAATAAAACTGTGCATATTCTTTCATCCAGAAATATCACTGCTAGGTTTGCATTCCAAAGAGATCACAATAAAGGGTACAAAACTCACTTGTATATAAATATTTATAGCAACACCTTCTGGAGTATCAAAGAACTGAAAATTGAAGGGATGTTCATCAATTGGGAAATGACTGAACAAGTTATAGTATATGAATATGATGGAGTCATATTTTTCTATAGGAAATAATGAGGTTTAAGACTTCAGGCTGGAATGAATTGCTTTAACTGTTGCTGAATAAAATAAACAGAACTAAAAGAAAATAAAAACCATTATACTCACTAACAGCAACATTATATAATGATCAGCTATGGTAGATTTACTCATCTAAACAGTACCATAATCAAATACTGAAAGAATTGTGTTGGAAAATACCATTTATATCCAAAGGAAGAATATGGGGTCTGAATGAAGATCAATGTTTACTACTTTCAATTTTTTCAATTTGTTTAATGTTTTATGGTTTTTCTTTCTTATTTTTTCATTTAATTCTGATTCTTCTTGATTACATACATTTATAAACTATAGTAGATTGATCTCTGTCAGGGGAGGAAAGAGGAAAGAAAGGGAGTGATAAAATATGAAACTCAAAACCTTACAAAAATGATTGTTAAAATTGATCTTTACAAGTAATTGGAAAAAATAGGCAAAACAAGTAATAATTAAAAAAAGAAAACTCCAAGTACAGTCAAATTGAATAGGACACGATTGAAAATTGATTGAACTGGGACTAAAAGTTGTAAGAAGAAAGGAAATGGGAGTATGGGGATAAATTATGAAGTGTTTTGAATTCCATTTGATCCTTATTTAATCTATGAGAAACAGCATGAAAGTTGGTTGTTTCTATTTCAGCTTGCATGAAGAATCATGAGGAATATATTACAAAAGGTAAGTTAGAATAGATCAATAAGAGCATTGAACACCAAAAAGAATTATATTTTATGATTGAAATAATGGAGATCCTCTAGATTAGAGTAAAATGATCAACTGTATTTTTTTTAAGTTTTGCAAGGCAAATGGGGTTAAGTGGCTTGCCCAAGGCCACACAGCTAGGTAATTATTAAGTGTCTGAGACTGGGTTTGAACCCAGGTACTCCTGACTCCAGGACTGGTGCTTTATCCACTACGCCACCTAGCTGGCCCTATCAACTGTATACTTTAAGAAAATTGCATTGATAGTATTGTGCTGGATGGTTTAGAGCAGAGATCTCATTAGAACAATGGCTCATGCAAAAGGTGATAAAGACCCTGAATTAAGATAAAATGTGCAAGTAGTAGTGGAGGCAGAAATGAATTTAGCAATGAATTGAATTTGATAAAAATACCTGAAAAGAATAGATTTGAGGATGACTCTGAGATTTCTGCAAAGATGATGGTACAGAGTCCCAGAAGTGGTCTTATCTTTCAGACCTTTGGTCTTGTTTCCATTCATATCCTGCAGCCATTTTTCACAGCCTCACAACTTCTATAAAGGGTGAAAATTTTTCAAAAAGAAAGTTCTTGACCCAAAAAACCCATGCTACTCTTAAATAGCTCAACATCAAAAAATGAGATTATTATATCTACTGTGCTATGAAGTGTTCTTACTGTAGCTAACACCTATTGCATATATTGACTCCTTCATTTGAATATAAGATCTTTGAAAGAAGAAATAGTCTTACTTTTCAATTTGTAAGCTCAGTGCTTCATAAATTGCACATAAGATGCTCTAAATTATGCTCATTTTTTCATTCCTGAGAAATAAAAAGAATTTTCTTTTTGACATTTTGAATTTGAGACACTTTAAAAAATCCAGTAGGTTATAACTAACAGGTAACTGGTAATGTGGAAAATGAGACCTTGAATTTGAGACTAGACATATAGATTTCAGTCATCATAATAGAGATGATAATTCAATTTATCATCACAGAAATTATAGAGAAAAGGACTCAAGATAGATAATATGCCCACAGGTAGGATGAAGCAGTTAAACAGGTAGGAAGAAAATACAAGAGGTGCATTTTCTTGAAAAATCAGTCCAAGGCTTTTACTATTAAAATTAATTTTCAAGATTATACCCTTTGTATAAAATTTTCAGACTCTAAGAGACACAGAAAAATGTAATAATTCAGTGGTTGGTGAGTAGGTCAAAGAAGAGTGTCTATAAACTCAAGGAATATTGATACAGAACATATATTATTTCCAAAATTTAATAGTATTCTATTTTATTCAAAATATATGTCTAGAAAATTCTTAGCATTCGTTATTTTTAATTTTTTTCATAAAGATATTGAGTTTTACAATTTTTTCCCCAATATTACTTCCTTCCCCCAACACCCTCCATGGAAAGCAATCTGTCAGTCTTTACTTTGTTTCCATGTTGTACATTGATCCAAATTGAGTGTGATGAGAGAGAAATCATATCCTTAAGGAAGAGACAAGAAGTCTAAGAGATAACAAGATCAGACAATAAAATTTCTGTTTTTTTCCTAAATTAAAGGGAATAGTCCTTGAAATTTGTTCTAAACAGGGCTGCTATAAATATTTTTGTACAAGTCATGGCTTTACCCTTTTTCATCATCTCTTCAGGATATAGACCCAGTAGTGGTATCGCTGGGTCAAAGGGTATGCACATTTTTGTTGCCCTTTGGGCATAGTTCCAAATAGCTCTCCAGAAAGGTTGCATGAGTTCACAGCTCCAACAACAGTGTAATAGTGTCCCAGATTTCCCTCAACCCATCCAACAATGATCATTATCCTTTCTGGTCATATTGGCCAATCTGAGAGGTGTGAGGTGGTACCTCAGAGAAGCTTTAATTTGCATATCTCTAATGATTAATGATTTAGAGCATTTTTTCATATGGCTATTGGATTGCTTTGATCTCCTCCTCTGTAAATTGCCTTTGCATATCCTTTGACCATTTGTCAATTGGGGAATGGCTTTTTTTGTTTTCAAAATATGACTCAGTTCTCTGTATATTTTAGAAATGAGTCCTTTGTCAGAATCATTAGTTGTAAAGATTATTTTCCAATTTACTACATTTCTTTTGATCTTGGTTACAGTGGTTTTATCTGTGCAAAAGCTTTTTAATTTAATGTAATCAAAATCATCTAGTTGGTGTTTGGTGATGTTCTCCAATTATTCCTTAATCATAAACTGCTCCCCTTTCCATCGATCAGACAGGTAAACCAGTCCTTGATCTTCTAATTTGCTTATAGTATGGTATTTTATGTCTAATTCCTGTAACCACTTGGATCTTATCTTGGTAAAGGGTGTTAGGTTTTGGTCTAATCTAAGTTTCTTCCATACTAACTTCCAATTATCCCAGCAGTTTTTATCAAAGAGGGAGTTTTTATCCCAATAGCTGGATTCTTTGGGTTTATCAACCAGCAGATTACTATAATCATCTCCTGCTTTTACACCTAATCTATTCCACTGATCTGCCACTCTATTTCTTAGCCAGTACCAAACAGTTTTGATGACTGATGCTTTATAATATACTTTTAGATCACCTTCTTTCACACTTTTTTTCATTAAGCTCCTGGAAATTCTTGACTTTTTATTTCTCCATATGAATTTACTTACAATTTTTTCTAACTCATTAAAGTAATTTTTTTTTGGAATTTTGATTGGTAGGGTATTCAGCAGGTAGTTTAGTTTTGGTAGAATTGTCATTTTTATTATATTAGCTCTACCTATCCATGAGCAGGTGATATTTGCCCAGTTATTTAAATCTGATTTAATTTGTGTGAGAAATGTTTTATAATTGTTTTCAAAGTTTCTGAGTCTGTCTTGGCAAATAGACTCCCAGGTATTTTATATTGTCTGAGGTTACTTTGAATGGGATGTCTCTTTCTAGCTCTTCCTGCTATATCTTGCTAGACATGTATAGAAAAGTTGTGGATTTATGAGCGTTTATTTTATAACCTGTAACTTTGCTAAAATTGCTAATTGTTTCCAGTAGTTTTTTGGATGATTTCTTGGGATACTCTAGGTAGACCATCATGTCATCTGCAAAGAGTGAGAGTTTTGTCTCTTCCTTCCCAATTCTAATTCCTTCAATTTCTTTGTCTTCTCTAATTGCTGAAGCTAACATTTCTAATACAGTATTGAATAGTAGTGGTGATAATGGACACCCTTGTTTCATCCCGATCTTATTGGGAATGCCTCTAGCCTCTCCCCATTGAATATGAAGCTTGTTAATGGTTTCAGATAGATACTGCTAATTATTCTAAGGAACAGTCAATTTATTCCTACACTCTAGTGTTTTTAGTAGGAATGGATGCTGTATTTTGTCAAAAGCTTTTTCAGCATCTATTGATATGATCGTATAATTTCTGATAAGGTTGTTGTTGATATAATTGAGTATTCTAACAGTTTTCCTAATATTGACCCAACCCTGCATTCCTGGGATAAATCCTACTTGATCATAATGTAGTATCCTAGTGATAGCTTGTTGTAATCATTTTGCTAAGATTTTATTTAAGATTTTTGCATCTATATTCATCAGGGAGATAGGTCTATAATTTTCTTTCTGTTTTAACTCTTCCTGGTTTAGGTAACAGCACCATATTGTTGTCATAGAAAGAGTTAGGCAGAGTTCCATCTTCACCTATTTTTTACAAAGAGTTTGTATAGAATTGGAACCAATTGTTCCTTAAATAGTTGGTAGAATTCACTTGTGAATCCATGAGGCCCTGGAAATTTTTTCTTGGAGAGTTTAATGATGGCTTGTTGAATTTCTTTTTCTGATATAGGGTTGTTTAGGTATTTAATCTCTTCTTCATTTAACCTGGGCAAATTATATTTTGTAAATATTCATCCAATTCACTTATATTATCAAATTTATTGGCATAGAGTTGGGCAAAATAATTCCAGATTTTTATTTAATTTCCTCCTCATTGGTGGTGAGTTCACCTTTTTCATTAATGATACTAATAATTTGGTTTTCTTTCATTTTTTTAATCAAATTGACAAGGGGTTTATCATTTTTACTGGTTCATTCATAATACCAACTTTTGGTTTTATTAATTAAATAGTTTGCTTTTGATTTTATTAATTTCTCCTTTAATTTTTAGAATTTCTAATTTGGTATTTAATTGGGGATATTTAATTTGTTCTTTCTCTAATTTTTTTAGTTGCATGTTTAGTTCATTGATTTCCTCTTTCTCCAATTTATTCATGTAAGCATTTAAAGCTTTATTATATCCCCTGAGAGCCACTTTGAGGGAATCCCATAGGTTTTGGCATGCTGTTTCATTATTATCATTATCTAGGATAAAATGGTTAATTCTTTCTATAATTTGTTTTTTGGTCCACACATTCTTTAAAATGAGGTTATTCAGTTTCCAATTGGTTCTGAGTCTATATCTCCTTGGCCCAATGTTAGATATTACTTTTATTGCATCGTGATCTGAGAAAGATTGTATTCACACTTTCTGCCTTTCTGTAGTTGTTCATTAGGTTTTTATGTCCCAGTACATGGTCAATTTTTGTATAAGTTCCATGTACTGCAGAGAAAAAGGTATATTCCTTTCTATCCCCATTCAGTTTCCTCCATAGGTCTACCATATCTAGTTTTTCTTACAATTTATTTACCTCCTTAACTTCTTTCTTGTTTATTCTATGATTCAATTTATCTAGATCTGAGACCAGAAGGTTGAGGTCTCCCACTAGAAGCGTTTTGCTGTCTTTGTCTTCCTATAGTTCTTTCAGCTTCTCCTCTAAGAATATGGATGCTGTCCCATTGGATGCATATATATTCTGTATTGAAATAGCTTTATTGTCCATGGTACCTTTTAGGAGGATAAATTTTCCTTCCTTATCTCTTTTAATGGTATCTATTTTTTGCTGCTGCTTTGTCTGAGATAAAGATTGCTAACCCTGCTTTTTTTACTTCAGCTGAAGCAACATATATTTTGCTCCAACATTTCACCTTTACTCTATGTGTATATCTCTGCTTCTAATGAGTTTCTTGTAAGCAACAGATTGTTGGATTCTGGTTTTTAATCCACTCTGCTATTCCCTTACGTTTTAAGGGAAAGTTCATCCCATTCACATTCAAGGTTATGATTACTAATTCTTTATTGCCCTCCATACTTTCTCCCCTCTCTGTATTTCCCCCTTCCCCCTCCCTTTATCCATTCCCGCCCCCTTCAGTGTGTTTGCCCTCCTATATCACCCCTCCCCTTTCTTTCCCCTTTCTCTTTTTCCTTTTTCCCTTTGCTTCCTTTTGTTAGTTCCCCCTTTTTCCCCACTCCCCCTCCCTTTCTCCTTCCCCCCCTCCCCTTTTCCCCTTCTTGAAAGGTTAGATTTTTTTTTAATTAACTAAGTATGTGGAAGTTGACTTTAAGCCAAGTCTGATGAGAAGAAGATTCAGGTGTTTCTCATCTCCTCCCTTCTTCCCCTCTATTACCATAGGCATTTTGTACCTCTTAGGATAATGAGATTTACCCCATTCAATCCCCTCCCTCCTCCTGTCTCCTTCCTGTCCCCCTTTTTAAGAAGGTAGTGATTTTTAGATCATTCTATCTGAGTCATAGAAAATTCTGAGTATCTGTCACTTCTAGCTATGTATATTCTGTCTAATAGAGTTAAAATTCTTGAGAGTTATTAGAGTCTTTCTCCCAAGTGGGGTTAAAGCCAGTTACATCCCACTGGATGGCAGTCTCATGGATAGGTCATGAATGTCCATCACTTCTGGCTAGGTACATTCTCTCTCTTAGAGTTACAATTCTCAAGATTTATGAGAATATTTTTCCCCATGCTGAAATATAGCCAGTTTCAACTTAGTGGATAGCAATTGTTTTAACTGCCCCCCCCCCTTTTTTTACCTTTTCATGTGTCTCTTGAACCTCCTGTTTGATGACCAGATTTTCTATTTAGCTCAGGTCTTTTCATCAGGAATTTTTGGAATTCTTCCATTTGGTTAGATGTCCATCTTTTTCCCTGGAAGAGAAGGCTTAGCTTTAGGGGATAGTGGATTCTTGGCTGCATTCCAAGCTCCTTTGCTCTTAGAAATATTTCATTCCAGGCCCTTAGATCCCTTAATGTTGATGCAGCCAGGTCCTGTGTAATCCTTACCTTGGCTCCTTGATATTTAAATTGTTTCTTTCTGGCTGCTTACAGGATTTTCTCTTTTATCTGATAGTTCTGGAATTTGGCCACAACATTCCTTGGTGTTTTTATTTAAGGATCTTTTTCTGGAGGGAAATGATGTATTCTTTCAATATCTACTTCGCCCTCTGGTTCCATAATATCAGGGCATTTTTCCATAACTAGATCCTGTAATATTAAGCCCAGGCTTTTTTTCTGTTCAATGTTCTCCAGAAGTCCAGTAATTTTCAGGTTGCCCCTCCTCGACCTATTCTCAGGGTCAGTGATTTTGCTGATGAGGTATTTTACATTTTCTTCTATTTTTTTCTATTTTTTGGTTTTGTTTAACTTTCTCTTGGTGTCTCATGGAGTCATTAGTTTTTCAGACTCCATTCTTTTTTTTAGAGATGAGTTTTCTTCATTAACCTTTTGCAACTCCTTTTCCAATTGGCCAATTCTACTTTTGAAAGAGCTTTCCATTTGACCAATTGAGGTTTTGAGGGAATTATTTTCTTTTTGCATTTGCCCACTTGAGGATCTGAGAGAATTTTTGTCATTTTGTGTTTGTCCAATTGATGATTTGAGAGATTTATTCTCATTTTTTATTTGTCCAATTGTATTTTTTAAGGATTTGTTTTATTGTTGCAAGGTATTAATTGTCTCTCCCAAATTTTCCAGTTGATTTTTAAACTCCTTCTTTATTTCTAAAAGGAAGTCTTTCTGTGTTGAAGACCAGGTCATATTCTCCTCAGAGGTTCTAGGTCTCTCTGAGTTAGGGTCATTCCCTTCCAAGAATTTTTCTATGGATCCACCTTTCCTCTGACCCTTGTTCATTTTGCTAAGACCTTGAGTTGGGGAGGAGCTGGTTCCCAGGGCCTTGGTATCACTAGAGGTTTTACTCACTGAGTGAAATTTCTCTGGCTGGCCAGTAGGAGGTGCTGTTGCTTTCTCTGGAGTGTCTGTGACCTTGATTGAGGCTTTCTCCTTTAGCTTGAAGGGAGGAGTTGGAGCTAATGAATCCTTTTGCCTTCAATCAATGGTGGGCTTTGCCCTGGCATGAGGACATCTCTCTCCCTATTGTCAATTGGGCTGGTTCTTCTGCTCATACACCTGTGCCTGAGGCAGAAGTAGTCTTATTGTTTGCTTGTGGAAGAGGCCTCAGCATTAATTGAGGCGTGGACTCAGAGTTCCTCAACCCAGAGGAGCCCAGGGATGGTGTGTCCACCACTATCCTGCACAGGAACTCTCTACCCAGCCCTGTTGGCAAGCTCCAGAGGGTCAGCCCGCCCCTCATCCCTAGTTGACTCAAGCCCCCACCATCTAGTCCCACCACTGATCCAGCAGGTCAGGCTCTCTGGCCCTCAGACTCCTGGTTCCAATTCAGCTGCTAATCTCGCTGATTGGGGCTGTCTCACCCTCTGTGCCCAGACTCACTCACCCACCCAAATTTGTCCAGTGCTGCTGAGGGAGACAAATCCTGAGGTAGATGTTCTTTCTCCTGGCTTTTTTTTCTGGGTTTTGTGGGTTGGATTTCTTTTAAGGTTTGTTTCATATGATAGATGGGGAAAGATCAGGAGACTTTAGAACTGTGCCTGTCTTCTCTCCACCATCTTGGCCGGAAATCCTAGTATTCATTTTTTACCAAATTTTGAGTTCTAATTTTTCCCTCTCCCCCTCACCTCCCTTCTTCCTAAAATGGTGGGTAATTTCATATGAATTATATATGTGTTATAATGTAAAATATTTTTCCATTATAGTCATAATTGTGAAAGAAGAAAAATATCAAAAAGAAAAATTAAAATAAGTAGGAAATAAGCATGTTTTGATTCTTATCTGGATGTGGATAGCATTTTTCATCATCTTTGATAAATGTAGCACTGAAAAGAGCTTAGTAATTCATAGTTCATAGGTCATCATTCAATATTGCTCATACTCTGTACAATATTTTCCTTCTTCTGTTTATTTCATTTTGCATCAGTTTGTACAATTTTTTCCAGGCTTTTCTAAGAAAACATTTCTTATTGTATAGCATCGCCTTTAAGAATTTCAGTGCTATAATCCCTTGGTGTATACGTTTAGTATAGATATTACTTCATTGTTATGGTACCTTTTAGCAAGATGTAGTTTCCTTCTTTTACTTGGGTCTGGTTTTGCTTTTGCTGTAACTGAAATCAGAATTGATATCCCTGCTTTCTTTTTCTGCTGCAGCTAAATCATAATAGATTCTGCTCCAGCCCCTTTTTAACTGTCTCTCTGCCTCAAGTGTAATTCTTTTATGCACCAATTCCATTTCATGCATATACCCCAGCTTGTTCAGCCATTCCCCAATTGATAGGCATCCCCTTAATTTCCAATATTTTATGACAATGAAAAGAACTACTATAAATATTTTGGTTCATGTAGGCTTTTCCCTTTTTTATGATCTCTTTGATATGCACAATTTTGTTTTCCTTTGAGCATTGATCTAAATAGCTCTCTGCAATGGTTGGATTAGGTCACAGCTCCAGTACATTAGTGTTCCAGTTTCCCTCATCTTCTCCAACACATCATTTTTCTTTTTTGTCATATTGGCCAAACTGATAGGTATGAGATGATACCTATTGTTTTAATTTCCATTTCTCTAATCAAAAGTGATTTAAAATATTACTTTATAGGCCTACAGATAACTTTAATTTCTCCATCTGGAAACTGCTTTTTGCATCCATTGACCATATTTCAATCGGGAATGACTTGCATTATTAGAAATTCAAATCTGTTCTCTATATGTTGGAGATGAGGCTTGCTATAACAGCCCCATACTTTCTGCTTTCCTTTTCTTGGTTATTTTGGTTTTGTTTGCACAAAAGATTTTTAATTTGATATAACCAAAATTGCCTATTTTACATTTTGTAGTGCTCTCAGTCTCTTGTTTGTCAGGGAACTATAATTCATTTAACCTCTCCTTTAGAAATTTGGATGCTGGGGGGTAGCTAGGTGGTGCAATGGATAGAGCACCAGCCTTGGAGTCAGGAGTACCTGGGTTCAAATCGGACCTCAGACACTTAATAATTACCTAGCCGTGTGGCCTTGGGCAAGCCACTTAACCCCATTGCCTTGAAAAATCCAAAAAAAAAAAAAAAGAAAGAAATTTGAATGCTATCCTACTTGGTTACTATACATATATATATATATATGTATATATTAATGTATAATACATATATGTATTTAATATTTTTATATTTAGTATTCCTTATACTTTTTAATTAGATCAATTTTGCTTTTGTTTTGTCTGATATCAAGATTGCTCCTCCTGCTTCTTTTCCCACTTCAGGTGAAGCATAATAGATTCTGTTCATTCTATGAGCATCTCTCTACTTCAAGTTTGATTTTTGTAAGCAACATTTTGTAGGATTCTGGTTTTTATAGGAGAGTTCATCCCATACACATTCACAGTGATGATTACTAGCAATGTTTTACCCTCTATCCAATTTTTCCTTCTTATTTGTTCTCTATTTCCTTTCCCCTTCTCCTTCCCTGACAGTATTTTGTTTCTGTCCACCCTCCCCTCTTTGCTGTCAATTTCTCCTTCTTCTTCTACTTAATCTTTTCCCTTTATATTTTTCAGTAAGGCAAAAGATTTCTATTTTCAACATATTGTATATATTATATATTTTATAGTATATACATGTGTTTATATATATAAACATATATATGTATATATATATATATATATATATATATATATATATATATACACACACACACCCACTTTGAGCCAAGCAACGCTCATCACCTAGCCTCCCATCTTTCTATCTACTATAATAGATATTTTGTGTCTCTTCATTGTGAAATAATATTTCTCATTCCTTAATTATTTATTTTATATCATTCTTCACACCCTGACAAGCTGTACTAGGAGTGGTACAATTTCAGATAATTGCAAGTAGCATCATCCTATGTAGGGAAGCAAAGAATTCAGGTTAATGGATCTCCTTGTGTTGTTTTCTATGGGTTTTGATATTGAATAAGATCTTTTTCTTTAATTCTTGTGTTCTGTTTATGAAATCTTGAAATCTTATTTCATTGAATCTTTGCCCTTGACATATTATATTTTGCTTCATGTGATTTTTGGTTCTAGTCTTAACTTCTTTGTCTTCTGAAATAATCTGTTCCATGAACTCTGATTTTTTATTATTGTAGCTGATAAGTTTCATATAATCTTGATTGTGACTCCCCAATATTTAAATTTAAATTTCTTGACACTTGTAATATATTTTCTTTAAATGGATAGTCTGTAAATTGGTTTTAATATTCCTTGGTTTTAATTTCTTGAGATGGCTTTTGATTTCTTCCAATGCCTACTTTGCCCTCTGATTCAGACAGCTTTCCATGATAATTTCTTAAAAGATGCTGTCCATTCCCTCCATTGGATTATGGCTTTCAAGCATCCAATGATTTTGATGTTGCCACTTCTGGATCTATTTTCCAGTTCAACTGTTTTTCCCATAAGGTATTTTATATTTTCTTCTATTTTTTTTTCATTCTTTTAAATGCGTTTGATTGATTCTTAATAACTTACGAGTCCTTTGCCTCTGTTTGCCCAAATTGAATTTTTTTTAGGTTTTTTGCAAGGCAAATGGGGTTAAGCAGCTTGCCCAAGGTCACACAGCTAGGTAATTGTTAAGTGTCTGAGACCAGATTTGAACCCAGGTATTCCTGACTCCAGGGCCAGTGCTTTATCCACTGCGCCACCTAGCCGCCCCTCCACATTGAATTTTTAAAGAGTTGTTTTCCTCAGCTTTTGTGCTTCCTTATCCATTTGGCCAATTATACTATTTAAAGAGTTGTTTTCTTCAATGAATTTTTTCTCTCTTTTTCCATTTGACCAATTCTCTTTTTTAAATAGTTGTTTTTCTTTTCCAAGTTGTTGGCTATTTCCCTCTCATATAGTCACAAAATTTTCTCATTCTTTATATTATACAAAGAATTTTTTAACTTCATATGGTAAATAACAATCCTATGAAGCAGGTAAGGATTATTCTTTCATAGTTTAAAGTCATGAGGCACCTTACCTGAATGTATTTGTATGTATTTATTCTGTCCTACAGATAATGAATTCACCCTCATATCACTTCACTGCTGAATTTGAAAGCCTTACTCTGATGTCTTTATGATAAAGTGGAGTTGGATTCATGTTCTCAAAGCTTATGTCAGAGTGCCCTGATTTTTCAAAGTTCACATTGATTTAGATAGGTTTTTAATTTAGTTCTGTTGAAAGATTGTCTACAGTCTGAAGTACAAGCTAGCTAATTATTTGCCCATAAAAGAGACGAAAGTACAAAATAACCCCCCTGACTCATGGGTATACCTTCTGCTTCTATGACAATGGTAGCAGAGTGAAAGAAAAGAGAACAGATAATCCTACAAAACATCATTGTAACATCATGATCCTCACATCAACATAACAGATAATGATTAACTTCTTTTAGCAAAAACTGCTTATGACTTTAAACTATGAAAGCATGATCCCTAATTACTTCTCACAGTTATTAGATATCAAAAAGGTAACAAAAATGTTTCTTTTCCTTTTGTTCTGTTTCCTCTTTTATAACATGACTAATGTGGAAATATATTTAGGTTGAATCATCTATATTAGATTGTTTGTCATGTTTGGGAGAAAAAAGAGAAAAGACAGAGAAAGAAAAATTTGGAACTTAAAATCTTACAAAAATGAATGTTGAAAACTGTCTCTACATGTAATTGGAAAAAATAAAATAATATTTGCATAAAAACAATCTGTGAAGGAAAAGAATAATAAATGAGCCTAGAAAAATTATTGAAAACTTTATTGCTGAGGCCTTTAAATATTAGATTGATGATTTTATATAAGATGCAAATGCAAAAAGTAGTCACTTCAGGGGAGTGATATATTCAGACATATTTTTGAATCATCAGTTTGAAAGTGTAGATGATGTCTAGAGATAGAGACTAAAAGGAAGGAGATCAAGTAAGAGGTTAATAAAACTTTTACAGTAGACAGAAGAGTTAAGATCCAATCCCAGGAAAAAGACAACATGAATCAAAGAAAGGGTAGAATATTGTCTGACAGGTAGATGGTACAGAGTGGATAGAGTGCCCAGCCTGGAGTTAGGATAACTCATTGTCCTGAGTTAAAAATCTGTTTACATAAGCTTACTGTGTGACCTTAGGCAAGTCATTTATCTGTTTTCCTCTATTTATTCCTCTGTAAGATGAGCTAGAGAAGGAAATAGTGAATCACTCAAGTAGCTTTGCCAACAAAAATAAGAATGGGGTCACAACGAGTCAGAAGTAACTGAAAATGACTAAATAATGAAGAATATTGTAATTGCAGAATGGAAAATTAGAGAGATACAGGACTGGTTAAATGTTGGGTGGAAAAGTTGAATGAAACTTGGAAAATAATCTCTAATGAAAATGAATGAATGAAAAATTTCATTCTTAGCATATTCTAGGCATGCAATGAAAACCCTCAGGGATTGGTCTTGTTCACATTTTTTGGTTGAAGGAGTTATATTTATCAAATGTGTCATGTTTGCAGAATTTGCAGATGAGATGAAGCTGGAAGGATACCTAACATATTAAATGAGAAAATTGGTATCCCAAAAGATTTTTAAAAGTCAGAATAATGCTTTAAATCAAATCAGAAGAAATGTGAATGGGAAAAGTGTGAAATCCTTAGCATCCAAATCTCCCCCCCCTTTTTTTTTCTCCCTATAATCACTATGGAAATGAATCACAGCTTACTAGAATCTGTGAGTCAGAAGGCACATCACTGTTCATCTAGTATAGCTCATATATGAAAAGAATCTCAAATTACAGTATAGCACATACAAGGTAGGTGATCATCTAGAACCTGCTTGAATTCTCCAAGAATAGCAAATCTATCATTTCTCAATGTAGCTTCATTTCAGATTTGGAAAACTCTAATTGTTATGATATTTTATTTTTACTTCAAATTTAAAATAATCTCAATAGTTTTTATTAAGCTGTAGTGTACAGAAATTTACACAATACTCCAGATAACATCCAATGGCAAATATCATTGGAAATAAATAGTTATTTAAAGAGAAAGATTAGAGAGATAAAGAGATAGAGATAGATAGAGAGATGGATGGATAGATAGATATAGTTTAGCTAGAGACATAAAAAGATAGACATAAATTTCAAGACAATTCTTCCTAACAATGTACTTCACATCATGAACTTAAGAAGTTGAAGTTTCTTTGAAAGTCAAATATGTATTTCAATTAAAATTTCATCTTATTTGATGCAGCCCATTGTTATAGTATGTCAAGTGCCTTTTCAACTCTGATTTGCTCTTCCATTGAGCTATGCCTCCCATCTAGAGTGACGTCATTTTAAAATCTGATGGATGATTTTCTGCCAGGAAACTAATACAGTTTTTCCAGAAATAACTTTGGATGGAGCCTCTAAATAGACCCTAAAGCAATAGAACAAACAGAAAAACAGAGCAAAAGCAAGTTTTTCAAATTGGAAATACTTGGAGAAACTTCAGAAAAATATCTGCTTCATGTGGATAAATAAGGACAGTAGTTCAAGTATACATAGGAAAACTGGGAAGCCAGCTGGAAGTCCTTTGCCATACTGCAGATCAGCTTCCAGGGTCCCATCCTAGCTCAGAGAACAAAGATCAAGTTCAGAATGCTGCTGTGGCATTGGGTTACCCAGGCACAGAAAGCAAACAACAAACATCTAAGTAGCCAGAATGGTAAACAAGAGACAATATGCCCAAACCCCAAACAAAAATAATAGCACTATTCCCTCTGTGATCTAGTGGCAGAGTTCAACTATAAAAATGAACCAAAAAAGAGCATTAACCATAGAAAGTAACTAATGTGATAGGAAAAATTAAAAAGTTATCTCAGAAAAGGAAAGCAGTGACAAAATGCCTATATGTAAAACCGCAAAGTGTTTGAAAGAATTGGTCTCAAATACAACAAGACTTCTTAGAAGAATTCCAAAAATCTTTAAAAAACCAAAGAAGAAAGGAAGAAGAAAACTTGAGAAATGACAAGAGAGAATTAGATGCAGAGAATTCAGGAAAATTGAATGAAGAAAAAAATCTTTAAAAGTAAATTTGGACAAATGCAAAACAAAAATGACTCCTTAAAAGTAAAATTGTTGTAAAAAGGAAATAACATCTGGAAAATTAAACACAAATGTTAACTGAAGAAAGTGAAACTCAAAAAATTAGAATTGAATAAATGAAAATTAATAATTCTAGGAGACACCAAGATTCCACATAAAAAAAGGAAAAAGGCTGAAAACATTGAAGAATATGTAACTAGATCAAGGAGAGATCATTTAGAATGATTGATCTAAGTAAAAACTATGATCAGAAATAGAAATGAGACAATATCTTTCAGGAATTAACATAGAAAACCACTCTAAATTCCTAAAACAATCAGATAAAATAGTCCTTGTGAGAATCAATCAATGACACCCATGAAGAGATCTCAAAATAAAAATTCCAAGGAATATTGTGGCCAAATTTCAGAATTCTTAAAACGAGAAAATATTGCAAGCAGTCAAAAAGAAGTAATTTACATACCAGTGAACCACAATCATGGTTAGGTAGGATTTATCAGCTTCAACATTAAAGGATCTGAGTCTGTAACATGATACTCCAGAGAGCAAAGTAATTTGGATTACAAACAAGAATAAACTACTCTGCAAAATTCAGCATATTCTTTCAAGGGAAAAGATGGATATTCTATAAAATATAGGACTTTCAAACTTATCTGATAAAACTGATAGAACTGATAAGAAATTTGATCTTAAAACACAAAATTCAAGAGTTACATAAAAAGGTAAACAAAAAGAAAAGTGTTAGGCAATAAGACTAAATTGACTACATACCTACAAAGGAAAAAAATACTTTTAACTCTTGAGAACTGTATTTCCCTTGAAAGGAGCATAAATAGAATGTGGGTATGAATTAATCATGATGTGAGGGTACATAAGTTCATGAAGATTGCATTTCTATTGGGACAGTTGGTGGGAGTGTTCTTGGACAAAGGTTGTGGGTATAAATTGGTTATGAAGTAATGATGTTTATGACTTCTGAGAATTGTATTCTATGAGGACAGTTGAAAGGCGTAAGTATACTTGGACAGAGGGAGTGGGTACAAGACAGGTATAAAACAGGACATTACAAAAGGACAATATTGGATGAAGAAAGCAGAAGCATTAGAGAATAAATGACAGCCCATGAAGAGGCACAAAGGACTTATTATCGTAGAGGGAAAGAAGAGAGAGTACAAACACTAGGTAAATATTACTCTTAACAGATTTGACTCAAAAAGAGAATATTATATGTTCCCAAATGGGTTTAGAAATTAATTCTAACCATCAGAGAAATACAGGGGAAAGGAGGAAAGGGCATATGGAGGGAGGCAGTAGTCAGAAGAAAACATTGGTGAGGGTGGTAAGGGGAAAGGAGAGAGAAAAGTACAAACAGGGGGAAGAAAGGATGAAGGGAAATGCAGAGTAATCATAACTCTGGATGTAAATGGGAGAGGATGTCCCCTCCCATAAAATGGAACCTGAGTGGATTAAAAATCAAAATCCACCAATATATTGTTTCTTGTAAACAATATACACATATGAAGCAGAGAATTATACTTCAGCTAAAGCAAAGAAGCAGGAATATCAATATTGATATCAGACAGAATGAAACCAAAAATAAATCTATTAAAAAGGCATGAGGAAGGAAAATCCATCTTCCTAAAAGATACTATAAGCAATGAAGTAATATAAATATCAAACATGTATGCACCAAATGGTATAGCATCCAAATTCTTAGAGGGGATGCCAAATGAGTTACAGGAAAACATAGACATCAAAATTATATTAATGGGGGATTTCAACCTCCCTCTCTCAGAATTAGATAAACCTAACCACAAAATTAAAAAAGGTAAGAAAGTGAATAGAATTTAAGAAAAATTAGATATAATAGACCTCTGGAGAAAAAACAAGTGGGAATAGAAAGGAATATATCTTTCTCTCAGTGTTCCATGGCATCTACACAAAAACTGACCATGTGTTAAGGAATAAAAATTTCATAATCAAATGCAGAAAAGCAGATATTTTAAATGAATTCTTTTCAGATTGTGATGCAATAAAAATTGCATGTAATAAAGGACCATGGAAAGATAAACTAAAAATGAATTGAAAAGTAAATAATAATTTTAAAGAATGAGTGGATAAAACAAATCAATTTCATCCAAGTCAATACAATGTTGTGACATCATACAAAATTTATAGTATGAAAATAAAGCAGTTATTAGAGGAAATTTAACATTACTAAATGGTTTCATGAATAAAATAGAGAGAGAGATCTACAAATTTACCATACAATTAGAAAAATCTAGAAAAAAGAACAAACTAAAAATCCTCTATTAAATACCATATTGAAAAATCTGAAAAACCAAGTAGAAACTAATAAAATTGGAAGGAAAAATAAAGTTATTCTATTAATAAATGAAACTAAGAGTTGAATTTAAGAAAAGACTTTGGTTATTTGATTTTAAAAGGAAAGAAAACCAAATTACCAGAAGCAAAAATGAATAAAGTGCACTCACCAACAATGAGTTTGAAATTAAAGTAACATCCACCAAGGTCCTTCTGCCCTTCTTCCCTTCCCCCTTCCCCCCATCCCCCCAAAGCCATCTAAAGGGCCGCAATATGGGACACAGCACCAGAGACCACCCTCCAAGGGTGGTAGTGCCCAGTTCCACTAGGGGCATGGCCATCACCAGCATGGACAGAAGTTCTCCTCAACTCTGGAGACAGAGTAGAGGCCCTCAGTGGATTTGAGAGAGCTCTTGCAGTCACTAACCAGGCAAATGTACAATCCCAAAATGTCGTCTGAGACAGATGGTGACCTTGTACTTCACAAATTCCAGTGTTGGAACAAGAGGTTCTGGTTAGACCAAAACCATTGCTTTTCAAGTTATTGAACTTTGGTGGTACACAGAAAGACACATTCACAAATGAAGGAGGTTTAGTCTATCTTGGGCAGTATTATGTCAAAACAGTTAGATGATAAAACAACAATGACAACAACAGCATATTGTCTGTTGTCCAGATGACCTTCCTGGAGATCTGTTTGGGGGGTACCAAGCTTCTCTGTAAAAAAAAAAAAAGCATAGGAGATTATATGCAGTGATTTCTAGAAACTTATTAACAGTTGATCAAGAATTTGCTAGTCCAAATACATCTGCAAATGAAATCAGGTGTCAGCTTGAAATCAGAAGTGGTCAAAACGAGTCTATCCAAGAGCAGGAATAGAAACCTTCACCAAATTTGAATACAAACCAACCACCTCATATAGAAAGAGAGCCCATAGGGAAACAGAAAACAATTCGGAAGAGTTGCCTGGTGAAAGACACAGAAAATGGCATAACTCAGACAGCATTTCCCTTGTTTTTGATGAAAGCTGTGCCCTATAGCAGTGATTCAATAGAAATCACTTCAATTCCAGCAGCACTTCTAGAGATGCTGCTTCTGGAATTAATATTCAAATCAGATTAGGTGGAGAGAAGTTTCCTCCCAATATATATTATAAAATTCTCACTCACAAACCTATTGTAGATATGTGTGCTAACAGTCCTAAGGATTATGTGAATATTATCCCAAAACACCTATCACATTTGAAATTTAATAAGAAATATCTAAAAGATGACTGTGATGATTGGTATAAATGTGTGGAGAGCAATGGCTGGAGACCTGTTTCCAAAAGATTTTTGAAAGACATTGATGAGATCACTGAAGAAGGAAATAGAAAAATTGACTTTCACTTCTCCAAACTGAAGAGAAGGAAGGACAGTAATATAAGAAGGAAACATAAAAAAATTAGATGGATGAGACAAATGTATTATGCCTGGAAACAAGGAAAGCAGATCCTCAATGTACAGACTTAATTCTTAAAGCAACAAAAGGATTGATAAAAGCAATTGATGAAGGTGGAATGGACTCAGTAATGGAATGGAAAGTGGATGAAATTCTCAACTGGACAAATATACTAAACTTTGAAGAATTTCATATTTGGGAGAGTGTGGAATACAGCACCTAAATTAGATTTTTCACCTGCTAGTCTGGAACAAAAGAAAAAAGAAGAAAAATTGAAAAAAGCATAAAATTTATAATTACTTGGCAAAGACACCTGCTTCAGTACATTTTTCTTTGATTGTTATACTCCAGATGTTTGTTGATTCTTTAAGAAGTAATCTGTGACTCAAACACATCAAATACAGGATGTAGCCCCTTAGACAATACAGTTGAAATAGAAATAGAACATTATGAATGCTTAATGCAGTAACTATGCCATAAAGAAATTAGCCTTGTTGCTATATTTTTAACAATTCCAACTCATTAAAGATTATTTTAATATTGGTAAAAAAAAAAAGAAAAAAAGTCTCTGATTGCATTCTGAGCCATTACCATTCATTCTGACCTGTGTCTTACTACTGGACTCTGATGTCTGGAGGAGAGAGTAAGGATTATGATTTTACACAGATCTGTCTCCCTTAGATCTAAATCATTTGCAAGTCATCACCCTCCTGATGGCATTGTTCCTTTCTGAGGGACAAAGAGTAATCTTAGACAAGTCACAAAGTCCATTTCCTCAATTATAAAATGGGGATAATAGTTTTAAAGGTTGTTGTGAAAGTTACATAAGTTATTATTTATAAAATTTCTTACCATGATGCCAGTCCAATGTTACCTTCTCATCTATCCTTATGGGTTCTCATCTTCCATTTCAAGGTTACAAATAGACAAGGGGAAATTCTTGTATTTATGCTTCTAATTTATTTTAATGTGATGTAATTCATTTCATTGAGTGACAATATGTATATTTAAGTCATTTTATATGTATTATATAAAATACCAAAATGATTATAAGAGACTCTTCTTTCAAGAAGGGTGGGGGTACTTTCTATTCTTCATTTACTATTCTCTGCTGGGAGTTGAAGAGAACTGAAAACATTACAATTTGCAATCGGGAAAAAAAATCTAACCATGAAAAGGGCCTCCACCAGGGTATGATGACCAGCTTATACCTGCTAAGAGTGGAAGAAATGGGAGTTTCAGGGGGAAAATATCAGAAGTTATAAAAGGAAATACTAAGTTAAATTATCATTAAAAAACTATTTGCTACTTAACTTGCTAGTGTGTTCTATAAGGATATAATATTGTGCATAAAAATTGTCCACTCTTGAGAATCAGGACGTATAGTTTTGAATCTTAGCCTTCATATTTACTATACATGTCACTTTGATTAAATCGCTTTACTTCTTATACAGAATTTTGTAAATATTTAACATCTTAATCCTATATTTCTGATCAAAAATTGGTTTCTCAGCCTCAAATTGGGGTTTGAAAGTCTGAATATAAATCTGAAGACTGATTCTGGTCTACTTCTAATTCCTTTGGTTTTTCAGTTGTGTAAACAGAAAAAGACCTGAGAAAGTAAGGAACTTATCTGAATATCTCTATAAGAGACTAAATAAAGTCTCATACTTATTACATTTCGGAATGGTAGAAATTCCAATATTTTATATATCTATATCATACCTGATAACATAAAATATCAAATCAGAACAGGAGACAGAAGTCCTGCTGCTAATTATATCCTTATCAATTCTGACATAGGACAGACCTTATGGATGGGTTAGAGAATCATACATCAAAGAAACTTTTATGTACTAATATGTAACCTGATTGGTTGACAGTCAAACTTTGACTGTCAAAATTTTATGACTCTTTGTGAGATTTCTATAAATACCTTTACCTTATTAAGCTCTTGTTGATATCTTCAATGATGTCATCCATCTATAAGTTTCTAGGTAAGATCCTACATAAAAGCTTCATGGATAAATTTTTTGTTATTTCATTTTAATCTAAGAAAATTAAAGTTAAAAATAATAGCGCCTTGTGGACTGATGTATTAGAGATTTGAAGAGGAACAGGCCTTTTCTCCCCCTCATTGGAAGGAATGAAGTGTGTAACTTTTCAATTCCCTGCTCTATTTTGAACCAAATTCTTGTTTCTTTGATGATTTAGGATGGACAGATGACTTGCATAAGGGCAGACATATGCCTAATGATACTGCTTAAAGGACTCAGGGCTAAAACATATTTTGAGCCTGGTAAAAGTTTTAGTTGGCCTTGGAAGGGGTGAGTCTGCCACTTTTCAACTCAATTGCTCTATTTTGTTTTGGTTTAAGTCAAAATATTGTCTAGGATTTTCTCTCTGGTTACTGAAATTTTTGCCTTGGTGAAAATTTCCTCTGATTAAGGCCTCTGGGTACCCTCCTGGTTTTTTTCTAGGTTGTTTTTTTGGATTGGTTCTGATGCACCCTGGATTTAATTGGTTATGTATTGTGTCTCTGGAACCTCTTAGTATAAGAGCAAAGCTGGTTCCTCTATTCGTGTCTTTTTAGTAAATTGTTGGGTTAGTTGTGTTTCAGGAAACACTAGTGTGAAAGCAAAGCATTTTTTTAGTCTGATATGACTTTTGTTTAAATTTTTAAAATTAATAATTGGGGGGGGGAGCTAGGTGGCATAGTGGAGAGAGCACTGGCCCTGGAGCCAGGAGGACCTGAGTTCAAGTCTGACCTCAGACATTTAATAATTACCTAGTTGTGAGACCTTGGGCAAGTCACATAAACCCATTGTCTTAAATAAATAAAATTTTATAAAGATAAATATTGGGTAAACCACAATCTAAGATTAAAGATCCAACAAGCAAAGCAGAAGGTTTTCACCTAGCCCTAGGGGGTCTCACAGTCCTATTTCAAACCCTCTCATCCCTCCTTCCCCACTTAGTCTGTGATCAAGAAGAAATCAGACTAACAACCTTCAACCTCTTTTATCACAAAATCCTAAAATACTACAAGACAAAAACCAAGCTAATGTTTCTCAGCACCAGAATTTTCTTCTCCCTTGGCAGTTCCTACCCCTATAGAGTCAAGAGATGGCTGGCTGTAGCCACACAATCTCTGTAAGATAACTACTTCATTCACTATATTGGGGGGGGGTGTGGAAGCATTCTCCAGGCTTTTACCTTTCTCACGCAATGCAATTCCTCCTTCCCTTTTCACTTTTGCTGTCTTTGCTCTTTACCCTGATAGCTACCTGTCTTCTCAGCTATTGTTGTTGTTGCTATTGTTTGTCCTTCACTCTTTTTTTTATTAAGGATATTATTTGATTTTTACAATTTTATCCCAATCTTGCTTCCCTCCACCCACCCCCACCCCACAGATAGCACTCCATCAGTCTTTACTTTGTTTCTATGTTGTACCTTGATCCAAATTGGGTGTGGTGAGAGGGAAATCATATCCTCAAAGAGAACAGAATTCTCAGAGGTAAGCAGATCAGACAATAAGATATTTGGGATTTTTTTCCCAAATTAAAGGGAATAGTCCTTGTACCTTGTTCAAACTCCACAGCTCCTTATCTGGATACAGATGGTACTCTCCTTTGCAGATAACCCAAAATTGTTACCAATTGTTGCACTGATGGAATGAGGAAGTCCTTCAAGTTTGAACATCACTCCCATGTTGCTGTTACGGTGTACAGTGTTTTTCTGGTTCTGCTCATCTCACTCAGCATCAGTTCATGAAAATCCGTCCAGGTTTCCCTGAAATCCCATCCCTCCTGGTTTCTAATAGAACAATAGTGTTCCATGACATACATATACCACAGTTTGCAAAGCCATTCCCCAATTGAAGGACATTTACTGGATTTCAAATTCTTTGCCACCACAAACAGGGCTGCTATAAATATTTTGTACAACTAATATTTTTACCCTTTTTTCCTCATCTCTTCAGGGTATAGACCCAGTAGTGGAACTGCTGGGTCAAAGGGTATGCACATTTTTGTTGCCCTTTGGGCATAGTTCCAAAAAGCTCTCTAGAAGGGTTGGATGAGTTCACAGCTCCACCAACAGTGTAATAGTGTCCCAGATTTCCCACAACCCTTCCAAGAATGCTCAATGTCCCATCTGGTTATATTGGCCAGTCTGAGAGGTGTGAGGTGGTACCTCAGAGAAGCTTTAATTTGCATTTTTCTAATAATTAATGATTTAGAGCATTTTTTCATATGGCTATGGATTGCTTTGATCTCCTCATCTGTAAATTGCCTTTGCATATCCTTTGACCATTTGTCAATTGGGGAATGGCTTTTTGTTTTAAAAATATGACTCAGTTTTCTGTATATTTTAGAAATGAATCCTTTGTCAGAATCATTAGTTGTAAAGATTGTTTCCCAATTTACTACTTTTCTTCTGATCTTGATTACATTGGTTTTATCTGTGCAAAAGATTTTTAATTTAATGTAATTGAAATCATCTAATTGGTTTTTAGTGATGTTCTCCAATTCTTCCTTAGTCATAAACTGTTCCCCTTTCCATAGATCTGACAGGGAGAATAGCCCTTGATCTTCTAATTGGCTTATAGTATTGTTTTTGATGTCTATGTCCTGTAACCATTTGTATCTTATCTTGGTAAAGGGTGTGAGGTGTTGGTCTAATCTAAGTTTCTTCCATACTAACTTCCAATTATCCCAGCAGGTTTTATCAAAGAGGGAGTTTTTATCCCAGTGGCCAGGCTCTTTGGGTTTATCAAACAGCAGATTACTATAACCCTCTCCTGCTTTTACACCTAGTCTATTCCACTGGTTCACCACTCTAATTCTTAGCCAATACCAAACAGTTTTGATGACTGATGCTTTATAATATAATTTTAGATCAGGTACGGCTAAGCCACCTTCATTTGCATTTTTTCATTAAGCTCCTGGCAATTCTTGACTTTTTATTTATCCATATGAATTTACTTACAATTTTTCTAACTCATTAAAGTAATTTTTTGGAATCTTAATTGGTAGGGCACTAAACAGATAATTTAGTTTTGGTAGAATTGTCATTTTTATTATATTAGCTCTCACTATCCATGAGCAGTTGAAATTTCCCCAGTTATTTAAATCTGATTTAATTTGTGTGAGAAGTGTTTTATAATTGTTTTCAAAAAGATTCTGAGTATGTCTTGGCAAATAGACTCCCAAATATTTTACACTGTCTGAGGTTACTTTGAATGGGATTTCTCTTTCTACCTCTTCCTGCTGTATCTTGCTAGACATATATAGAAAAGTTGAGGATTTATGGGGGCTTATTTTATAACCTGCAACTTTGCTAAAATTGCTAATTGTTTCCAGTAGTTTTTTAGATGATTCCTTGGGATTCTCTAGGTAGACCATCATGTCATCTGCAAAGAGTGAGAGTTTTGTCTCTTCCTTCCCAGCTCTAATTCCTTCAATTTCTTTTTCTTCTCTAATTGCTGATGCAAACATTTCTAATACAATATTGAATAGTGGTGGTGATAATGGGCAACTTTGTTTGACCCCTGATCTTACTGGGAATGCCTCTAGCCTCTCCCCATTGAATATAATGCTTGTTGATGGTTTCAGATAGATACTGCTATTTATTTTAAGGAACAGTCCATTTATTCCTACATTCTGTATTGTTTTTAATAGGAATGGAGGCTGTATTTTCTAAAAAGCTTTTTCAGCATCTATTGATATGATCATATGATTTCTGATAGGTTTGTTATTGATATAATTGAGTATACAAACAGTTTTCCTAATATTGAACCATCCCTGCATTCCTGGAATAAATCCTATTACTTTAATTTCCTCCTCATTGGTGGTGAGTTCACCTTTTTCATTTATAATACTAGCAATTTGGTTTTCTTCTTTCTTTTTTTTAATCAAATGGACCAGAGGTTTATCAATTTTATTGGTTTTTTTCATAATACCAACTTTTGGTTTTATTTATTAATTCAATAGCTTTTTTGCTTTTGATTTTATTAATTTCTCCTTTAATTTTTAAAATTTCTAATTTGGTATCTGATTGGGGATTTTTGATTTCTTCTTTCTCTAATTTTTTTAGCTGCTTGTTTAGTTCATTGATTTCCTCTTTCTCCAATTTATTCATATAAGCGTTTAGAGCTATAATATATCCCCTGAGAGTTGCTTTGAATGAATCCCATAGGTTTTGGTGTGTTGTTTCATTATTATCATTATCTAGGATAAAATGGTTAATTCTTTCTATAATTTGTTTTTTGGTCCATTCATTTTTTAAAATGAGGTCATTCAGTTTCCAATTTGCTCTGGGTCTATATATCCTTGGCCCAGTATTGCATAAGACTTTTATTGCATTGTGATCTGAGAAAGATGTATTCACTATTTGTGCCTTTCTGCAGTTGATAATTAGGTTTTTATGTACTAGTACATGGTCAATTTTTGTATAAGTTCTATGTACTGCAGAGAAAAAGGTATATTCCTTTCTATCCCCATTCAGTTTCCTCCATAAGTCTACCATATCTAATTTTTCTAACAATCTAATTACCTCCCTAATTTCTTTCTTGTTTGTTTTATGATTTGATTCATCTAGAACTGATAGTGGGAGGTTGAGGTCTCCTACTATTAGAGTTTTGCTGTCTATGTCTTTCTGTAATTCTTTCAGCTTCTCCTCTAAGAATTTGGGTGCTGTCACACTGGGTGCATATACATTCAATATTGAAACGACTTTATTGTCTATGGTAGCTTTTAGGAGGATAAAGTTTCCTTCCTTATCAATTTTAACGCTGTCTATTTTTGCTGATGCTTTGTCTGAGATAATGATTGCTACCCCTGCTTTTTTTTACTTCAGCCGAAGCAAAATATATTTTGCTCCAACCTTTTACCTTTACTCTATATTTATCTCTCTGCTTCAAATGAGTTTCTTGTAAGCAACATATTGTAGGATTCTGGTTTTTAATCCACTCTGCTATTTGCTTACTTTTTAAGGGAGAGTTCGTCCAATTCACATTCAAGGTTATGATTACTAATTCTTTATTGCTCTCTGTGCTATCTTCCCTCTGTTTGTATTTTTCCCCCTTTCCCCCCTTTTATCCATATTCCCCAGTATTTTGTTTTTGAATACCACCCCCTTCAGTGTGTTTGCCCTCCTATATCACACCCTCCCCTTTCTTTCCCCTTTCCCTTTTTCCCTTTTCCCTTCTCTTCCTTTTGTTATTTCCCCTTATTTTCCCCCACTCCCCTTCCCTTTATCCTTTCCCCCCTCCCCTTTTCCCCTTTTAATACTTGAAAGGTTAGATGTTTTATAAGTTAACTGAGTATATGTAGATTGACTTTAAGCCAAGTCTGATGAGAAGAAGATTCATGTGTTTCTCCTCTGCTCCCTTCTTCCCCACTATTACCATAGGTTTCTTGTACCTCTTAGTGTAATGAGATTTGTCCCATTCAATTCCCTCCCCCCTCCCTTCTCTTTCTTGTCCCCCTTTTTAGGGAAGTAGTGTATTTTTTTAGATCATTCTATCTACATCATAGAAAATTCTGAGTGTCAAAATTCCTGAGAGTTATTAGAGTCTTTCTCCCAAGTGGGGTTAAAGCCAGTTACATCCCATTAGATAGCAGTCTCATGGATAGGTCATGGATGTCCATCATTTCTGGCTAGGTATAGTCTCTCTGTTAGAGTTACATTTCTCAGGATTTATGAGAGTCTCCCCCCCCCCCCCATGCTGGAATATAGCCAGTTTCAACTTGCTGGATTGCATTTTTTTCCTTTTACCGCCCCCCCCCTTTTTTTTACCTTTTCATGTGTCTCTTGAACCTCCTGTTTGATATCCAAATTTTCTGTTTAGCTCTGGTCTTTTCATCAGAAATTTTTCCTTAAATGTCCATCTTTTTCCCTGGAAGAGAAGGCTCAGCTTTACAAGAAAGTAGATTCTTGGCTGCATTCCAGACTCCCATGCTCTTCGAAATATCTCATTCCAGGCCCTTCAATCCCTTAAGGTTGATGCAGCCAGGTCCTGCATGATCCTTACTGTGTCTCCTTGATATTTAAATTGCTTCTTTCTGGCTGCTTGCAGGATTTTCTCTTTTATCTGATAGTTTTGCAGTTTGGCCACAACATTCCTTGGTGTTTTCATTTTAGGATCTTTTTCTGGAGGGGATCGATGTACTCTTTCAAAAACTACTTTGCCCTCTGATTCCATGATGTCAGGGCAGTTTTCCATCACTAGATCCTGTAATATTAAGTCCAGGATTTTTTTCTCTTCAATGTTTTCAGGAAGTCCTATAATTTTCAGGTTGGCCCTCCTCGATCTATTCTCGAGGTCAGTGGTTTTGTTGATGAGGTATTTTACATTTGCTTCTATTTTTTCTATTTTTTGATTTTGTTTAACTGACTCTTTCTGTCTCATGTAGTCATTAGTTTCTGTAGACTCCGTTCTTTTTTGGGGGGAGGAGTTTTCTTCATTAACTTTTTTCAACTCCTTTTCCAATTGGTCAGTTCTACTTTTGAAAGAGCTTTCCATTTGACCAATTGAGGTTTTGAGAGAATTAATTTCTTTTTGCATTTGCTCATTTGAGGATCTGAGAGATTTATTCTCCTTTTGTGTTTGTCCAATTGTACCTTCTAAGGTTTTTTTTTTCTTGTTGCAAGGTATTAATTGTCTCTCCTAAATTTTTAAGCTCCTTCCTTATTTCCTCAAGGAAGTCTTTCTGTGCTGGAGACCAGATTGTATTCTCCTCAGAGCCTCCAGGTCTCTCTGAGTTGGGGCCTTTCCCTTCCAGGAATTTTTCTATGGATCCACCTTTCTGCTCACCCTTCTTCATTATGCTAAGACCTTGAGTGGGGGGGGGGGGCTGGTTCACCTGGGTTTGGGATAACTAAAGACTTTACAGAGTATAGTTTCTCTGGCTTGCCAGTAGGAGGTGCTGGTTGCCCTCTCTGGAGTGTCTGTGACCTTGGTTGGGAGGCCTTCTCCCTTTGCCAGAAGGGAAGAGTTGGAACTATTGAATTCTTTTGCCTTCAATCAATGGTTGGCTTTACCCTGACCTGAGGTCATTCCTCAGCTGGGCTGGTTCTTCTTCACTCTTGAAGAAGATCATGACATTAGGGAAGTGATTCTATGTTATGCACATGAAGAGTATTAGAGGGGCAGCTAGGTGGAACAGTGGATAGAGCACCAACCATGGAGTCAGGAGTGCCTGAATTCAAATCCAGCCTCAGACACTTAATAGCTGTGTGGCCTTGGGCAAGTCACTTAACCCAATTTGTCTTGCTAAATCCTAAGGGGGAAAAAGAGCATTAGAGTGAGAGGATGCTATACAATGTCACCAGCCTCACTTTCTCCTCCAGAGCTATCTGAAACCTGTGGTCACATATGAATCAGGATGACTGGAGATGGCACTGGAGGTGAGACAATTAGGCTTAAGTCACTTACCTAGAGTCACACAGCTAGGAAGTGTCAAGTGTGAAGTCAAATTTGAACTCAGGTCCTCCTGACTATAGGGCTGGTGTTCTATCCACTGTACCACATAGCAGCACAGCAGGAGTGATTTTCAAACCTGTATGGAAAACTCTATCTGTTGTTCACCTTGTGCTTATAAAGAAGAAACAACAATATATTAATTTTGGTTTGATATGCAAATTTTAGTCCTGAAGTGAACAAGAATATGGCTATCTAATAATTTGGTATTTGGCATTAAAAATATATAAACTGTATAAAAATGTTCTCTCTACTTTAGGTTATTGTTTGTAAGGAGAAGAAAAAAAAGACCCAAAATTTTAGGTCATATGCCAATTGCTATACAGATATTAACTTTTTTATTACTCTTTCAATTAGATAATTCTATATAGACTGATCTTCTGTGTAAGGTAATTTGAGAATGCAATTAACAAAATTGGTTTTTGCAAGGCAAATGGGGTTACGTGACTTGCCCAAGCCCAAACCGCTAGATAATTATTAAGTGTCTGAGGCCGGATTTGAACACTGGTACTCCTGACTCCAGGGCCGGTGCTCTATCCACTGCACCAATTTTTAGTTTCAAAAATTCATAATTTTGATTATGATATTGTTATGGTCATAAATTTTCTAATATTAAGACATAATGGTCAATAATTGTATCACCTATGATTACTAGGAAGGCTAAAAGCTCTTTAAACTAAACAGTTGAGTTTAAAATTTTGTTGTAAATAATGAGCAGAACGAAAGAAGAAAATTTAAGTAAACAATCTTTTATGCAGTATTATTGCTTACTGCAACTAAAGCTTTTTGGCTATGACTTAGGAATGTCATAAGATTGTTAAGTGAAAAATGATTTTTAAAACCATCTGGTTATAAAGTCTGCTTCATCTAAGATTATATATCATATATATAAGTCAATTGGAATATTTAATGTATTTGAGCAAATCTTAAGGCATAGATAAACTTTGTTTTTTGAGATGAGAAATTTAATTAGCTATTTTCTTAAACAAACTGATTTTCTTTTGTAAACATCTTTTGAAAGTGATGCTTAAAAACTTTATCAGGACAACAGAAGTTACATGGAGGGTTTCAATGTGTAATAAATTTAGAGATAGCATACCACTAGATTATGGGTGGGTAACTTCAGACTATATTGGTCTGGCCTTGCCAAAGAAAACATAGGTAAGACTCAAAATCAGGAAACTTTTTAAGAATGAATTAATTAAGGAGGTGGCTAGGTGGATAGGTGGATAGAACACCGGCTCTGGAGTCAGGAGTACCTGAGTTCAAATGCAGCCTCAGACACTTAATCATTACCTAGCTGTGTGACCTTGGGCAAGCCACTTCACCCCATTGCCTTGCAAGAAAAAAGTGAATTAATTAAATGTTTGATATATTCTGTGAATGATGTTATAAATATCCAAATGGTCCCTGGTATAAAAAAGGTTCCCCACTCCTGTGAATAGATGGTAGAGAGCCTTGAACTTTATATATGATGCAGGAGGAAATCACTGGAGATTATTTTGCTGACTAGTAATAATAAATGAATAATATTTTAGTAAAAGTATAAACCATGTAATAGAAGGAGGAGAGTGAAAAGAACATTCTTTAAGAACTTAGAGAAATAAATTAGGTGTTGTAATGAATCATAATTAGAGAAGAAATAAAAAATGGTGGAAATAAGTCACAAGATAATGTAGGGGTGGCTTAATGAGATAATGGATTAGAATAATTGCATGAAGAATGGAGAAGAAGGTGTAGATGAGAGAAATAGTACAGAAATAGAACTGACAGATCTTGGAAATGGATTGGAATAAAGTGAAGTAGAAAGGACTCAAAGCTAAAATGATGAATTTTAATCATGGAAGCTGAGGGATTATTAATACTAATAAGACAAAAAGTGAAAAATGAGAAAATAAACATTTATATAGCACATTGTCAGGCACTTTGTTAAGTCCTTTACAAATATCATCTCATATGATCTTCACAACAAATCTGGTGCTGCAAATATCACGATCTTACTGTGGAAACTGGACCAAAGAGAAGTTAAGTAAATTGTCTAGGTTCACACAGTTAAAATGTTGTGGATTGGATATTAACTCAGGTCCTCTTGACTCCAGGCACAGGCTTTCATCATCTCATAACTGGACTATTGGAACTGTAATCCTATATCTCCTCCATCTTCCTTGAAAAGAAAGTGGGTACCCCCACTTTATATTTTTTATTTTTTCACTCTTTTTTCAATCCTTTACAAGTAGGTTTCTGATCTCATTATTCCATGGAAATTGCTCTCTGAAAAATTACCATGATCTTAATTGTTAAATCCAAAGACTTTTTTTTCAATCTTCATTTCTCTTGACCTCTCTACAACGTTTAAACTGAGGACTTCTTCTACTTGATACTCTCTTCTCTCTATGTTTTTGGGACACTATTTTCTCTTTACTCTTATTCTACCTATTAAACCACTCCTCAGTCTCCTTTTTACTACATTTAACATTCATATCACTCCCCACGGGATTGTGTCCTAACTCTCTTCTCTTCTCTCCCAGTATTATTTCATTTGATGGTGTCATTAATTCTTATGGAGGATAAGGACTTGGAAAAGTCCATTGTATTTGATTCCAAGGAGAATTCTTTTAAAAGTAGAGAGTTAAAAAGACTTTCACAAAAGTGATAAGGACAAAAGCTGAATTTCAAGAGATTGAAGAATATATGTGAGGAGAAAAATCAAAGTTTGTATTTATACAACATTTAAGAGAAGTAGGTTAGAATAAGTAAAGGTGGAGATTTAATAGTAGTTGACTCATATGCAAATGTTGATTTCAAATGGAAGTCGATGATCAACAAGGTCAAATCTTTCATGAAAACACTGAGGCCCAGGGAATTTATTTAATTTTCAAAAAGTCAGTTGGTTAATATCTCAGGTAGAATCTTTTAGGATTCATGGTATCTAAGTGATACAAGTATATAGAAAGAATCCAGTTCAAGTAGCCTAGAAGATACATGAGAGAAAGGAAATCATTTTGGGAGCAAACTCTTGTTATTAGAAGAGAGTATATGATGCAGGAAACTGTAAAAAGGATTGGATTTTGAAAGGGTAGGACTATCTCTTCTTTTGGAATAATAGGGGAAGAGGAGAGAATTAATTTTAAATGATGAGATAGTCTGAATAGTGAAGAAATAGGATCAAATGAATTCTTTTGGTAGATACACAATCTGAAACTTGAAGCCAGATTACTTTCAGCAAGTAATTGTTTAGGGTTTAGATATACTTCTGAAAATGACAGTCATTAATGGTTCAATGTCAGATTGAATAGTGGGTTCTAGTAAGATACACCAGGCATATGTGTAAGACCCTCAGTTGCATGATATTTCAGTAATGACTTTGATAAAAGAATGAATGGAAACAATGAAATTTTCTAACAAACAGGGAGGTAGAACAAGAAATAAATCATGTCATTAGTTGTTAAATTTTCCATTTCTCTAATCAGTATTGATTTAGAGCATTTTTTCTGTGTAATTATAAATAGATACATAACTTTGATTACTTTGCCTGAAAACTACCTGGTCATATTATTTGACTCTTTATCATTTGAAGAATGGTTCTTATTTTTACAAATCTGGATCAGGTTTTTACATATTTAAGAAATGAGAGCTCTATCAGAGAAACTTGTAATAAGAATTTTAGAATCATTTATCTCTCCTAGCTATAGCTCTATAATATTTAGCATTTATTTTTTTGACTGCTTGGAATAGTTTCTCCTTAATGCCTGGGAGCTCTGGAATTTGACTGTAATAATCCTAGTAGTTTTCATTTTGGTATCTCTTCCAGGTGTTTATCACTTCATTCTTTCAATTTCTATCTAATGCTCTGGTTATAGAATATCAGCAATAATTTCCTTAAAGATGATGGCTAGGTTCTTTTTTTGTCATGACTTTGAAGTAATCCAGTAATTTTGAAATTATCTCTCCTGGATCTATTTTGCAGGTCATTTGCTGACTATTCTCTATTTGGTTACTTGCCATTATATTTCTTGGCTTTTAACATTTTGCTAAAATGAGGCTCTGCTTCCAGAATTGTGGTGCACCATGCCAAACTTTAGAGTTTTTTGTGCAACTGTTTTCAAAGATACTTTCAGGGACCTGTAAGTGTCATCTCTTCCAAAGTGGCATGGTCCAGGGAGAGGTTTGTTTACGATTCTTCTTTTCTGCTCCCATAACTGTGAACAGCCACAAGCACTCTCTGCCACCGTGCAAATGTGATCAAACTTCCCACTCCCTTTCAGCAGCTAGCTCTGGCATGCTAATTCTCCTCCTTATTCTGAGACTGAGATGAAGGTCTGTGACTCAGATCCAAGTACAGGCAATAAATGCTGTTAGCACACATTTGTATAACCCCCTTATTATCTGTACTAAGAGAAGTCAGAAAAGCTATCACTGCTGCCATTGTGATTCATTCCCCTCACTATAGTTTGCTCCTGGTTTACTGGCACTGTGCTGTGCTGACACAATTTACCCTGGACAATGCTCAACTCTTGCTTTGGTGCAACTCATCTTTCATTCAAATTTTCTAAGTTGTCTTAGATTGGACAATTATTTCTCAGTTCTTTTGTGAGTTTTGCTGCTCTAGTACTTATTGTGAGGCATTATTTAACGGTATTTGTAAGGATTTGGGAAAGAGTTCAGGTGAATTCCAAAGTTTTCTCCCCCATCTTGACTTCATCTCTCTGTCAAAGAATTTAGGCTAATTTTGATTTTAAATAAGGTGGAATAAGATTAGGAAAGTGATAGTTTCAATTTGCTCTACTCTGATTAAAATGTGTGGATTCTGTTCAATCTATATGCCATAATTTCAGAAGGGCTTAATAAACTGGAAAATAACTGAAGTCCAGAACATGATGAATCTCAAGTTAATGTCATAATGAGATCATCTGAAGGAAATGGAGGTGTTTATTCTAGAGAAGAGAAAACTGAAGGAGGAATTGTGATTGCTAGTTTTAAGTGTCTAAATGATTGCCATGTGGAAGGATTATATGTTTTTTTGATTGATTCAGAGAAGTTTCACTAAAAACAATCAATAGAATTTGCAAAGAGGAAAAACTTCACTTGAAGTAAGGAAATAATTTGTAGCAATAAAGATATCAAAATATAAAATAGAATGCATCATACAGCATTTGAATTCTCCCTCATTGGAATTCTTTAACAGCAACAACAACAACAAGATAGGAGAGATGGATGGAGATGGATATTTACCCTGATAGGTATGAAACAGAGAAAATTTTAGTTCAGTTATGGGTATAATTGGAGGGTCTTTTATTTCTTCTAATTCTAAGATTTTTGTGAAAAAGTTTCAAATTGTCATAGTGGGGAATGATAGGTGTTACTGATACTCTTCTTCACTATTCAACTCTCTTGGTTACAAATTCTTACTACTATAGAATTAAGCATCTCCAAATGGTGTTGTAACATCTTATTCTTATGCTCTTTTTCTCCAACAAGGACAGAAACTTATTTTAATGAAAATGAAAATAAATCAAAATTAAGCCTTTTGTGGAAATATGGTGAATTAAGACTAATCTTTATCACTAACATCACCATCATCATAATTTATATAATGTTTAGCATTTATATAGTGTTTAATGTTGCAACACACTTTATAAATATTATCTCATTTTATTCACACAAAAATACTGGAGGATAGGCATAAATTTTATTCCATTTATCCACAGAGAGATTAACTGACTTGCCTGGGATTACACAATTATTACTACACTATTTGAAAGTTGTGATACTCTGAATATTCAGGACATGTAAGGATATTTTCTGGGTTTCAAAAATCATAAGGTCATCCTCTACTTAAGAGAGTATAACCTACAGAGGCATACCCCTTCCCTTCCCAATCCTTCAAGCTATTCTATCTCATAAACATCACTGGAGATTTCATCACTAGATTGAGTTGGTATTAGAATGTAATATTCTTTTTTTTCATTTTTGCAAGGCAAGGGGGTTAAGTGACTAGTCCAAGGTCACACAGCTAGGTAATTATTAGTGTCTGAGGTCACATTTGAACTCAAGTCCTCCTGACTCCATGACCAGTGCTCTATTCACTGTGCCACCTAACTATCCCTAGAATGCAATGTTCTAAACTGAATTGATTTTTTTTATCCAAGGCTCATGGAATGTGGTTGATTCCTCAATGCATTAGAATAAAATTCCTGTATCTCTATCTGTTTTTATCTAGTGTGTATCTACTTTATATACTTGTTTTCATTGATTCGGTGGAGGAATCAAATAATCATTCACATTTAATTTCTACTGCTGATTGATTGATTCTTTTTTTGACTCAACTGAAGAGATATTCCATTTGATGAAATCATTAGGTTATAGAGTATCTTATTATTTACATTATTTGGGGTTGAAGGGTTTGGGACTGTTATATAGGGACAGACTCATCAATAGCAGTTTATAAACAATAAAAGCTAACTTGCTTGAATGGAAATTCATAATTAAAATGCAAAATAGCCTTTAGTAATTTCTGTCTTAATATTTAAATATTTGTCAAGGTAGCTCTAAGAATCAAAAAATGTGCTAAGATTATTTATAATCATTAATTTAACTGTTGAGCTACAAATGAGATATTTCTCAAGCAAATAAAGAACTGAAAAAGAACCAGAGGGATTGAATTATATCAATATTAAAACTGAATACCACTGAAAAATGAAAGCATATGACAAACAATGAAAGCTAAATGAAAGGATAGCTTAGTTTTTCCACCGGAGAGTTTTGATTCAATCCCATAAATGTTGGCTAAATATGTACTAAAAAATAAATAAAATATTCTCTCAGAGAGATAATATTTGGCTGATGAGAGAGGAAGAAAATGAGAAGAATTAAGTAACATATATATGTATATATCTACATATGTAGATATCTACATATTATATATATGTACATATATATATATATATATGTATATGTATGTAATTTTCAGCAAGAAATTCCAATAACTGTTGAATCCAGGAAAGGAATTTTGTAAAAAGTGCCACCTGAGTTGATCCATTTTGTTTTTTAGTTTTTGCAAGGCAATGGGGTTAAGTGGCTTGCCCAAAGTCACACAGCTAGGTAATTATTAAGTGCCTGAGGCCAGATTTGAACTCAGGTACTCCTGACTCCAGGGCTGGTGCTCTATCCACTGCACCACCTAGCCATCCCAACCTGAGTTGATTCTTGAAATTCAATGGAAACATATTTAATAAGCATTAACTATGTGTCAAAAAAATCATCCTTGAAATTAGTTATACAAAGAGAAAATAGCAATAATTTCTGCTTTCAAATATGTGCTCCTATGTGGGGCAGAAGATACATGAAGAACACATGACTAATGGAAAAGTCATATTTAGGCTCTGTTAGGACATATAGCAAAGAAAGACTCAGAGTATTCTTTGAGCAATGATTGGTCAGATGGTTCCCAATCAAGAAGATAAATCAAAGGAGCAAAGTGAGCATCCTGGAACTGATGAGAACTATTCAATGGGACAATGGATTTTAGGTTGGGTAAGTGTAAAGTCCATGACTCACTTCAGTACCGACAGATGGTACTTGAGCTCTTTTCTAGTCACTCATTGGTACAGAACTAGTTTAAAAGATGGAGAGAATGATCCCTTGTTTCCACTGGTGCTCTTGTTAGTTGGATAGCTAGTGATTCCAAGACAGGAAAATGCAAAACTGCTGAACATGTTGCATATAGGGCATCATGCTCACACACACACAAAGAAAGCTATTTACTGATATGAGAGTCATATCAGTTGATTAATTTTAGCACAGGTAACATAAAATTAATGGATCTCACCAAACTTAAGGAAAACATAAATATTCTTTCTCAAGCAGACAAAAAATTGAAAAAGTACTAGAGGGTTTAAACCATACAATTGTTACATACTAGTACCAATTAAAATAGTTTCAATGTAATAATCCAACAAGTTCATGATGCTTAAAAATTAAAAGTAGTCAAGGACAATGTTAATCTTTAATACTATTTCCTGCATTGTGCAGGAGATGCTACAAGGAAGTCAAAAGATATAAAAACCCATCTAAAGAAAGAAAACATTCAATTTCTTTTGGAAATAGAAAGAGACGACAGCAAGAGGACCACTCAAATGCAATGAAAATTCTTTTATAAAATATAATGGAAGATCCTGACAGAAAAGTATGAGATGTATTTCTCTAAACTGTGAAAAATAGTGAAAATGAAAATATCTAAAGAAAGGTTAGCATAAGATCCAAATGAGCTATATATTGCAGGAACATTCCTGATGGAATTGTAGAATAAGAAACAGTCTTAAAATGGGACAATTGTTTTCAAAGATACTATTCTTTGATTAGTTTATGTAATAGCCAAACTTACCTATTTTCTATCTAGATAGAACTTCCTATCTCTCACCTACTTGCCTTTGTATATGTTCTATTCCTAGAAAGCAATCCTTCTTCACTGTAGTTTCTAGGGGGTTTTTTGCAAGGCAACTGGAGTTAAGTGGCTTGCCCAAGGTCAAACAGCTAGGTAATTATTAACTGTCTGAGACCAGATTTGAACCCAGGTACTTCTGACTCCAGGGCCAGTGCTTTATCCACTGTGCTACCTAGCCACCCCTTCACCTTAGTTTCTAAGAATCTCTAGCTGCCTTAAAAGTCTCAAAGTCACTGACTACAAGAGACATTTATTTTTATGCTTCTATACCAACAAAATTACTTTATGTATATTTTTAATTTTTTTTATTTCTCTGATACAATAAGTAGAAGGTCTAGGTCTGACAAAAATATAGAAATACATGCTGAACATTTCAATTTTGAAGACAACAGAGAATTGGTTTACAAGGGGAAATAACAGAAACTTATACAAAATTTCTTCTTGTATGACTGATGAAGAGAAAATAACTACTATACATTGAAAAATATTGATCCATAAAGTTGTATTTTCATCTCTTTAAAATATTGATGAGTAGTCTATTTATATTACAATTCAACTCACTTAACTTATGTTGGAGAGAGTATTGCATATTTAAATGTCCTACTGTGCTTTATTTAAGATCATACAAAAAGATAGATGCATAAAGAAGAATAAGTTTGTTTAATAAATCTTAAAAACACAAAGATGGACTAAGTATTTTTGCCTTTGTTGCAAAGGATATTGCTCACAGAATCCAAATTGACCAAGGATTCATTAGAGATATTAGATTCTCTAAATAGCCTTGTTTTTGAATGAAGTGTTATAACAGATTGATTCAACTTGCAGAATGTTATATGACCTTTTTTAAAAAATGAGAATCCATTCAAGTGAGAGCTGCTTAAACAATTCAAGAAGGAAAAATTTATTAAATACAGGGTGTATATTGTTCATATTATGAAATGCTATTGCAGGATTAACTTGCTGAGATTTTATTAGCACACAAAGCTAAAGGAAACTAATAAGCCATGCCCAAATCTGAAGAAACAAAAGCTGTGTGGTGGTAACAGGAGAGAAGGAGTCATGGTTTATGAAGTCTTTCTTTGATCTCAGATCATATACTTATCAGTATTGTTGACATCTATATTCTCCTGGTGCTATGACAAAACTGCAAATCATGGAATGACCACAATCTTAGATGAATCTAAATTATGGGTAATTCAAAGCATCATAGAAGGAAGTGATTTTATAGCCTGCAACAATCAATAATTATTTGCACAAAAGAAGCAATAAAAAGGATGTTGTCAAGGAAATACAAAACAGCAAAAGGGAGTTGACTTGGTCTTGAAAGATTGAAAGATAAAACAATGGGAAGCCTGGATGCTTCGCTTGTTCATACAAAACATAAAAATAAAAAAAAAAACTTTATAGGAGTTATGAAATAGGTAAACAAAAATCCCAGAGGGTGATAAGGCACTGATAAAATTTGAGCTATCCCAATGGAGTGATCTCATCAAAATCAATGATATCATCATCTGATCAAGCTCAAGAATATTTCAGAATAATCAAACCTAATGTGGCTATTTTACAAAAAATAAATTGTCAAAAATAGAAGATTTAAAAAAATAATTATTTTACCTTATTCAGAAAAAATTATTCTCTACTTACTACTTGCAAATTTAATTCAAGAATTGTATTGCTTAAAAAATACTTATTTTTATTCTTTCAAGTTGATTCTTCCCCAGTTGACCTAGAGTTGAGAATTTAGTCAGCTGCTTAGACCACCCTTTTTCTATACATTATTCTACTCAGTATTAAGTATACATCTCATGAGTACTTACTGAAAGCTGACAAGGGCATTATTTCAGAGAATGTAATATAGAATTAATGTGTTTTAAACATGAAAGAGTTTAAAGGGCAATAACAGATTTACTGAACCATAAATTGAAGACAAATCTTCCCCCAAACTCACCCAATCACTATACAGAGAAAAACTGGAAAGAAGACAGTATCATGGTTTTAAAGCTTTTAAGCCTTTCCTTTTTTTTTTCATCTCTTTGGTTCTTTATTTTCATCTCTTTGGAATATAGATCTAGTAGTAATATTGCTAGATCAGAATATATGCACTTTGGGAAGAGTTCTAAATTGCCCTCCAAAATGGTTGGATCAGTTCACACAATTACATCAACACTGCAGCAGTGACGCAATTTTCCCACATCCCCAACAACATTCATTATTTTCCTTTATCTTTGTCACATTAGCCAATCTGACACATGTGAGATGGTTATTTCAGGAGTTTTTTGTTAAACAGCAAGTTTTTGTTCCAAAGTTTTGATCTGTGGATTTATCATATACTAGATTACTATTATCAATTACTTTAATATAATTTGTACCTAACAATTCCACTGTTTCACCACTCTCTTGGCCAGTACCAGATTGTTTTGATAATTAACATTTTTATATTGAGTTTATTATCTGGTACTGCTACATCCTTACTTTTTTTCATTACCTTGATATCCTTGAACTTTTGTTCTTCTAGATGAAATTTGTCTAGCTCTATAAAATAATTTTTTGATAGTTTGATTGGTATGGGATTAAATAAACAGATTAATTTAGGTAAAATTTTTCATTTTTGTCATATCAGTTCAGACTATCAGTGAGGAATGAATATTTGTGTAATTTTTTGCATCTGACTTTATTTGTTTTAAACTGTTTTATAAGTTGTGTTCATATAATTTCTGGAAGGTAGACTCCTAAATGGAGCAGCTGGATGGAGCAGTGGACAGGCTTTGGAGTCAGGAGGAGAGGAGTTTGAATCCATTTACTTGACTCTTACTAGTTGTTGACTTGTGTGACTTAACCTTGATTGCCTCACATCCAGGGTCAACTCCCACAAATGGGATGTTCTGATCTGGTCACTGGACCTAGATGGCTATGAAGAAAGTGAGACTGGTGACTGAGCTCAGCATTCCTTCATTCAAATCCAATTCACATGCTTGTCATGGCGTCACTTCCCTGATATTTGGTCTTCTTTGAAAATGAAGGACAAAATAAAAGACTCCAAAATATTTTATAATGTTTACAATTACTGCTACTGGACAGTGTTTTTAATTTATTGCTATGTTGATGATTTATATAGATTTATTTTATATCCTGCAACTTTGATAAAATTGTTAATAATTTCAAGAAGCATTTTTAGTTGATTCTCTAAGTACAATATTATATCATCTACAAAAAGTGCTAGTACAATTAATTAGTTTTTGACATGTTTTTGATAGTTTTCATTTATTTAAAATGCTTCTTACTTGGGTTATCTTTTTGATTCTTTTTATCATAGTATTCAAATCTGCCCTTTTTCATAATAGCTATCTCTATGATTATCTCTGATTTATATGTCTATAATTTGTTTTATATAGTTGTTTGCATAGTGCTGACTCAGTGGGATTTATTACTTGAAGGCAGTGATGATTTTTGTTGTTTATGTTTTTGGTGAAGGAAACAGTTAAATGTAAGTAACATATCACCAAGACCCTTATTCTATGTCTGCAGAGAGAAAGTATTGATAGAAGAAAGAATATTCTTTTGAGTTAGAATCCATAGCTTAACGAGACTAGTAGAAAAACATTTTGAAAAATGCTTAGTGATTATTTAAAGATAATTCTTAAACATATTTTGCATAGTTTGATTCCTTCCCCTAGACATTGACTATTGTGCAAATATAATTGAAATTAAAACATTTGCTTGGGTTTGATATGGTAATAGGTTAAACAGATGACTTCAGAATAAGGAAATAATTTTTTCCTCATTTTTAAATTTTTAGAGATATATTTTTATATCACTTCAATTTACAACTATATCTTATCTTTTTTAAGAAAGAATTTTTAAATATTCAGGAAAACTAATCAAAACATCAATTATATCTGACACTAAATATATTTTTCATAATTATTGCCCCCTTTGGAAAGAAAAGAAAAGGGGCATTCTCACGGTTCTATATCCATGTTGTCCACTACCATCTCAAAGTATTTAGCTTTAATTTGTTCTTTTTATTTATATATTTTTCTAGTCATAATGTATATTGTTTTCCTAGCTAATCAACCCTACAGCTGTCCCCAATCTTCTTGAGACTGGTGACACTTTAAAATGTTCACAAATATTAGTATTTCATTAAATTCATGTATATTCCACATACAATTTGTAAAGTCATTGACATTAGATGGCTACATTATTATTTTATTGGCTAGTTTTGGAGAATTTTTTTGTTAGTCTTTTGTTTTTAAACATGTGAAAAGAGTCTTGGACTTTTATGCTTATTTGACCAAGAACTTGAGATCTTTTCTGATTTTTAATTTTGATTTCTGATATTATGAAAGATTTCCAACATTCATCCACTTGCATATTTATAAGTTCTCCCTATCCACCAGTCAATAGTAAACAATAAGGTAAAAATTGTATATGCACAATTTTGTTAAACATATTAACATTTAGTATTTGAAGAATTAAGATTAAGGGGGGGGGAAGAAAACTATGCGACAGGAATGAAAAATATAATAGAAGTTTTAAAACGTGAATATAGTTTCCAATCAAATTTTGTGGGATTTTGCTTTTTTCATTTAGTGTTTTCCCCCCTCTGGATGTGGAAGATGTTTTGTCCATAACAAATCTCTCAGGGTTGCCCTAGATCTCTGAATTGCTGAGAGGAAGTACATCCATCATAGCTGATCAATTCACAATGTTGTTGTTAATGTATACAATATTCTCTTGGTTTTACTGCTTCCCTCAACATCAATTAATGTAATACTTTCCATGTTTCTCTAAAGTCCAACAGTTCATGGTTTATTAAAGAACACTAATACTTCATAACTCTCATATACCACTGTCCAGACTATTCCCCCACTGTTAGCCATCCCCTCAATTTCCAATTCCTTTTCCTACAAAAAGAGGTGCTATAAACATTTTTGGACATGTGGGATTTTTCCCATTTTTATGATTTCTTTTGGATATAGACTTTGTATTGATTTTAATGGATATGAGCAGTTTTATTGCTTTTGGAGCATAGTTCTTTACTGATCTCCAGAATGGCTGGATTAGTTCAAAATTCCACCAACAGTGAATTAACATCCCCATCATCCCACAAGGACTCTGACATTGAATGTTTTTCATTTTGTCATCTTAGCCAACTTGCATTTCTGTAATCAGTAATGATTTGGAGCATTTTTTCATATGATTATATATAGCATTAATTTCTTCATTTGAAAACTTCCTTTTCATATCCTTTCATCATTTATCAATTGGTGAATGATATTACCTTATGAATTTGATTCAATTATCTATCTAAATGTTTTAAAAATGAGACCTTTATCAGAATCCCAACTGTGAACATTGTTTTCAACTTTCTGCTTTCCTTCTAATCGATTACATTCATTTGATTAGTGCAAAACTTTTTAATTTAATATAGTCAAAATTATCCATTTAGCAATTTATAATGTAAACTTGTTCAGTCACAAATTTCTCCCTTTCCACAAATCTGACAGTAATTCTTGACCTGTTAACTGGTTTATGATATCACTATTTATGTCTAAATTCTATATCTATTAGGATTTTTTTATATAGAGTGTGAAATTTCAGTCCATACCTAATTTTTGCCATACTATTCCCCAGTTTTCTCAGAGGTTTTTGTAGAATAGTGAGCCCTTATCCCAGAAGCTAATGTCTTTGAGTTTGCAAAGCAATAGATTATTACAGTTATTTACCACTATTTCTTTGGCACCTCTTCTAATCGACTGGTTCAGTACTATATTTCTTAATCAGTACAAGAGAGTTTTGATGACTGCCACTTTACAGTAAAATTTTAAATCTGAAACAGCTAGGCTACCTTCATTTGCATTTTTTATCAATTTTCTTGAGATTTTTGACTTTTGTTGCTTTAGATGAATTTTGTTACTATTTTTCTAGCTCTATAAAATAGCTTTTGTTAGTTTGATTGAAATGGAACTAAATAAGTTATTGGATAAGATTTTAAGGCATTTTATAATGTGTTCATACAGTTTCTCAGTTAGTTTTGGGAAGTACATTTCCAAGTATTTTATGTTGTCTACAATTACTTAAAATTAATTTCTCTTTCTATCTCTAGCCCAGGTTTTGTTTCATATGTGTGTGTGTACATATATGTGGAAATGTTGATAGTTAATGTGGGATTTTTTTATATCCTGCTACTTTGTTGAAGTCTGTCAACTGTTTCAAGTAGTTTTTTAGCTGATTTTCTAGGGTTCTCTAAATATACAATCATATCATCCTAAAAGAGTCAAAATTATGCAACCTTATTACTAATTCTAATTCCTTCAATTTCATTTTCTTCTCTTACTGCTAAAGGTAACATTTCTAATAACATATTGGATAGTAGTAGGGACAATGAGAATTATTCACTCCTAATCTAATTGAAAATGATCCTAGTATATCCCCATTATATCTAATATTTGCTGATAGTTAGATATTGCTTATTTTATTAAGGAAAATGACATTTATTCTTACATACTTTGTTTTTAATAACAATGGATATTGTATTCTGTCAAAGGTTTGCTTTTTAGTATCTATTGAGATGATCATATGATTTTAGTTGGTTTTGTTATTGATAAGGTCAATTAAGTTGAGTATCTTCCTAATATTGGAACTTCCCTGCCTCTCTGGTATGAATCCTACCTGATTATGGTGTATTATCTTAGCAATGTAATATATTTGCTAAAATTTTACTTTATTTTTGCATCAATGTTCATTAGGGAAATTGTTTTATTAGTTTCTTTAACTATTTTGACACCTCCTGATTTAGGTATCAGCACTATTTTGTTGTCATAAAAGGAATTTGACAGAATCCCTCATTTTTTAAAATAGTTTGTGTAGAACTGAAATGAATTTTTCCTTCAATGTTTGTTAGAATTCATTTGCAAGTCCATCTAGACCTGGAGGTTTTATATAGGAGAGCTATTGATGGTTTCTTCAATTTCTTATTCTGAAATGGGGTAGTTCATATTTTTTGTAAATAGTCATATAATTCATGCAGGTTGTGAAATTTACAATTTAGCAAAAAGCTGAAAATCATCACTTTAATTCCCTTCCCATTGGTGGTAAGATCATCCTTTTATTTTTGATACTTGTAATGTTGGTATTCTTCTTTCTTTTTTTAATCAGATTATCTGATGGTTTATCTATTTTATTGTTTTACTCATAACACCAACTCTTTATTTATTAGAACAATGTTTTCCTAACTTTCAATTTTGTTATTCTCTCTTTTGAATTTCAGAATTTCTAAATTGGCATTTAATTGGGGATATTGGCTCTTTATCTAGTTTTTTAGTTGCATGCTCAATTCATTGATCTGCTTTCTCTTTAGTAATATATGCAATTAGAGATATAAACTTTCCCCTGTAAAATCTGTTTTGGCTACATCTCATAAATTTTGGTATGATATCTCATTAGTGTCATTTTCTTGGATGAATGATTGATTATTTCTATGATTTTTGTTTGATCCACTAAATTAGGTTGTTTAGTTTCCAATTAATTTTTGGTTTATCTTTCTATGGCCCTTTATTACATGTAATTTTCATTGCATCATGATCTGAAAATCATGCATTTATTATTTGTATATCTGCCTATGATTGTAAGATTTTTATGCTCTAATACATAGTCAATTTTGGTATACATGCTATGTACATTCATTTTTCTCCAGAGGTCTAACATATCTAAGATTTTGTTCACTTCTTAACTTTCTTGTGGTTTAATTTGTGATTAGATTCATATAATTCTGGGAGAGGAGGTTGAATTCCCCCATTAATAAAGTTTTGTTGTTTATGTCTACTTGTAATCACTCAGCTTCTCTAAGAATTTGGGTGTTATGCAACTAGCTAGGTACATACAGGTTTAATAATGATGCAGTTTCATTTCCTATGGTGATTTTTAAAATGTAGTTTCCTTCCTTATCCCTTTAAATAGGATCAATTTTTGCTTTTGCTTTGTCTGAGAAAAGGATATCCTGATTTTTTTACTTTGGCTGGAGGCAAAAGGCTGGAACAATATGTATATTATGCTCCAACCTTTTACCTTTAGCCTGTGTGTATCTCTCTGCTTCAAATGTGTTTTTTATAGGACTCTGGTTTTTAATTCATTCTCTATCTACTTCCATTTTATGGGAGAGTTCATCCTATTCAGATTTATAATTTAGATTACTAATTCTGTATATCCCTTCATGCTATCTTTCTCCTTTTATACTTTTGTCTTCCCTTTCCTCTATTCCTCCTAACCAAAGTTTTACTGCCTTTCCTCTTTAATTTTTCTTTCAAATTTTAACTTTCAGTTTATTTTCACTTATACCTTCACCTTCCCTTTTTTCATTTTCTTCTCTCTTTTCTTTCCCTCTCCTCCCCCCACTTCCCTGTAGAGTAGGATAGATTTTTAAACCCAAGTGAAAATATATCCTATTCCTTCTCTGGTGCTACTTTATTGAAAAGGATTTACTTTGTGTTCACACCTTCCCTTCTTTCCCTCTACTATAATAGGTCTTTGTGCCTCTTCACCTGGTGTTATTTATCCATTAACTTCTAGCCTTCTCTTTTTTATGTTTTTTACTGTTTTAACCCTGTCTTGTACTTACACCCCTTTTATCAAATTATACTCTTTTTACCTGACCTGTTAGAAGTACTATCAGAGTGCTATCAACTGAAAGTTGTTTAATTAATTTCTTGAATGATTAATCACTAAGTACCATCCCTTCTTCTGTCTCACTGAAACATACTTTTCTAGTGTCGTGAATTACATCAAATTATAACCATTTTCTACCTTACCCCCACTGCAAGTACCCTCCATGGCCACACAATCCTCATTGGCCAAACATCATGCAAAGTCAAATCATTTCATGAACTATTTGTACCTCCCAAGCACACTGATTCTCACACTCCCCCCCACCCCCCTTTAGCTCCCCAAGCAGGTACTTAAACCCTAGCTAATTAAAGTATGGATTAAGATGAGATCAATTACTAATCTCTCTATGTCTAACCCTTCAAAGTAGATTCCAACCTTCTGCCCCTATGGTATTAAGAATTTCTTAAATATCTAGGTGCTAATCTCTGGGAGCAAGACAGAATAAAAGCAGATGAAAGTAAACATGAGACACATAAGTTTAGAGTAAACATCCAAGCTTTTCCACCAGGCAATTTTTCTCAAACACAATGATGATGTCATATTCTTCCTCTTCAATGGAAAGACATACCCATATCCTTTAAATCCAATTTCTTCATCTATTTTCAATCTTTTAACTACTCTAAGAGAAGAAAAATTCTCAAAAGTTACAAGAGATAATATGGAGTTATTTTGCTGAACTATACACACAAATATGTAACCTGAGTGAAATGGATGAATATTTACAAAAATACAAACTATCCAGATTAGTAGAAGAAGAAATAAATACACAAATAACCCCATTTCAGAAAAAAAGAAACTGAAGAAACCATCAATAAACTCCCTAAGAAAAAGTTTCCAGATCAAGATGGATATGCAAGTGAATTTTACCAAATATTTAAGGAACAATAAATTCAAATTCTACATTAATTATTTAAAAATAGTTCTGCCAAATTCCTTTTATTACACAGAGATGGTACTGATAAATAAATCAGAAAGAACCAAAACAAGCAAAGAAAATTATAGACCAATCTCCCTAATGAACATCGATGCAAAAATCTTAAAAAAAAAAATTTAGCAAAGAGATTACAGCAAGTTTTAACTAGGGTAATACACCATGATCAGGTAGGATTTAAACAAGGTAGTCAGGGATAGTTCAATCAAGATAAGCAAATATATCAATACCAACAAAAATCATATAATTATCTCAGAAGTGCTAAAAAAGCCTTTGACAAAATACATCAATTCCTATTAAAATCACTAGAGAGTGTAGGAATAAATGGAGTTTTCCTTAAAATATCTAAACCATCTAAAACTATCAACAAATACTCTATGTAGTATAGATAAACTAGGTGCATTTCAACTAAGATCGGGGTGAAATTAGGATGCCCATTATCACCATTAATATTATTTTTGTTTTTTGGGAAAATTTTATTTATTTTGAATTTTATAATTTTCCTCCAATCTTGCTTCCCTCCCACCCCCCACAGAAGGCAGTCTGTTAGTTTTTACATTATTTCTGTGGTATACACTGATCTAAGTTGAATGTGATGAGAGATAAATTGTGGGTACACAGGCTATTCTAACAGCCATGACATAAATCATCTCCAAGTAAACCGCCACCTGGACAGTCTCAGGAGCTGGCTTGCCACCCTGAGAGATAAGGTGAACCGGAGTCCTTGGGAGCCAGAGTCCTTGGGAGCTGGACATTCCGCCCCACCGACCAAGGGCACTAGACACAGCTGTGCCTTATCATCTCCTCCCTAATGTACCCCCCCCCCCCGTATCCTGTAATGCAAGAAGCTGCACGTACACACCGCTTTAATCTCCCAAATTACCTCATTATTCTTTGTTCTACCCCGGAAGACCTAACAGTAGATATGTAATAGCTAAGCAATATTAAAATTGAGCTGGAGGCATAAGACAGTAGTGGCTTGACTCCTTATTCTCAGCTCCCCTTCTGGAGGGAGGTCGCTGCTGTGGGCCCCAAGGAAGCAAGCCACAACAATAAATAATATCCTGAATGAAGAAAAATAAAGTATAAGAGATAGCAAAATTATATAAGATAATGGATTTTTTTAAATCAAAGGTAATAAAGTTTTTTATCTCTGTTCAAACTGTACAATTCTTTCTCTAGATACAGATGGTATTCTCTATCACAGATATCCCAAAATTGTGCCTGGTTGTTGCACTGATGGAATGAGTGAGCTCATTTTGGTTGATCATGGCGACCATGTTGCTTTTAGGGTATACAATGTTCTTCTGGTTCTGTTCATCTCACTCAGCATTAGTTGATGAAAATCTTTCCAGGCTTCCCTGCATGCCAATCCCCCACTAGTTTCTAATACCACAACAGTGTTTTATTATATACATATACCACAGTTTGTTAAGCCATTCCCCAAGTGAAGGACATTCACTTAATTTCCAATTCTTTGCCACCACAAACAGGGCTACTATGAATATTTTTGTACAAGTGATGTTTTTCCTACTTGTTTAGTGCCTTACCAAACAAAACTCCAAAAAGTTACTAAACAAGTAGTTTATTTTTTGTAGAATTGGTATTTTTATTATATTAGCTCAGTCTATCCATGAGCAGTTGATATTTGACCAGTTATTTAAATCTGATTTTATTTATGTGAGAAGTGTTTTGTAATTGTTTTCAAAAAGTTCCTGAGTCTGCCTTGTCAGGTAGACTCCCAGGTATTTTATATTGCCTGAGGTTACTTTGAATGGGATTTCTCTCTCTAGCTCTTTCTGCTGCATCTTGCTAATATATATATATATATATATATATATATATATATATATATATATATATGTATATATATATATATATACATATATATATAAATGTTGAGGGTTTATGAAGGTTTATTTTATATCATGCAACTTTGCTAAAGTTGCTAATTATTTCTAGTAATTTTTAGATGATTTTTTGGGATTCTCTAGGTATACCATCATGTCATCTGCAAAGAGTGAAAGTTTTGTTTCTTCCTCCCCAATTCTAATTCCTTCAGTTTCTTTCTCTTCTCTTATTGCTGAAGCTAACATTTCTAATACAATATTGAAAAGTAGAGGTGATAATGGGCATCCTTGTTTGATCTTACTACTAATGCCTCTCACATATCCCCATTACATATAATGTGTGTTGATGGTTTCAGATAGATACTGCTTATTATTCTAAGGAACAATTCATTTATATCTATGCTTTCTAGTGTTTTTAGTAATAATGGGTGTTGTATTTTGTCAAAAGCTTTTTCAGCATCTATTGATATAATCAAATGATTTCGTATAGATTTGTTATTGATATAATTAATTATACTAACAGTTTTCCTAATATTGAACCAACCCTGCATTCCTGTGATAAACCCTATTCGGTCATAATGTATTATCCTAGTGATAACTTGTAGTCATTTTGCTGAGATTTTTTTAAAGATTTTTGCACCTAGGGGCAGCTAGGTGGCACAGTGGATAGAGCACTGGCCTTAGAGGCAGGAGTACCTGAGTTCAAATCCAGACTCAGACACTTAATAATTACCTAGCCGTGTGGCCTTGGGCAAGCCACTTAACCCCATTGCTTTGCAAAAAAAAAAAAAAATTTGTACCTATATTCATCAGGGAGATTGGTCTATAATTTTCTTTCTCTGTTTTAGCTCTTCCTGGTTTAGGTATCAGCACCATATTGGTGTCATACAAAGAGTCAGGCAGAGTTTTGTCTTCACCTATTTTTCCATAGAGTTTATATAGAATTTGAACCAATTGTTACTTAAATGTTTGATAGAATTCACTTGTGAATTCATCTGACCCTGGAGATTTTTTTTCTTAGGGAGTTAAATAATGGCTTGTTGAAATTCTTTTTTCTGAGATAGGGTTATATAGGTATCTAATTTCCTCTTTATTTAATCTGGGCAACTTATATTTTTGTATATATTCATCCATTTCACTTAGATTATAAAATTTATTGGCATAGAACAGGGAAAATAATTGTAAATTACTACCTTAATTTCTTCCTTATTGGTGGTGAGTTCACCTTTTCCATTTATGATACTAGCAATTTGATTTTCTTTCTTTTTTTTTTGGATCTCCTTGACTAAGTTGCTGACTTCATACTCATGTTTTTCCCCCCTCTCTCTCATTTCTTTTCCCAATTTTTCTTCTATTTCCCTTAGTTTATTTTCAAAATATTTTTGAGCTCTATCATAGCCTGAGTGCAACATCTATATTTCTTGGAGTCTTTAGATGCAGAAGCTTGGACTTTCTCATATTCAGATTGAGTATTTTGGTCAAGTCCCTTTTTTCTGTTTACTCATTTCCCCAGCTTGTCCCTGGTTTGGGGGTGCTTCCTGAGCTTTTGAGTATTGTTGGGACATTGCCCCCACACAAGGACCTCAGTGTGTGAGGCTCTGACTGGTCTCCTGGTCTTTGAATGACCACAAGCTCACCCCTCTACCCAAATTAAATTACTTATTCAGTGCCATACCAATCAAACTACAAAATCACTATTTTACCAAGCAAGGAAAAACAGCAACAAAATTCACCTGGAGCAATAAAAGGACAAGAATATCAAAAGAACCGATTTAAAAAATGAAAAGGAAGGTGCCCTAGTTCTACCAGATCTAAAACTATTCTATAAAGCAGTGGTCATTAAAAACTGCTTGGTGCAGGTTAAGAAACAGAGTAATGGATCAGTGAATTGGTTCTTGTCCATTACCAAAGAACAGCAAAATGACATCACTATGTGTGAGACAAATTATAGTATGTCCTACTGTGGCTGATTGGACCAAAATAAGCACGGAATGCTCTCCCATAGATTGGGCACAAATAGTTCATGTGAATACCTGGTGTGGGTATCTAAACTTACAAATGTAATATTTCATTTAAACTGCTTCAATTCTGCCTTCCTCAAATAGTGCAGCACCCTCACTGATGAGGATTGCCCACGTTGGACAACCCTGGGCCAGTGTCTTCCCACCCAAACTGTACAATCAATTCTAAAGTTCTTCAATGAGAATGCACATGTCTTGGTATTGCTTCTTCTGACCCCCTTGTGAGCACTTGCCCTGTGTGAGTTCTCCATAAAATAGCTTGGTTTTGCTTTTGTTTTGTTTTGTTTTTTTTGGCAAGCATACATCTGGCTTTCTCACAAGGTGTCCAGCCCATCATAATTTCACTCTCTGTAGTAATGTTGGAATGCTAGGAAGTTTTGCTCTAGAAAGGACTTCAGTGTCTAGTATCTTCAACTCCCTTGTGATCTTTAGAATCTTCCTAAAACAATTTAAAAAGAAGTGATTCAGTCTCCTGACATGTCACTGGTAGACTGTCCAAGTTTCACAGGCATATAGCAATGAGGTTAGCACAATGACTCTGTAGACCTTCAGTTTGGTGGTCAGTTTAATATCTCTTCTCACCCATACTTTCTTTTGGAGCTTCCCAAATACAGAGCTAGCTTTGCCAATGTGAGTATCAACCTGTCAATGTGGACTATCTTGAAAAGGACCAGTGGATTACAATAAATGACTATGGTAAGTGACTGTTGGAAAAACTCAAAGACATTAGCTTCTGAAATAAGAACTCTATTTGACAAAAATTGTTGAGAAAACCGGAGAATAGTATGGCAAAAACTGGGCATAGATTCATATCTTACAATCTATAACAAAATAAGGTCAGAATGGGTATAAGATTTAGACACTGAGGGTGATACCATAGACCAATTAAAAGATCACGAAATACTCTATCTGTCAGATCTCTGGAAAAGGAAGAAATTTATGACCAAGCAAGAAATAGAGTATATTATTAAAGGGTGTAAAATAGATAATTTTGACTATATTAAATTAAAATTTTTGTGCACTAATAAATCCAATGCTGTCAAGATTAGAATGAAAACAGAAAGCTCAAAAACAATTTTCATAGCTAGGGATTCTAACAAATATATCATCCTAAAATAACTAAATTTATAAAGTTTACAATTTATATTTTATAAGTTTACAACATAAATTTATATTTCTAATTTATATTTAATACATATAATTTTAAATTAAATTTATATAATTTATAATTTAAATTTATATTTATAATATTCATAATCTTTCCTCAATTGATGAATGTTCATGGGATATGAACAGGCAGTTTTCAAATGAAGAAATTAACACTGTGTATAATCACATGAAAAATGCTCCAAATCCTTACTGATTAGATAAAAACAAATTAAATCAATTTTGAGATTCTATTTCATACCTATCAGATTGGCTAATATGACAAAAAGGGAAAATGATCAAGAATGGAGAGATTCTAAGAGGACTGGGACATTAATGCATTGTTGATAGAGGTACAAACTGATTCAATTCTTATGGAGAACACTGAAACCTGCTCAAAGAACATTAAAACTGATCATACCACTACTAGGCCTATACCCAGAAAAAACCATAACAAATGGGAAAAAGGGGTGGCTAGGTGGCGCAGTGGATAGAGCACTAGCCCTGGAATCAGGAAGACCTGAGTTCAAAATCAGCCTCAGGCACTGAATAATTACCTAGCTGCATGACCTCAGGCAAGCCCATTAACCTCACTGTCTTGCAAAAAAAAAAAAAAAACTTCAAAAACTTCAAAAAACTGGGAAAATTCCCACATGTTCAAAAATATTGATATCAGTTCTTTTTATAGTGGCAAAGAATTGGAAATTGAGGAGCTGGCTGAACAAGTTATGTTATATGAATGTTACAGAGTAAAATTGTTCTATAAGAAATCATAAATGACAGGACTCTAGAGAATCATGGAACAAAGAAAGGAACTGATGCTGAGTGAAGGGAGCAAAACCAAAAGAACATTATACACATTAAGAACAACATTGTAAATTGATCAAACTTGAAGGATGCAGCTCATCTCAACAGTTCAGAGAGCTATGACAACCCTAGAAAACCTGCTGTGTTCCATATTATCCACATCCAGAAGAAGAAAAACCAAACAAAACAACCAAAAAAATTCTACAGAATATGAATGAACATTTCATTCACTTTTTAAAAAATTTCTCTTTTGTTTTTCTTTCCCATCTTATGGTTTTCTTTCTTTTTCTTTAATCCTAATATTTTATATATAAAATGATTAATCTGTAAACATGAAAAACACTGATGGATATGTACAATATTCGTGAGACTGTTTGCTGCTAGGGGAGCAGGATGAGAAGGGAGGGTTCATTGAAAAAATAAAATATATTGGGGTGGCTAGGTGGTGTAGTGAATAAAGCACTGGCCCTGGAATCAGGAGTACCTGGGCTCAAATCTGGTCTCAGAGACTTAATAATTACTTAGCTGTGTGGCCTTAGGCAAGCCACTTAACCCTGTTTGCCTTGCAAAAACCTAAAATAAATAAAATAAAATGAAATAAAATAAAATATCAATTAAAATATCAATTAAAAAATGAATAATACAACTTCCTTCTCTATGGTGACTTTTAAGAAGATGTAGTTTCACTACTTCCTTAAAAAAGGAGGACAGGAAGGAGAAGGGAGGAGGGAAGGAATTAAATGGGGTAAATCCCATTACACTAAAGGTACAAAATACCTATGGTAATAAGGGGAAGAAGGGAGGAGATGAGAAACACCTGAATCTTCTTCTAATCATACTTAGCTTAAAGCCAATTTACACACATACTCAGTTAACTTAAAAAACATCTAACCTTTCAAGTATTAAAAGGGGAAAGGGGGAGGGGGGAAAGAGAAAGGGAGGGGGAGGAAAAAAGGGGGAACTAACAAAAGGAAGGGAAAGGAAAAGGGAAAAAGAAAGGGGAGGTGTGGATAGAGGAGGGCAAACACACTGAAGGGGGTGGTATTCAGAAACAAAATACTGGGGAATACGGATGGGAGAAGGAGAAAAAAACAGAGGGAAGATAGCTTGGAGGACAATAAAGAATTAGTAATCATCACTTTGAATGTGAATGGGATGAATTCTCCCTTAAAATGTAACCAAATAGCAAAGTGGATTAAAAACCAGAATCCTACAATATACTGCTTACAAGAAACCCATTTGAAGCAGAGAAATACATATAGAGTAAAGGTAAAAGGTTGGATCAAAATATATTTTGCTTCAATTGAATTGAAAAAAGCAGGGGTAGCAATCCGTATCTCAGACAATGAAGCTACAAAAATAGATAGCCTTAAAAGAGATAAGGAAAGAAACTGTATCCTCCTAAAAGGTACCATAGAAAATAAAGTTATTTCAATACTAAAAATATATGTGCACCCAAGTGGATAGCATCCAAATTCTTAGAAAAGAAGCTGAAAGAACTACAGGAAGAATAGACAGGGAGCCAAGATGGCAACAAGAAGGGATCGAGTCTTAGGAGCTCTCTGATAAAATTCATCAGCTAAGGACTCTAACTAAACTTTCGAAGACAGAACTCACAAAGGGACCCAATGAGGCAGTTCTCCTACTCAAGTTAACCGGGAAAAGAGCAGAAAGGCTCTGCTCCCTGGGATTGGAGAGGCGGCCTGCCAGAGCCAAAGAAACTCAGCCTCCTGGAGGCAGCCCCAGGGCACTGGGGGTCTCCACTCACAGCAGCAGGGGAGTCTCCTGAGCTGCACCCCAAGGAGCACCGGGCACAAAGTGGGGGAACAGCGGGGGACCTCTGCCAGAGTGAGCACTTGGAGCCCAGCCCTCAGGGCACACAGCAAGCAGAATCCTCTTTCCCCAGCCCTGATCCATGAAACAGAAGCAGGCCGAGCCAGTAAGCAGGAGCCCCCAGGACATGAGCCCATGGAGCTGAGGGAGGGGAGTGAAGAGAGACTGCCTAGCTCTGTCCTCTGCCCCTGAAACAAGACTCTGGGGCTCTGACCACATTCAGATCCTGACCACAGTCTAGGCCACCCCATAGAACGGCAGCCCCCCCCACATCAGCCCCTTGGCAGAGGGGGGCACTTATGGTCATTCACAGACCAGGAGGGAGGACAGAGCCGCATACACTGAGACCCTTGTGGGAGTGTCCCAAAAGCTCAGGAAGCACTCCAAAACCAGGCACAGGCTGGAGAAATGAGGAAGCAAAGAAAAAAGAGGAACACCATTGAGAAATACTTTGCCTATGATCCCAAGAAGGATCAAAACACTCAATCTGAAGATGAGGAAGTGCAATCTCCTGCATCTAAAGACTCCAAGAAAAGCAGAAATTGGGCTCAGGCTATGACAGAGCTCAAAAAAGACTTTGAAAATCAAGTGAGGGAGATAGAAGAAAAATTGGGAAAAGAAATGAGAGAGATGCAGGGAAAACATGAAAATGAAGTCAGCAGCTTAGTCAAGGAGATCCAAAAAAATGCTGAAGAAAACAACATGCTAAAAACCAGCATAAATCAAATGGATAAAACAGTTCAAGAAGTTCTTGAGGAGAAGAATGCTCTCAAAAGCAGAATTGGCCAGATGTAGAAGGAGATAAGAAAGCTCTCTGAGGAAAACAAATCCTTCAGACAAAGAATAGAACTGAGGGAGACTGCTGATTTTATGAGAAATCAGGACACAATACTTCAAAACCAAAAGAATGAAAAATTAGAAGATAATGTGAAACATCTCATTGAAAAAAAAACAACTGATATAGAAAACAGATTTAGGAAAGATAATTTTAAAATTATTGGAATACCTGAAAGTCATGATCAGGCAAAGAGCCTTGACATCATTTTCAAAGAATTACTACAGTAAAATTTCCCTGATATCTTAGTAGCAGAGGGCAAAATAGAAATGGAGAGAATCCACTTATCTCCCTGAGAAAGAGATCCCAAAAAACCAACCCCCAGGAATATTAAAGCCAAATTCCAGAACTCCCAAGTCAAAGAGAAAATATTGTAAGCATCCAGAAGTACACAATTCAAATATCATGGAGCTGCTGTCAGGATTACACAGAACTTAGCAGCAACTATATTAAAAGATTGTAGGGCTTGGAATATAATATTCCAGAAGGCAAAGAGCTTAGAATGCAGCCAAGAATGAACTACCCAGCAAGGCTGAATGTCCTCTTCCAGGGAAAAAGATGGACTTTCAATGAACCAGGGGAATTTCAAAGGTTCCTTTTGGAATGGCCAGAGCTGAACAGAAGGTTTGATCTTCAGATACAGGACTCAGGTGAAGCATGGAGATTGGGGGAGAGGGTGAAAATATTAGGGACATAATGAGGATGAACTGCATGTATTCCTGCATATAAAAATGACATTGATAATACTCATATGAACCTTCTCAGTTAATAGAGCAGGTAGAGAGAGCTTTTATAGTTGAAGCACAGGAGAAAGCTGAATTCAAAGATAAAATATGGTGTAAAAATGGAGTCAATAGAAAAAAAGGGAAATGGAAGGGGAGAAAGAAAAAGGAGAGGGGGAATAGTCCAAGATATTTCACATAAGATTTTTTTATTACAATGAGCTATTGCAATGATATGGAAGCGGGGAGGCAAGGGGGAATGAGGGAAACTTTGTTCTCATCAAAGATGGCTAGGAGAGGAAACAGCAAATATACTCAATGGGGTATAGACATCTGGAGTAAGAAGGAGTGGGGAGCAGGGGGAAGGGATGGAGATGTGAATAAAGGAGGAGAGGATGGACCATTGGGGGAGAGTGGTCAGATATAACACATATTCTTTCTTACTTCTTACAAGGGGCTGGGAATGGAAGGCCTGCCCAGGACCACAGGGCCAGGTGGATTCTGGGCCTAAGGGCGTGGTATGGGGGCTCAGGGCTTCTTGGCCCCAGGACCAGGGATCTGTCTGCTGTGCCACTCAGCGACCCTACAGCAGAGTCATAGTGAAAGGAGAGAGAAAATAGAGTACATGGTAGTGGAGAAATAAGAAAGGAGGGAGTTGTGATCAGCAATGGCAAAGGTGGAAAAATATGGAAATAACTTTTGTGATGGACTTATCATAAAGAATGAGATCCACCCATGACAGAGTTGTTGGTGTTGGAACAAAGACTCAAGCACATTTTTTGTTATGATTATTTGGGGGAGGGTGCAGGGTAAGTAGGGCTGGATGGCCTGCATGGGGCCACATAACGGGGTGATCTTTGGGTATCTGGGGCCTTATTTGGACCCAGGTGCTCCTGCCTCAAGGGCCGATGCTCTGTCTGCCACCCAGCCACCCCTACTATTATTACTATTTTATTTTATTTTGGGTCTTTTTTTCTTTCTTTTTTTTTTTTTTTTTTGGTTTTTGCAGGGTAGTAGGGATCGGGTGGCTTGCATGTCACACGGCTGTGGGATTGTTGGGTTTACGAAGCTGCATGTGGACTCAGGTGCTAGTGGCTCCAGGGCTGTTGCTTCATCCATTGCGCCACCTGGCATACCTATAATTATTACTATTATTATTTTTTTATTTTAATTTTTTTCCTCTCCCCTTTACTTTTTTCACCCAAACAAGTCTATCTATATTTATGGGGGAGGAGGGGTATTTTGTTTACTTGTAAACAAGAATATTTTATTAATGTAAAAAAACATTTGTACAAAATGAGAATAGAAAATAAATTTAAGATGAAATGTAAAAAAAAAAAAGACATAGACAGAAAACTCTACTATTGGGAGACCTCCACCTCCTGCTCTCAGATCTAGATGAATCGAATCCTAAAATAAACAAGAAAGAAGTTAAGGAGGTAAATAGATTGTTAGAAAAACTAGAGATGGTATGCCGGGTTTTTATTTACAACGCCGGCTTCTTTATGCTAGTCCGTCCTCTTACTCACCAGTCCAACGCGTGATGAGTCTTCGGGGTACCTCCGGCCCCCACTCTTTGATGGGGGAAGAACCAGACAGAGCGCCTGAGGTGGGTAATCAGTCTTTATTCTTCTGTGTTCACATTCCCGCTCCCCCCCACCTCTCAGCCGACCCTTTTATCCCCTCTGTCCTCCCTCCCATGAACTCTTACCCAATGAGGGGCCGAGTTCTGTAACATTCCCTTATAAGGTGATTATGTTTCCCCCTCTAAGCGACCGCCAAGCCTCTTCCCCCCGCCCCCAACATCTCCCCCTTTCTGTTTTACAAGGTTATCACTTGGTGTGACCTTAAGCGGTGCTGAGGTTAGCCTTAAGCGGTGTCATTTCTACTGGCCTCTGATAGCCGGGGGCGAGGAACCCTGTCTTAGGTCATCTCCTTCAACCCAGGACCTTGCCCGTCCTAGGCGCCCGACACCCTCAGGGCCTGTCTTAGGTGGCTGGGTGAGGAGAAGTTGCCCGTCTTGGGGTTTACCTCGTCTTACCCCTAGGTGTCACATGTCATGCATGGCGGCTAGCCAGACTTGGGGATCCGCCGGGGGCGAGGAACCCTGTCTTAGGTCATCTCCTTCAACCCAGGACCTTGCCCGTCTTAGGTGGCTGGGTCAGGAGAAGTTGCCCGTCTTGGGGTTTACCTCGTCTTACCCCTAGGTGTCACATGTCATGCATGGCGGCTAGCCAGACTTGGGGATCCTCCCCCGTCTCCATGGCCATGAAGGCTTTCTGAGTAAGAAGCATATAGCCCCTCTGTCGCCTAGCTAGGCGGACAGAAACAGACAACAAGTAGGGTGATTCCCAGAATCAGCGTCCTTGTTCACCCTCAAGGGGGTATCCTCCCGCCATCTGGCAATCCCTCCATGGTATGGGATCCTCGATGTCTTCCCCTGTGGCCACACATGAGGGGCCCCACCGAGGCAGAAGGGAGCCCCATCGATGTATTGGTCACTAGCAGGCGAGGGTAGATCGGGGAGTTCCGTGCTACCGGAAGGGGAGAGGGAATAACTCGGAGTATTCCCCATGTCGGATTTCCTTCAGATGGAGCACCTCCAAGGATCCCTACAATGATCAGAAGGCCTGAAAAAGAAAGAAATTCCTCTCACCCCGTAGGGTTGGTCATTAATCAAGGTCTCTTATCTTGTAAACAGGGAGCCATCTTTCTGGCTCTTCTATCTTATCCTCGGGATGAAATGACAGGTGGCCCCCCTGTCTTCTGTTCTTTACCGTTACAGGGCCATGCCAACCTCCCTCTTCATCTCTCCACATGACTTTAGAGCCTGGTAGGGCCTTGGTGGGAGAGGGCAGGAGCGTTGGTTCTTTCTTAGCATGTCCTTTTGGGGAGAAAAATCTCTGGGCGGCTGTAGTGCCGTCATCCCTGACTTGTAGGAAATTCATGGTAAATAGTACCTGAGACAGGTCTGAATGGGTCAGTGACCTGCCAACTCCCCCTTTCTGTTTAAAAAGATAGGATGTAGCAGAGTATCCATGTAAAGCTGGCACAGGGTGGGGCTATTGGCCATTCCCTGCGGTAGGACGGTGAACTGATAACGTTTACTGGGGGCTTGGAAATTGATCGCGGGGAGGGAAAAGGCAAATTTTTCTTTGTCCTCCGGGTGGAGGGGAATGCTATAGAAGCAGTCTTTAACATCAATCACTATAATAGTCCACCCTTGCGGGACTGCAGTGGGCATAGGGAGACCAGGTTGGAGGGTCCCCATGGGTACCATGTTGGCATTTACTGCCCGAAGATCAATCAACATTCTCCAACTCCCCCCTTTCTTTTTTATGACAAAGACGGGGGAGTTATACGGGCTAAGGGACGGTTCCACTTTGTTCTCGTGCAGGAGGGTCATTACTATGTCTGTGAGGGCGATGAGCTTTTCTTTTGTCAGGGGCCACTGCTCAACCCAAATAGGTTTCTTATTAATCCATGTTATTCTAGGGGAAAAGCTCATCTCTAGAGTGGCCCCAATTAATTTCCCCGCAGGCTATCAGGGGTGGCAAGTGTCAGGTTAAGCTGGCTCAAGATAGCTCTACCCCATAATGCATAAGGGAGGTCGGGTAGGCACAGTGGGGTGAAGAGTCCAGATTCTTCCAAAGCTGACCACCGTAGGGCGTGTGCTGCTTTCATGGCAGATCTATTGCCCCCCACCCCCGTCACTGCTTGAGGGCTCTGTAGGAGTGGCCACTCGCGCCTCCACTGTCCCCTATTTATGACAGAGCAATCGGCTCCAGTGTCAATTATCCCTTCGAGCTTCTGATTTTCCACCGTGACGGTTAACAGTGGTCGCCCAGAGCTGACCGGGTGGACCCAGTTCACATGAGCGGGAGGGGCCCGCAAGGGCAGCGCCTTTCCTACCTCTTGGCCCTGTTTTACCAAGGTGGGAAAGGGGTGGGGGTTTGTGACCCTTACGGATGTGGGACTTCCGGGACCAAAAATGACCTGGGTATGGGTGACTAAGTCCACACATCTCTCAGCCCCTGTGATGAGCGCTGGGAAAATATTTAGCTCAATGGGAATCATCGAGGTTTCCCAAGGCCCGATCTCTCTCTGCTGTGTCCCTTCTCTATAGTCAACCCTCACGGGGATAGTCACAGTAATGGGGCCGCTGTCTTCGAGCACGGGGGGGGGGGGGGGGGGGGGGCCCGCGGCCGGGCCCCTCCCTTTCCCTTTTCCCGACTTCCCTTTGGATCGGCAGAACCTGGCTATGTGACCTGGCTTTCCACAGGAATAACAGGTCGGAACTGAAGTGGAGGGGGGCCGCTGCCTGCACTGTGCTTTGAGGTGCCCTGGCTTTCCACACCCAAAACAGGTGGGTCTCACCTGCATACCGTGAAGGGCGGTCAGGAGGCTATCCTCCCGGTTCTCCATGGCAGTCACTAAGGCTTGAATTGAATCCTCACTGGGCATGTCCAGCAATTTGTCAACAATTCCTTCTAATGAAGCGTCGGGGGGAAGGCTGCTAATGGCTGCGATCCCTTTGGGGCGAAGACCCTCTTTAATCAATTGTCTCATAAGTAGATCAGATCCCGGGGTGTCTCCCATTATACGAGTCACTGTCTCTTTAACCTCGTTCACAAATGAGAGGGGTGTCTGATCTGCTCTCTGCTTCAGCCCAACCAACTTCTGTGTGGCTCTCCCCCCTTTCATGGCTCCAATCTTATCCCAAGCTGCAACATGTGTTTCTTTAACAGTCTCTAGCTCAAACTGGCCATACTGGGCCTGAACAGCAGGGTCAGTATAGGCTCCAGTTCCACACAGGAGGTCAATGGCTAAATCCAGGGGAGTATAACCCCGGGATTTTGCCAGCTTAGAGGCCTCTCTGCGGGCCTGAGCCTTAAAGCTAAATATAAGGAGGCATCTAGGCACACGGCTGCAATTTCGTCAAAGTCAGCAGGGGTCCAAGGGTGCGTAGCAAAGAGGTTTTGCATCAGTCTTTTTACATAAGGGGAGCTTGGGCCGTATTTAGTCACGGCCTCCTTAAGTTCCTTAAGCATCTTAAAAGGGACAGGGCGGTAGTCTCGGGCTCCGGTAAGGGGGTCCGTAAATACCGGGTAGAGGCCCCAGTCATCCCAGTCCACCTCCTCCCCTTTCTCTATTGCTATGGAGGCACTGGTGGCAAGTAGGCCGGATGGGCGGAGCCCTTGAGGGGATCTCTGAAGGGCGGACAAGGAACACGGGGGATTTTTTGCCTCTGTTTCCTGGCTGGGCCGCCAAGCCTGGGGCGCGGCAGCTGTCCAATCAGCGCGGACTTCTCCCTCCTCGTCAGCAGCCTCCCGGTCCCACCTACTCACGCTCCTCTTCCTGCCACCCCTGAGGGCTGTTTGCACCCCTCCCTTCCCGCGCTCGGAAACTTCCGGCCCTGAATCTTCTCCCTGGGGGCCCCTTGTTCCCCCATTGTTTCTTCTAAGTTCCTCCCACGGATACAGGGGAGGGGGTGGCCTTCCCTCTTCCTCTGAGCTCTCTGAATCCGATCCCGCCAACGAGCTACCCACCTGAGTGCTGATTGTTCGTGCCAAAGTCACCTTCTGGGGATGCAGGGCTGCATCCACTATCTTATACACTGTAAAATCCTTGGGGGTCAGTTTTCCCGGGCAGGTGTCATTATAGGAGGCCATCTGCTGCCCTACCACCTTCCATTTATCTGGTTGGATCCCACTATGTTGCACCCAAGGGCAGATGTTCCAGATATTCTCAACAAAAGCACGGCACGTCTTGATAGGTAATTTACGGCCATGCTTAGCGCAGAGTTTATAAAGCTGCGCTGCAACGGCCTCTTTTTCCTCCGGCTCAAAGGCGGGAATACTATTCCGGCCCCCCATGCTGTCTACTAGCCGAGGCTGCAATCCTAACAGGTGGCAGAACTGGAAAGTTCCCGTTCGGCAAAAGAGAAGGAGGCAGCAGGGCACAATCAGACAGGCCAGCACGGCAAGGAGCGTGATTAGAGCAGAAGGAGAAAGGGAGGGGAAAGAAAGCATAGTCAACACAATAGGGATATGTCCCTCAGGCAATATCTGAGAGTAAACGCCCTCTCCTTCCTCCCGGTCAGAAACGACCGAGGCTGTCTGGAGAATCCGACCAGCGGATTCAGACGTTCCCTAGCAAAATCAGGTCCCTGTTCCGGGCGCCACTTGCCGGGTTTTTATTTACAACGCCGGCTTCTTTATGCTAGTCCGTCCTCTTACTCACCAGTCCAACGCGTGATGAGTCTTCGGGGTACCTCCGGCCCCCACTCTTTGATGGGGGAAGAACCAGACAGAGCGCCTGAGGTGGGTAATCAGTCTTTATTCTTCTGTGTTCACATTCCCGCTCCCCCCCACCTCTCAGCCGACCCTTTTATCCCCTCTGTCCTCCCTCCCATGAACTCTTACCCAATGAGGGGCCGAGTTCTGTAACATTCCCTTATAAGGTGATTATGTTTCCCCCTCTAAGCGACCGCCAAGCCTCTTCCCCCCGCCCCCAACAATGGTAGACTTATTGAGAAAACTGAATGAGGAAACTGAATTGAGGAAACTGAAAGGAATATACCTTTTTCTCTGCAGTACATGGCATTTACACAAAAACTGACCATGTACTAGGGTATAAAAACCTAATGATTAACTGCAGAAAGGCAGAAATAGTGACTACATCTTTCTCAGATCACAATGCAATAAAAGTCATATGCAATATTGGGCCAAGGAGATAAAGACCTAGAACCAATTGGAAACTGAAAGACCTCATTTTACAGAATGAGTGGACCAAAAAACAAATTATAGAAAGAATTAATCATTTAATCCTAGAAAATGACAATAATGAAACAACATACAAAACCTATGGGATTCACTCAAAACAGTTCTCAAGGGATATGTTAACTCTTTAAATGCTTACATTAATAAATTAAAGAAAGAGGAAATCAATGAACTATATATGCAACTAAAAATTAGAGAAAGAACAAATTTAAAATCCCCAATTAAATACCAAATTAGAAATTCTAAAAATTAAAGGAGAAATTAATAAAAGGAAGAAGAAAACCAAATTCCTAGTATCATAAATGAAAAAGGTGAACTCACCACCAATGAGGAGGAAATTAAAATAATAATTCAAAATTATTTTGCCCAACTCTATGCCAATAAATTTGAGAATCTAAGTGAAATGAATGTCTACAAAAATATAATTTGCCCAAGGTTAAATGAAGAGGAGATTAAATACTTAAACTACCCTATCGCAGAAAAAAGAAATTCAACAAACCATCATTGAACTCCCTAAAAAAAAAATCTCCAGGGCCTGATGGATTCACAAGTGAATTCTACCAAACATTTAATTAATTCTATATAAACTCTTTGGAAAAATAGTGGAAGATGGAACTCTGCCTGACTCTTTCTATGAAACCAATAGGGTGCTGATACCTAAACCAATAAGAGTTAAAGCAAAGAAGAAAAATTATAGACCTATCTCCCCGATTAACATAGATGTAAAAATCTTAAATAAAATCTTAGCAAAATGATTAGAACAAGTAATCACTGGGATAATACATTATTATCAAGTAGGATTTATCCCACAAATTCAGGGTTGGTTCAATATTAGGAAAATTATTAGTATAATCAATTATATCAACAGCAAAGCTATCAGAAATTATATGATCATATCAATAGATACTGAAAAAATTTTTTACAACATACAGCACCCATTCCTACTAAAAACACTAGAGAGTGTAGGAATAAATAATTAAAATAATTAATGTAAAAATAATGAAAATAATTAGCAGTATCTATCTGAAACCATCAACAATCATTATATTCAATGGGGAGAGGCTAGAGGCATTCCCAATAAGATCAGGGGTCAAACAAGGATGCCCATTATCACCACTACTATTCAATATCATATTAGAAACATTAGCTTCAGCAAATAGAGAAGAAAAAGAAATTGAAGGAATTAGAATTTGGAAGGAAGAGACAAAACTCTCACTCTTTGCAGATGACATGATTGTCTACCTAGAGAATCCCAACAAAGTCATTGAAAAAAACTACTGAAAACAATGAGCAATTTTAGCAAAGTCACAGGATACAAAATAAACCCTCATAAATCATCAACTTTTCTATATATGTCTAGCATGATACAGCAGGAAGAACTAGAAATAGAAATAACATTCATATTAACTTCAGACAACATCAAATACCTGGGGTCTATTTGCCAAGACAGACTCCGAAACTTTTTGAAAACAATTACAAAACACTTCTCACACAAATTAAATTGGATTTAAATAATGAGGCAAATATCAACTGCTCGTGGATAGGTAGAGCTAATATAATAAAAAAGACAATTCTACCAAAACTAAACTACCTGTTTAGTACCCTACCAATTAAAATTCCAAAAAATTACTTTAATGAGTTAGAAAAAGTTGTAGGTAAATTCATATGGAGAAATAAAAAGTCAAGAATTTCCAGGGATTTAATAAAAAAAAGTGTAAAAGAAGGGGGGGGGTAACACTACCTGATCTAAAATTGTATTATAAAGCATCAGTCATCAAAACTGTTTGGTATTGGCTAAGGAATGGGTTGGGAGACTAGTGGAATAGACTAGGTGCAATAGCAGGAAATGTTTATAATAATCTGCTGTTTGATAAACCCAAAGAGTCCAGCTATTGGGATAAAAACTCTCTCTTTGATAAAAACTGCTGGGGAAATTGGAAGTTAGTATGGAAGAAACTTATATTAGACCAACACCTCACACCCTTTACCAAGATAAGATCCAAATGGATACAGGATTTAAACATAGAAAAACAATACTACAAGAAAATTAGAACATCAAGGACTAGTTTACCTGTCAGATCTATGGAAAGGGGAGCAGTTTATGACTATTGAAGAGATCAGAGTATCACCCAAAACAAACTAGATGATTTTAATGACATTAAATTAAAAACTTTTGCACAGATAAAACCACTGTAACCAAGAACAAAAGAAGTGTAATAAACTGGAAAATAATCTTTACAACTAATTATTCTGACAAAGGATTCATTTCTAAAGTATTCAGAGAACTGAGTCATATTTGAAAAAAAAGCCATTCTCCAATTGACAAATAGTCAAAGGATATGCAAAGGCAATTTATAGATGAGGAGATCAAAGCAATCCAAAGTCATATGAAAAATTGGTTGAAATCATTAATTATTAGAGAAATGAAAACTACATCTTCTCTGAGGTACCACCTCACACCTCTCAGCCTGGCCTATATGACCAGAAAGGATAACAGTCATTGTTGGAAGGGTTGCGGGAAATCTGGGACACTATAACACTGTTGGTGGAGCTGTGAACTAATCCAAACTTTCTGGAGAGAAATTTGGAACTATGCCCAAAGGGCAACAAAAATGTGCATACCCTTAGATCCAGCAATACCACTACTGGGTCTATAACCTGAACGAGATGATGAAAAAGGTTAAAAACATCACTTGTACAAAAATATTTATAGCAGCCCTGTTTGTGGTGGCAAACATTTGGAAATCAAGTAAATGTCCTTCAATTGGGAAATGGCTTAGCAAACTATGGTATATGTATGTCATAGAACACTATTGTTCTATTAGAAGTCAGGAGGGATGGGAATTCAGGGAAGTCTGGAGGGATTTGTATGAACTGATGCTGAGCGAAATGAGAAGAACCAGGAAAAACCCTATACACCCTAACAGTAACATGGGGGTAATGATCAACTTTGATGGACTTGCTCATTCCATCAGTGCAACAATCAGGGACTATTTGGAGCTGTCTGCAATGGAGAATATCATCTCTATCCAGATAAGGAACCATGGAGTGGAGTTTGAACAAAGTTCAAGGACTATTCCCTTTAATTTAGAGTAAAAACACAGATATCTTATTCTCAGTTCTTGTTATCTCTTTTACTTTTGTTTCTTCCTTAAGGATATGATTTGTCTCTCATCACACTCAATTTGGATCAATTTACAACATGGAAACCAAGTAAAGACTGACAAATTGCTCTCTGAGGGTGGGGGAGGGAAGTAAGATGGGGAAAAATTACAAAACTCAAAATAAATAAAATCTTTAATTAAAAAAGAAGATTTAGTTTCCTTTCTTATCCCTTTTAATGAGATTTATTTTTGCTTTTACTTTTGCTGAGATTAGAATTTCTATCCCTGATTTTTATTTTTACTTCTGCTGAATCATAATATATTTTGCTCCAGCCTTTTAACTTTACCTTATGCCTACCTCTGCTTCAGATGTGTTTCGTGTAAACAACATAATGTAGATTTCTCATTTTTAATCCATTCTGCTTTCTGCTTCCATTTATTCACATTTACAATAATATTACTAATTCTGAATTTCTCTCTATGCCATCTTTCCCCATTTATACCTTTCTTTTTCTTTTTCTCTTACTCCTCCTCACCAATGTTTTGTTCTTTCCCCTTTAAACTTTTCTTTTAAATTTTAACTTTAACTTTACTTTTACTTTTACCTTCATTTTCCCTTTTAGCAGTCCCTATCCCCCCTTTCATTCCATTTCTTCTCCTTCTTCCCTGGAGGTTAGAATATATTTTTAAACTGAGTTGAAAATATATGTTATTCCCTCTGTGCCAAATCTTTTGAGAGTAGTATTTATTCAGTTTAACACTCTCCCTTCTTTCTCTTTACTATAGTAGATCTTTGTGCCTCTTCACCTGGTATTATTTATCCACCAATGCCCATGTTTCTCCTAGTATAGTCCTTCTTTTTTTGTTTTTATTGTTTTAACCTATCTTGTACTTACAACCACTTTGTCAAAATATACTCCTTTTATCTTTTCTGATAGAAGTACCTCTCAAAGGTTGATTGATTGATTGTTAAGCAATCTTTCCTTATTGATAAGCATCATTGTCTGATAGTCAGTAAGTACCCTCCCCTCTTCTGTTCTATTAGAAATTCTATTTTCAAGAATCATAAATCACATTGATTTATACCACGCCCTCTTTTCATACACCCTCCATAGACACACAAAACATCAAGCAAAGGAAAATCACTTCAGGATCTTTTCATGTCTAGTTCCTCTAACTATACTCTCTCCCTTCATCTCTATAGTGATGATGATGATGATGTTTGTCCTTCATTATCAAAGAAGATCATGACGAGGAGGTGATGCCATGCCAAGCACATGAATTGGATTTAGTGAGGAATACCATGCTAAATCAGCAGTCTCACTTTTTCCTCCAGAGCCATCTGAGTTCAATGGTCAGATATGACTCAGTATAACTAGAGATGGCTCTGAATGCAAGGCAGTCAAGGGTAAGTGACTTGCCCAAGGTCACACAGTTAATAAGTGCCAAGTGTCTGAGGCTGGATTCAAACTCCCATGCTTCAGACTTCAAGATCAGTGCTCTATCCACTTTGCCACCTAACAGATCCCCCCACCTCTATAATACTCTAATAATAGCCTTCCAACACACCCCAACCAAAATATGGCATACATGCTCTCCCTCTATCCCTTTAGCACTCCAATTAGAGCACATAACCTTCATTAACTATAATATGAATTAAAGCAAGATCATTTCCTGATCTATTTATGTTTTGCCATTCTAAACAGCCTCCCACTCTCTGTCCCTATTGTACGACTTAAGGTTGTAACCTTACTTAACCAAAGTATTTAGCAAAATAAAGTCACTTCATGATTTAATTAGGTATAAAATCTTCAACTACTCTCCCTCCCTCTGACTCTATAACACCCTCATAATCAACATTGCTTCATGTCTAATTTATACATGTATCCTCAAAGTATAAGTATATTCTACCCCTTAACTATCCTAAGAGAAAGACAATTCTCAAGAGTAACAAAAGTTAATCTTCTCTTCTATATATACAAATGTTATCTTCTCTTATAAGGATAGATACAGTTTAATGTTCTTGATTAGTATTTTTTCCTCCTTTCTGTTTATCTTTTTATGCATCTCTTGTATCTTGTATTTGAAGATTGGATGTATGTACTCATTTCTGGTCTCTTTATCTGAAACCTTTACAGGCCCTCTATTTAATTGAAAATCCTTCTTTTCCCTGAAAAAATAAGCTGAATTTTACATTATAATTAATTCTTGGTGCAATCCAAGGTCTTTTGTCCTCTGAAATATATTCCAGACCCTCCAGTCTTTTAATGGTGAAGTTAATAAATCCTGTGTAAATCTGACTGTTCATTCCTTGTATTCAAATTACTTCTTTTTGGTTGCTTCCCGTATTCCCTCCTTTAGCTGAGAATTCTGAAATTTGACTACGATAATCCTTGTTTTTATTCTGGGGTCACTTTCTGAAGGGGTTATATATATTCTTTCAAGGACTATTTTGTCTTCCTGATGTAGTATATTATGACAGTTTTCTGTGATAAATTCCTGAAAGATATTTTCTAGGATCTAGGATTTGGGGTAGACCAATAATTCATAAATTATTTCTCCTTGATCTCTTTTTCAGGTACTGTGTATTTCCCAAAAAGCATTTTATGTTTGTTTTTTTTTTATTTTTTTCAGCCTTATTTTATTTGATGGATTATAAAGTCATTAGTTTCTATTTGACCAATTCTAATTCTTAGGGTTTTATTTTCTTCAGTTAGTTTTTTTTTTTTTTTAATTTTTGTAGTTGGTTAATTTTACTTTTAAAGAATTAGTTTCAGGGGCAGCTGTGGCACAGTGGATAGAGTACCGGCCCTGGACTCAGGAGTACCTGAGTTCAAATCCAGTGTCAGACACTTAATACACTTAATAATTACTTAGCTGTGTGGCCTTGGGCAAGCCACTTAACCCCATTTCCTTGCAAAAACTAAAAAAAAAAAAAAACTAAAACAAAAAAAGAAGAATTGGTTTCCCTTTTTCATTTAATTTTACTTTTTTGCTGAAAGGTATTCTCTTTCCAATTGGTCAATTTTACTTTCTGATGAGTTACATTCATTTTCCATTTGGACTTTTTCCTTTTAAAGGAGTTGTTTTCTTCAGAATTTGTCATAATTCTTTCTTTTCTCCTTTTTCTTCTTCATCTCTTCTTTAGTTTTTAAAATCTTTTTTAAGCTCTTCTAAGAAATTTTGGGCTATCCAATTCATTAACTCCTTTGAGATTTCCCATGTAGTAATTTGTCACTGTTTTTTTCTTCTGAGATGGTATTTTTATTAACTCTATCTGAACAGTAGCTTTTTCTATGGTTAGCACTCTTTTTGGTCTATTTTGTTCATTTTGATAGTTGAATTTTGTTCTTCTGATATAGGGAACTGATACCAGCATCCCTGGGTGTGTGTTTACAGCGATGTGAGAAATAACCAGGCCAGGTGAGTAGTCATAGATGACTTTGTTTATTGATCAGAGGGTCAGGATATTTATACTATAACTACAGAAGTAAACAATTTTCCACTCTAGTTGATTCTTATAGTACTTGTTATTCTTATCACTAAACTATTTTTTCATAATGTCGAGGTCCATATATCATAGGTATTTTTCAAGATCTGTGCCTGTTGTTTTCATGGTATATGATTAACCCAACACACTGTACAAGACATGGTCCTGGATCACAAGCAGTTGTGCAAAGCCTCAGGGTGGCAATCACAAGTAAAACCTGGAGCTGGCCTCAGAGATCCCTGCGGAGCCTGGATCAGGTATCTCAGCATTTCTCAGGGATTATAGTCCTGAGTGTTATGTACTGGGACTGGAATCTGGTCTGACTTTTTGCTTGCCAAGGTGTGATTAATGCAGTCCAAGAATTGCCTAGGCAAAGGTTTGTTCCAGTGTTAACGGTTGCCCCAGTTTTCCCAGGACACAGACATTGTCTAGCTTCTTTATGTGTTCTGTTGATAATGGAAATTGACATTCATATAGGTCTTTAAAATTTAAGGAATATTTTAAATAATCTAGTTATAATATAGCTGTTAAATAGGTTCTACACAAACCATTATCATCTCTCTCTTTTTATAAATAAGGAAACTGAGACTTAAAGAGTTTAAATGATTGCCAAAGTTCTTAATGAACACATAGTAAACCTTTATACTGGAAAACCAACATTTGAGAAATCGTGGCACCTGTTTAGATCACTGGAATACTATTTACTGCTTCCTATATTTTCCAGAATACAACAACCAAACAGAGAAAATATTCAATCTTTGATTTAAATATATTCACTGAAAGGTCTTTTTATACTAGTATTTACATAATCTCATTACTATTTTTTTATCAAATTTTTCCTTTTAAAGAATTCTACAGATCTCATCTATCCCAAAATTATTGAAAATGCTGTTTTTATAAATCGAATATTATAGTATATTTTCATATATATATAAATATATATAAAATCTTCCTTTGCTTACTTAACTGCTTTGCACATATTTCATAATTGTGCCATTTTAACAAAAATATGCACACATGTTAACTATATGAAAGATATCGCTGCCATTGTTTTTCTGTTGCCATCATCATCATTATCATCATCATCATTTTTGTTGTTTTAAATACAAGATTGACCCACAAGAAGTGACTAGAATTCTGATATTTACATTTTCCTTTTCTACTTTGTCATTTCCTCTATAGAAGAAATCTTAGGAAAATATATATTCTTTCTGAATGCTCATTTTATGCAAGTTTTGAAGAATGAAATGAAGTTTATGAGTATGGAAATTAACAATCATTACTATTACACACTTTTCTGACAATAAAAAGCATGCAAGAATACACTATTAATATTTTTTCTGGAAGTTTTTGCCTGTGGTATTCTTGTTTTGAAATGTTTCTTTGAGATGGCATAGTTCAGTGATTAGAGCACTATCCCTGGAGTCAGGAGGACCTGAGTTCAAATTTGGCCTCAGACACTTAATATTTGCCTAGCTGTATGACCTTGGGTAAGTCACTTAACCCCATTTCCTTAAATAAAATAAATTTTTTTTTAAAAAGAAAGGGTCCTTTGCAACATGATTTTTTTTACATTTGTATATTCTTCTCTTCCTCTCATTTCAAAATGTTACATATGATTTAATTTAAAGTTGATAAATTTGAATTTTAAACTAGATATTATTTCATAATCAACCAATTTTCACTCAGTTGTTATAACTTACATACACACACACACACATACACACACACACACACACACACACACACACATAGACATCCTGCATGGAGAATGGAGGCCTGTGTACTGAGGAATCTCAGTATTTAATGACTATGCTGATTGTGAAATGTTTTATTAAGGTACAACATGGGTGATTCTAGTCCACTCTCTCAACACCAGATGGATTTCATCTCCCTCCTCAGAGTTTCAGTGTACTTGAAGGGCTTGGAGTATTTCTTTTCTCTGACCGCTGGGAGCCCTCACAAGTTGCTCTGTTCCCATTTTTTTTTTTGAAATATAGTTTCTGGCACCCAAATTCCACTTGACCATTTAATAAAAGGTAGATTCTAAAAAGGAATATTTATTTCAGAGATACAATTCAAAACAAATGTACAAACATTTCCTCCTCTATCTCAGAGGCATAATTCCCCCTTTGGCCTCTGAAGAAGGATTAGATTTGCAATTTAGTTCAGTTGTATAATGTTCACAACTACTTTGAGCTTGGGAGGAGGGGATCAGATTTGTAATTTTGTCCATTTCCTATATAGCATTGATTTCACCAAGTTCACATTAAAAACATACAAACCCCCCAAAATTGCTGAGACTTCTTCTTGCTTGGAATCCTAAACCTGTGCTCCTTAAGGGATTTAATCATTGACTGGCTTTAAACTGACCTTGATTTCTAGATTAGTAGAGTCCTGTGGTTCAAGCTATTTGTTTAGTTCAGAAACTCTGCTTCCTGAAACCTAGAAACAAACAAAACAAACAAGCCAAAGATTCAAGACCATTTCTCCAAGGTCATACAGCCTCAGAGGTTGAATGTCTCTCAGCATCTACTCTTGCATAATGGCTCTTTCATTGGAAACAGTTAATGCTGTATTCACCTGACTGCTTCGGAAAATAATCAGTAACATCTTTATTGATTCAGGCTCTTTTAAATATCCTGACAGTCCTGGCTATACAGACATTGGAAAAAGGCTTTTCCAGTCATGTGGTAGGACACAAGATTGCCTCTACAAACTTCAGTCTTCATATTGCTCTCAGCTTAATATGGATGATACTTTTTTTATATTTAGAGGGGTTGCTTATACACATGCCAAATCATATTACAAATGTATTGTTTTTATTTGAGCATACATCTAACTATTCCTTTGTTGGTGCTGTTATTCAGATTGTTCCAATCATGTCTGAATCTTCATGACCCCATTTGGGATTTTCTTGGCAACAATACTGGAGATCTTTGCCATTTCCTTCTCCAGCTCATATTATAGATGAAGAAACTGAGACATAGAGGGTTAAGTGACTTCTCCAGGGTCCCACGCAGCTAGTAAGAATATGAGTTCAAATTTGAATTCATACATTCCTGACTCTAACCCCTGAGCTTTATTCACAGCACCACCTAGCTGCCCTGGTCATTCCTTTAACTCTTTTCAAATGAATTTCAAAATTTTACACCAAATCACTTTTGAAGAGCCAACTGATTATAAGATGTCAATATAATGGAATGAAAATAACAAATTTTCAAGTTCATAGTCTCTTTCACTTCCAATTTAAAAATGCCAAGCCTACTTTTTTTCTGTTTTAAAATACTTGCCATATTTGACATAGTAACATATATAGATGCATACACAAAAGAGGTATGGCATTGTGAATAGAAGGCTTGCCTCCTAACCAGGAAGATATAGGCATAAATACTATCTTTAATAAATAAATATGTATACATATATACACACATACATACATACACACATACACATATCTGTGTCACCATGCTTGAATAAATTAATCCCAAGCAAATTGCTAAACAAACAGTTCTCTCATTGCACTCACATTATACAATTCTAACTTTACATAAAGAATTCTAAAAGAAATCCACAGTCAAAAGAAATTCCATGTTAACTTTATGGTACTATGCTGCCTCTGTCTGCTACAGCCTTACAGCTGGACATTCAACAATCTCCTACCTCATCCTCAAACCCTACCACAAAAAAAAAGTCTGTCAGTGAAAACAGAAGAACAGAGGAGTGATGGGGAGAGATGGTTAGTCTCAGAAAGGGACTTGGCTTTAGACTTCTGACTCTGAGGGAGGAGACTTTTGACCCTCACACCTGCCAACATGTCTGTCCTGCCTATTTTCAATCAGTCTTTAATCAGATACCACCTGCCAACTGCCCACTCCTATCTTTGTCTTGCCCCCAGATTTCTGACCCCCTCCTCCTACTGTTTTCATTTCTCATATCTCAGCATCAATGGCTCCTAAAAATTTATGCCAGTTCAGTCCCTCTATGATAAGTGGCTTCCTTCTTACCTCCTTCCTTCCCTTTCTCACAAAATCACTTTACTATGGAAGTCAGCAGAATGGTCCACTTACATAAAGCAAGAATGTTCTATTCTTTTAAAGGTGCATAAATTCAGGGAATGTCCCTGACCACAAAAATCATTATATACATGTATATATATATATATATATATATATATATATATATATATATATATATATATATATGTGTGTGTGTGTGTGTGTGTGTGTGTGTGTATGTACATGTACATGTGTATATATGCATATATACATGAAATGATTCATGATGAATGACTAGTGACTAGTGACTATATTCAAAGAGAAATTCTTGAAATAAGATATGTTACTCAGTCACATGCATGTAAGACACTCAATTAAGGATACATGCAGCCAATGAAAGTTAACTCTGATGCTTTAAAGCTCCTAATTGCAGAATTGTTCACTATACAAATGTAAAGTTAAAGCTCTTATAGCTTATATAGTATATGGCCATGATTCTGTGCCTTGCCAGGAAGTCATCAAAAGTCTCTATACATATTCTGAGGCTAAGGCTTTCTCATATTTTTGACTGACTATCAGAAGTCATGCCCTAGTCCCTGCTAACTCTTAGAGAATTTATTTTAACTCCTATCAAATCCATAATTTTTAGCCTTCTTCCTTTCAAACCATTTTATGGAATCTTCTCAATATATCTATAAAGGAATTATGTGGAATTGTATAGTAATGCTCCCTGCTGTCATACAAAACTAGGGGATAGAAACAAAAAAAAAATCTAGGGGCAAGTGACAGATCTATCCTAGGAAAGACTGTTGTTCTACATTTCTATCTTTATTATCTACAGATGCAAGCAAAACAAACATTATCTAAATTTAGATTCATACAAATCACCTAATTCCTTAGTCTCTAATGATGTGCTTTAAGGGTAGTCACTAAAGACTCACAAAAATGCTGTGTGGTGGGATATGGGTATAAGTATGGGTATGGGTGAATAAGGTGTGGTGAGTGTGTGAGTAGGTGGATTGTGTGACTCTCCACTAAATTTGAAGACAAGAATGCAAAATAGACCTAGGATCACTTCTATTTTCCAAAATATCATTTGGGGCAGTGTCATGGACTGGTAAATTATCAATCACCCTGTGTGAAATGAAGCTGGAAGTCTTTTGAAATTCAACTCAGGAAAATCACTATTAAAGAAAAGAGTATCTAAAAATATCAAGCAAAAGAAAATTCAAAGGCCTTGAGAATAAGCAGTTAAACCAAAAGAGAAGTAAGAAGTAAGAAATATACCCTCCATACCAAGTTTATAGATCCAATCAAATAAGAATAAATTGTACAAAACAAAGAATATGATTAAGGGGACTTCCAGCCAAGATGGCAGAGAGAAGACAGACACAGTTCTAAAGTCTCCTGATCTTTCCCCATCTATTACATGAAACAAACCTCTTAAAAGAAATCCAAACCACAAAACCCCAAAAGAAAAGCCAGGAGAACAAATATCTACCTCAGGATTTGGTTCCAGCAGCAGCTTTGGCCAAATTGGGGCCTTTGAGTCTGGGCTCAGAGAGAGGATCAGCCCCAATCAACCAGATTAACAGCTGAATTGGAGACTGGAGTCTGAGGGCCTGAGAGCCGCACCTGCTGGATCACCAGTGGGGCTAGACAGCAGGGGCTTGAGTCGACTAAGGAGTAGAGGTGCTGGTGTTGGTGCTGTCCCCTGAGAGCTTACGGACAGGGCTGGGGGGAGAGGTCTGGTGCAGGAGAGCTGCGGACACCATCCCTGGGCTCCTCTGGTCTGAGGAACTCTGAGTCCACAACTCCATTACACCTCATACCTCTTCCTGGAACAAATGCAGACTACTTCTGCCTCAGGCCCAGGTGGGGGAGCAGAAGAACCAGCCCAGCTGAGGAATGACCTCAGACCAGGGTAAAGAGCACCATTGATTGAAGGCAAAAGAATTCAATAGCTCCTACTCCTCCCTTCAAGCAAAGGGAGAAGGCCTCAATCAAGGTCACAGACACTCCAGAGAAAGCAACCAACACCTCCTACTGGCCAGCCAAAGAAATTGCACTCAGTGAATAAAGTCTTTAGTTATCCCAAGCCACAGTGAACCAGGCCCAGGTCTTAGCAAAATGAAGAAGGGTCAGTGGAAAGGTGGATCCATAGAAAAATTCTTGGAAGGGAAAGACCCTAACACAGAAAGACCTAGAACCTCTGAGGAGAATACGATCTGGTCTTCAGCACAGAAAGACTTCCTTGAAGAAATAAGGAAGGAACTTAAAAATTTGGGAGAGGAAAATTAATACCTTGCAACAATAAAACAAAACCTTAGAAAGTACAATTGGACAAATACAAAAGGAGAATAAATCTCTCGGATCACCAATTGGACAATTACAAAATGAGAACAAATCTCTCATATCATCAACTGGACAAATACAAAATGAGAATATATCTCACATCATCAATTGGACAAATACAAAATGAGAATAATTCTCTAAGACCCTCAAGTGGGCAATTGCAAAAATAAAATAATTATCTCAAAACCTCAATTGGTCAAATGGAAAGCTCTTCAAAAGTAGAATTGACCAATTGGAAAAGGAGTTGCAAAAGGTTATGAAAAAAATCCTCTCCCCAAAAAAAGAATGGAGTCTGTAGAAACTAATGACTCCATGAGACAGCAAGAGTCAGTTAAACAAAATCGAAAAATAGAAAAAATAGAATAAAATGTAAAATACCTCATCAACAAAACCACTGACTTTGAGAATAGATCGAGGAGGGGCAACCTGAAAATTTTAGGACTTTCTGAAAACACTGAAGAGAAAAAAATGTCTGGACTTAATATTACAGGATCTAATGATGGAAAACTGCCCTGATATCATGGAATCAGAGGGCAAAGTAGTTATTGAAAGAGTATAGATCCCCACCAAAAAAAAAATTCTAAAATGAAAACACCAAGGAATGTTGTAGCCAAATTGCAGAACTATCAGATAAAAGAGAAAATCCTGCAAGCAGCCAGAAAGAAACAATTTAAATATCAAGGAGCCACAGTAAGGAACACGCAGGACATGGCTGCATCAACATTAATGGATCGAAGGGCCTGGAACAAGATATTTCCAAGAGCAAGAGAGCTTGGAATGCAGCCAAGAATCTACTTTCCGGCAAAGCTGAGCCTTCTCTGCCAGGGAAAAAGATGGACATTTAACAAAACGGAAGAATTCCAAAAATTTCTGATGAAAAGACAAGAGCTAAACAGAAAATTTGGACATCAAACAGGAGTTTCAAGAGACACATGAAAAGGTAAAAAAAGGGGGGGGAGGGGTGGTAAAAGGAAAAAAATGTTATCCAGTAAGTTGAAACTGGCTATATAGCTATATCCCAGCATGGGGAAAAAGATTCTCATAAATCTTGAGAATTGTAACTCTAACAGAGAGAATATACCTAGCCAGAAATGATAGACATTCATGACCTATCCATGAGACTGCTATCTAAAGAGATGTAACTGGCTTTAACCCCACCTGGGAGAAAGACTCTAATAATTTTCAGGAATTTTGACTCTATTTGATAAAATATACTGAACTAGAAGGGACAGACAATCAGAATTTCTATGACTTAGACAGAATGATCTAAAAAACAATACCTCCTTAAAAAGGAAGGCAGGAAAGTGATGGGAGGGGTGGGATTGAATAGGGTAAATTTCATTTCACTAAAAGGTACAAAAAAACCTATGGTAATAGAGGGGAAGAAGGGAACAGATGAGAAACACCTGAATCTTCTTCTCATCAGACTTGGCTTAAAGTCAACCTACACATACTCAGTTAACTTATAAAACATCTAACCTTTCAAGTATTAAAAGGGGAGGGGGGGAAGGAGAAAGGGAAGGGTAGTGGGGGAAAAAGGAGGAAATAACAAAAGGAAGGGAAGGGAAAAGGGAGAAAGGGAAAGGGGAAAGAAAGGGGAGGGTGTGATATAGAAGGGCAAACACACTGAAGGGGGTGGTATTCAGAAACAAAATACTGGGGAATATGGATGAAGGGGGGCAAAAGATGGAAAAATACAGAGGGAAGATAGCACAGAGGGCAATAAAGAATTAGTAATCATAACTTTGAATGTGAATGGGTTGAACTCTCACTTAAAATGTAAGCAAATAGCAGAGTTGATTAAAAAACAGAATCCTTCAATATGCTGCTTACAAGAAACTCATTTGAAGCAGAGATATATTTATAGAGAGAGTAAAGGTAAAAGGTTGGAGCAAAATATATTTTGCTTCAGCTAAAGTAAAAAAAGCAGGAGCAGGAGTAACAATCCTTATCTCAGACAAAGCAGCAGCAAAAATAGATAGCATTAAAAGAGATAAGGAAGGAAACTTTATCCTCCTAAAAGGTACAATAGACAATAAAATCATTTCAATATTGAATATATATGCACCCAGTGGGACAGCACCCAAATTCTTAGAGGAGAAGCTGAAAGAACTACAGGAAGACATAGACAGCAAAACTCTACTAGTGGGAGACCTCAACCTCCTGCTTTCAGATCTAGATAAATCGAATCCTAAAATAAACAAGAAAGAAGTTAAGAAGGTAAATAAATTGTAAGAAAAATTAGATATGGTAGATTTATGGAGGAAACTGAATGGGGATAGAAAGGAATATACCTTTTTCTCTGCAGTACATGGAACTTATACAAAAATTTACCACATACTAGCACACAAAAATCTAATGATCAACTGCAAAAAGGCAAAAATAGTGAATATATCTTTCTCAGATCACAATGCAATAAAAGTCATATCTAACATTGGGCCAAGGAGATATAGACCCAGAACAAATTGGAAACTGAATAACCTCATTTTAAAAAATGAGTGGACCAAAAATCAAATTATAGAAAGAATTAACCATTTTATCCTAGATAATGATCATAATGAAACAATATACCCAAACCTATGGGATTCATTCAAAGCAACTCTCAGGGGATATATTATAGTGCTAAATGCTTACATGAATAAATTGGAGAAAGAGTAAATCAATGAACTAAAAATGAAAATAAAAAATTAGAGAAAAACAAATCAAAAATCCTCAATTAAATACCAAGTAGAAATTCTAAAAATTTAGAAATTCTAAAAATGAAAGGAGAAATTAATAAAAATGAAAGCAAAATCTATTGAACTAATAAATAAAACCAAAAGTTGGTATTATGAAAAAACTAATAAAATTGATAAAGCTCTGGTCAATTTGATTAAAAAAAAGAAAGAAGAAAACCAAATTGCTAGGATTATAAATCAAAAAGATGAACTCACCACCAATGAGGAGGAAATTAAATTAATAATTTCAAATTATTTTGCCCAACTCTATGCCAATAAATTTGATAATCTAAGTGAAATGGATGAATATTTACAAATATATTAGTTACCCAGGTTAAATTAAGAAGAGATTAAATACCAAAACAACCATATCTCAGAAAAAGAAATTCAACAAGCCATCATTGAACTCCCTAAAAAAAATCTTCAGGGCATGATGGATTGACAAGTGAATTCTATCATTTAAGGAACAATTGGTTCCAATTCTATATAAACTCTTTGGAAAAATAGGGGAAGATGGAACTCTGCCTAACTCTTTCTATGAAACCAATATGGTGCTTTTACCTAAACCAGGAAGAGTTAAAACAGAGAAAGAAAACTATAGACCTATTTCCCTGATGAATATAGATGTAAAAAATCTTAAATAAAATCTTAGCAAAACAATTACAACAAGTTATTACTAGGATAATACATTATGATCAAGTAGGATTTATTCCAGGAATACAGGGTTGGTTCAATATTAGGAAAACTGTTAGTATACTCAATTATATCAACAACAAACCTATCAGAAATCATATGATCATATTAATAGATGCTGCAAAAGCTTTTGACAAAATACAGCATCCATTCCTACTAAAAACACTAAAGATTGTAGGAATAAATGGACTGTTACTTAAAATAATTAGCACTATCTATCTGAAACCATCAACAAGCATTATATTCAATGGGGAGAGGCTAGAGGAATTCCCAGTAAGATCAGGGGTGAAACAAGGGTGCCCATTATCACCACTACTATTCAATATTGTATTAGAAATGTTAGCTTCAGCAATTAGAGAAGAAAAAGAAATTGAATGAATTAGAATTGGGAAGGAAGAGACAAAACTCTCACTCTTTGCAGATGACATGATTGTCTTCCTAGAGAATCCCAAGAAATCATCCAAAAAATTACTGGAAACAATTAGCAATTTTAGCAAAGTTTTAGAATATAAAATAAACATACATAAATCCTCAACTTTTCTGTATATGTCTAGCAAGATACAGCAGGAAGAGCTAGAAAGAGAAATCCCGTTAAAAGTAACCTCAGATAATATAAAATACCTGGGAGTCTATTTCCCAAGACAAACTCAGAATCTTTTTTGAAAACAATTATGAAACACTTCTCACACAAATTAAATCAGATTTAAATAACTGGGCAAATATCAACTGCTCATGGATAGGGAGAGCTAATATAATAAAAATGACAATTCTACCAAAGCTAAACTATCTATTTAGTGCCCTACCAATCAAAATTACAAAAAAAAATTACTTTAATGAGTTAGAAAAAATTGTTAAGTAAATTCATATGAAGAAATAAAAAGTGAAGAATTTCCAGGAGCTTAATGAAAAAAAGTGCAAAAGATGGTGGCTTAGCCCTACCTGATCTAAATTTATATTATAAAGCATCAGTCATCAAAACTGTTTGGTATTGGCTAAGAAATAGAGTAGTGGACCAGTGGAATAGACTAGGTGTAAAAGCAGGAGAGCAGTATAGTAATCTGCTGTTTGATAAACCCAAAGAGTCCAGCCATTGGGATTAAACCTCCCTCTTTGATAAAAACTGCTGGGATAATTGGAAGTTATTATGGAAGTAACTTAGATTAGCCTAACACCCTTTACCAAGATAAGATCCAAATGGTTACAGGACTTAGATATAAAAACCAATACTATAAGCAAATTAGAAGATCAAGGACTAGTTTACCTGTCAGATCTATGGAAAGGGGAGCAGTTTATGACTAAAGAAGAGTTGGAGAGCATCACCAAAAACCAATTAGATGATTTCAATTACATTAAATTAAAAATCTTTTGCACAGATAAAACCACTGTAACCAAGATCAAAAGAAATGTAGTGAATTGGGAAACAATCTTTACAACCAATGATTCTGACTAAGGATTCATTTCTAAAATACACAGAGAACTGAGTCATATTATTAAAACAAAAAGCCATTCCCCAATTGACAAATGGTCAAAGGATATGCAAAGGCAATTTACAGATGAGGAGATCAAAGCAATCCATAGCCATATGAAAAAATGTTCTAAAACATTAATTATTAGAGATATGCAAATGAAAGCTTCTCTGAGGTACCACCTCACACCTCTCAGATTGGCAAATATGACCAGAAAGTATAATAATCATTGTTGGAAGGGTTGTGGGAAACCGGACACTATTACACTGTTGGTGGAGCTGTGAACTCAGCCAAACTTTCTGGAGAGCTATTTGGAACTATGCCCAAAGGACAACAAAAATGTGCATATCCTTTGACCCAGCAATACCACTTACTGGGTCTATATCCTGAAGAGATTATGAAAAAGGGTAAAAACATTAGTTGTACAAAAATATTTATAGCAACCCTGTTTGTGCTGGCAACGTATTGGAAGTCAATTAAATGTCCTTCAGTTGGGGAATAGCTTAGCAAACTATGTTATATGTATGTCATGGAACACTATTGTTCTATTAGAAACCAGGAGGGATGGGATTTCAAGAAAGCCTGGAGGGATTTGCATGAACTGATGATGAGTGAGATAAGCAGAACCAGAAAAACACTGTATACCCTAACAGCAACATGGGAGTGATGATCAATCTTGAAGGACTCACTCATTCCATCAGTGCAACAGTCGGGAGCAATTTGGAATGTCTGCAAAGGAGAGTGCCATCTATATCCAGATAAAGAGCCGTGGAATTTGAACAAAGTTCAAGGATTATTCCCTTTAATTTAGAAAAAAAAGACATTGTCTGATCTTGTTACCTCTTAGACTTCTTGTCTCCTCTCCAAGGATATGATTTCTTTCTCATCACACCCAATTTGGATCAAGGTACAACATGGAAACAAAGTAAAGACTGACAGATTGCTTTCTGTGGGGGGAGGGAAGTAAGTTGGGGGGGGGGAATTGTAAAACTCAAATAATGTCTTTAATAAAAATTAATTTAAAAAGAATCTGATCAATATCTGACAAAAGCAGTTGAAACTGTGGATTTTGAGAAGAGCATGAAAGCACAGCACTCTGTTTCTGAATGTTTTAAAAGACAAATGAGAATTATGACAGTAAAATGTATGACCTGTACAGCAGGAAAAAAAAATCGGAAAACTTCAAGAGAAAATCTTTCATTGAAATCTCTCTAAAGAAACAGAAGAAAATGGGAGCAGCTAGGTGGTTCAGGGCAATGGCCCTGGATTTAGGAGGACCTACATTCAAATTTAGCCTTGAATATTACCAGGCAAGTCACTTAAAAAGAAAACAGAATGAAGAAACAAAAGAAAGTATAAGTATTTGCTAAAATAAATACTCCGAAGTGACACATAATATGGAAGAAAAGAAGAAGAAAAAAGCAATAATAGTAAAAGAAAACATAGGTCAGTGTTGGAACCAAGATGTCATATCAGAGGCAGCCACCCACATATATTGTCCTCTAAACAACTTAAAACTAACTACTCAAGTTAAATTTTGGGGAAGAAGAGTGAACCAAAGGTCAGAGAGAAACTTTTTTCCTACCTAAGACAACTTAGGGGGTTAGCAAGAGAGGTTTGTAAATGTGGATGGTCATCACCTTATAGAGCAGCAAGAGCATCAGCCATGGTTTTTGGAGAGGGTTGTTAACTGCTGGAAAAAATCAAGAACTCTCAGCCCAGAATTGCTAAGGGATGGGAGGAGGAGATGGCTGCTCAGAAACAGATTAAAGGGGTCCCTTTACTGGCATTGAGTGTACCTAGGGTTGATAGTCAACTGTTCTCTATTGTGCAAAACCAGTTTTGTTACAATTCAAGAACAGATAGGAACATTTGTGGTTGAAAGAAGAGGTCCTTCTCCCAGATTTAAAGATTCCTTTCGTAGGAAGGGAAATAATAGACCCTATTAATAAAAATGGTATAGGCCTTTTCCCTCATGCATTTTTTAATTGATATTTTATTTTCCAAATACATATTATGAATGTTTTTCAACATTCATACGGATATTTTTGTCCATTGTTATCCATATTCATATGGATATTTTCAAGTTACAAAATTTCCTTCCACCCTCCCTTCCCACCCCTTCCCCTCAGAGGCGAACAGTCTAAGTTAATATTATATATACGCATTTGAGTTAAACATGTTTACAAATTAGTCATTTTAGGTATGGGGAATTAAGATTAAGGGAAAGAAATACATAAGTGATAGTTTTAAAAGTGAATATAGCATACATCAGATTCTGAAGGAAATTTTTGTTTGGATTTGTTTTATTTATTTTTTTTAGTTTTCTTCCTCTGGATGGGGATAGCATTGTCCATAGCTGATCTAATAAGGTTGTCCTAGCTCTCTGAACTGCTGAGAGCAGCTGCATCTATCAGGGTTGATCATCTCACAATGCTGTTGTTAATGGATATTGTTCTCTTGGTTCTTCATGCATTTTTCAAAGTCATCATGATCTTATCTTTTTAATTTTTCTTTAGGCCATTAATCCTTCATTTGTCTCCTTACTAATATCAAATTTATGGTTTTGTTCAACTCCATACAAAATTTTTTCTACCCTACTTTCCCACCCACTTTCCCTCTTTGTTCCCTTGTCTTTTCTCTGTTCAGCCTTTGTCAAAATGCATTTTTTGATTATTCCTACCTTATACTCTCTTATCTCCTAGTTACAAGCTACAGAACTAAGGATGTGGAAGCCATGGATTAAGTGGATACATAACAGTTCCCTTTTCTTAAGTCACCATAATAGAAAGACAATCATTTTCTTCTCCACAAATTAGCTATTACTAACTCTCTTCTAATCTAAGTTACCTTTATTCCACTTCCACCCATGCTTTCATTTGAAGACTTCATCTCAAAAACCCAAGACAACACCCCCTACACTCTCATTTTTTGAGAAGACCTGGAATCAAATCTAACTTCATTAGCTATATTACTTTAACCAAGTTTCTGCATGCCTCAATTTTCTCATCTGTAAAATGGAGATGGAGATAATAATAGCACCTATTTCCAGGGTTCTTGTGAGGATCAAATGAGATAATAAGTGTAAAGTGCTTACTATGGTGCCTAGAACATAAACACTGTATAAAAATTGTTAGCTATTATTTTTATTTTATCAAGCCACTATTAATGACCAAGGAGACTCCAAAAGGTCAATTGTATTCATTTGACCTTGATATCAATCATGTTTCCATCTTCTCAAGAAGAATACCATTACCGTCATTTCTCTAGATTTCCTTCTTGCATATTTATTGGCTCCTTATATGATATTTTCAATCATATCCAAATCTTCACAACTTTAAAAAAAAGCTTGATTATATCCTATAGTTGACTCAAAAAATTCTATTTCCTCTCTTCTTTATTATAATTTGTATAAAAATTTGCCCAGACTCATTCTTCACTTTATTAATGTCCTTCTTAAATTGTAAAGTCCAGAACTGAACATCACATTTTTGGACCAGGTATGAAATGTACAACATTAATGAGGCTACTGACTTTCATTTTCTCTTAAAGCAGTGGAGGGTTGATAATGTTGGAACCTTAGTCTTTTTTTTTTAGAACAATTGCTATATATGATTAGTCGGCAGACTATTCTTTTCCTATGACACTTCACATAGTTTCCAGTGTCTTTTAATTATATAAAACAGTGGCTCTCCAATTATATTTGCCAACTGATGAATCTCCACTGCAAATATTTATTTTCCAGAAATCAACAAGTGCTAAAATTTGGGACTTGATGTATTGTTTTGTTGACTGTACAGAGTCTCAACTATAGAAGATCATGGAGAAAATATGAATAATGAAGAGTAAAGTTAAAAGTTTGCTATTTTAACTTTTTTTGAGAATTAATTGCTAAATATTTATCAACACACCTATTCATTTCAAAGACAGCATCCTTTCTGTTTACATTTCTCCCCCCACCTTTGACCTTGACCTTTGGTTCCTGAGTTTCCTCACTTAACTATACCTCTCCAAAGTACAATTCTATTTATTCAATGTTATCAACATAGTCCTATACCACAAAGAAATCAATGAGAAATGATTCAAAACTATAAAAATATCTATAACAGCTATTTTAGTGGTAAATAATGGAAATTAAAGTACTATTTGGGGAATGACTGGAATTGTAAGGTATGTATATTTAATGGAATATGATTCCGCTACAGGAAACAATGAAATAGAGAGTTTCAGAAAAAACTTCTAGGAAGCCTTGAGTGAACTGATGCACAGTGCAATAAGCAAAATACTTTAACAACATGGTAAAAGTATTTTTGAAAGACTTAAGAATGTGAAATTAAGTGAATGTCCATCAATTGGGGAATGGCTAAACAAACTGTAATATATGATGTTATGGAATACTATTGTTCTATTAGAAACCAGAAGGGAGGGAATTCAGAGAAGCCTGGAAAGATTAGCATGAACTAATGCTGAGTGAGATGAGAAGAACCAGAAGAATATTGTACATCATAAAAGTATGGGATTGATGATCAACCTTAATGGACTTGCTCAGTTTATCAGTGCAATAATCAGGGACAATTTTAGGGTGTCTTGGATGGACAATACCATCTGTATCCAATGAAAGAATTGTGAAGTTTAAACAAAGACTATCACCTTTAATTTTTTTTAAAAAAGTTTGCTATCCCTTATATTTTATTTTTTCCTTAAGGATATGATTTTTCTGCCAACACATTCTATTTTGATCATTGTATATCATGGAAACAATGTGAAGACTGTGGGGGTGGGAGAAGGGAAGCTATATGGGGAGGAATTTTAAAATTCAAAAACAATAAAATAAAATAACTGTAAAAAAAGGAGATATAGTTTCCTTCCTTATCCCTTTTAATGATATCTATTTCTTCTTTTACTTTGTCTGAGATCAGGACTGCTATCCCTGATTTTTCTACTTGTGCAGAAGAAAAATATTTGTTCCTCCCAATCTTTTACCTTTACTCTGCATGCATCTCGCTGCTTCAAATGTTTCTTGAAAACAACAAATTGAAGGATTCTGGTTTTTAATCCATTCTGCTATCTGCAGTTTTCACTTTCAGAGTCCTAAAGAGTTTCTGAAGAATGTCATGAAGAGTAAAGTAGTAGTGACCAGGTAGCACTGCACCAATTAATGTTCCTATTGAAAAAGGACTATAAGGCAAGGCAAGGGAATTATGTTCCCATAAAAAAAGAAATGTACATATAATGGTACTGCAAATACTATCATCCTCAAGCTAAAATCCATTTACTTTGCTTAAATTTAAACAATATATGAAATTTTATTCTCTAAATTAATAATCAAAAACAGCAGTTCAAAAATAGCAAATATAAATTCTTTTGGAAACTTGGAATGCAGTAGACCAAGAATGCTCCCTCCAGAACATATCTTCCATTTTTTTGAAAAATGTTATGAATAATCCAAATCGAGGATTGAGCAATTCTTCTTATAAAAAAGAAAGCCCCAGCAACTCTACCTTACTGAAGTCAACTAGGTGTTCTCTGAATGACTCATTAACCATTTGTATTCTATTCTATTTCTGAAGATCTTTGTTTCTTATATCATGGAAACAAAATATAATGAAAGTCATGCAGTTATTCTATTTCTCAATCTCCCATTATTAACATCTCATCCAATCAGAATAACATTCATATCATTTCTTTGATTTTCTTCGTCACTATATTTTTATTTTTTATTCTTTTATCATTTATTTTTCCAACTATATTTTATTTTCACATTTTTCTACCCTTTATCTTCCCTCCCACCTCCCCCCAACAGAAAGCAGTCAAATATAGGCTCTAGATGCCAAACATGGAACCATATTAATCATGTTGGGAAAGAAGAACCAAAACAAAATGAGAAAAAAAATCAGAGAGAGAAGGAAAAAAAGGTAATCAACAAAAATTTAAAAAATTAAAATAGTCGGAAGTGGTTAGGAGAGGAAACAGCATATATACTCAATGGGGTATAGGCATCTGGAGTAAGAAGGTGGGGACAGGGGGGTGATGTGAGTGATGGAGGAGAGGATGGACCATTGAGGGAGAGTGGTCAGATATAACACATTTTCTTTTTTACTTCTTGCAAGGGGCTGGGATTGGAAGGCCTGTCTGAGACCATAGGTCCAGGTGGATGCTGGGCCTAAGGGGTGGTATGGGGGTTCAGGGCCTCTTGGTCCCAGAGCCAAGGATCTGTCTGCTGCACCACTCAGCTACCCTACAGCAGAGTCAGAGTGAAAGGAGAGAGAAAATATAGTACATGGTAGTGGAGAAATATGAAAGGAGAGAGTTGAGATCAGCAATGGCAACGGTGGAAAAATATGGAAGTAACTTTTGTGATGGACTTATCATAAAGAATGTGATCCACCTGCGACAGAGTTGTTGGTGTTGGAACAAAGACTCAAGCACATTTTTATCATTATTATTTTGGGGGGGTGCAGGGCAAATGGTGCTGGGTGGCCTTCCTGGGGCCGCATAGCAGGGTGATCTTTGGGTGTCTGAAGCCGGATTTGGACCCAGGTGCTCCTGGCTTAAGGGCCAATGCTCTGCCCACCACTCAGCCACCCCTACCATTATTACTATTTTATTTCATTTTGGGTCTTTTTTTTTCTTTTTTTTTTTTTTTTTTTTCGCAGGGCAGTGGGGTTCAGGTGGCTTGCATGTCACATGGCTGGGTGATTGTTGGGTGTACAGGGCCAAGGCTGGATGTGGGCTCAGGTGCTCATGGCTCCGGAGCTGGTGCTCTGGCCATACCTACAATTATTACTATTATCTTTTTAATTTTAATTTTTTTCTCTCCCTTTTACTTCATCGCTCAAGTGAGTCTATATTTTTGGGGGGGAGGGGTATTTCGTTTACTCTTAAACAAGAATATTTTATTAATGTATAAAAAACATTGTTTGTACAAAATGAGAATAAATATTAAATAAAAAATCTGTGCTAGGAAAAAAAAATTAAGATAGTAAGCTTGGTCTGAGTTAAACTCCACAGTTCCTTCTCTGAATATGGATAGTATTTTCCTCACAAGTTTTTTAGAATAGTCTGATTATTGTACTGCTAAAATGAATAAGTTCATCACAGTTGATCATCATCCAATGTTGTTAGTGTGTACAATGTTCTTCTGGTTCTGGTCACTTCACTCAGCATCAGTTCATGAAAGTATTTCCACAGTTTTTCTGAACTTCCATCCTTCATGATTTCTTATAGAACAATAATGTTCCATCATATTTATATGTCACAATTTATTCAGCCTTTCCCCAATTGATGGGCATCCCATCAATTTCCAATACTTTGCCGCTGTGAAAAGAGTTGCTATAAATATTTTTGAGCATGTGGGTTTTTCGCCCTTTTTTGATATCTCTTTGGTTACAGAATAGCAGTAATATGTACTGTGTAATTCCAAATTGCTCTTCATAAATGATGGATCAGTTTCACAACTCCACTAACAATATATTAGTGTCCCAGTTTTCTCAGATCCCTTTCGATATTAATCCTTTTCTTTTTTTGCCATACTGGTCAATATGATTGGTGTGAGGTGGAACCTCAGAGTTGTTTAATTTGCATTTCTCTAATTAATAATGATTTGAGAATCGCTTTTTCATATTTTTAAAGAAATCTGTTTAATAGATCATGGCATTCAACTTTAGCTTGTTCTGAATTTTAGTATCATTTATCTTATATCATTTATATTGGATATGTGCATTGGGTATGTTAGGTGGTCACAGAGGTATCTTAGCAACTCTTCCAAAAAATAGCTCTGCCTTTTAACTGTATCATATGGTACTCATTTGCTTTTGAAGTATAAATTATTGTGTTATACTTGAATTTATTTTTGTTTATTTACAAAATAATTTTCTTTAGATTATTTTAAAAATGCTCATATTTAAATGAATAAATAGAAAATCACCTATGTCCTAATTAAATACATCCAAATACATTCTAATAAAATATGCTATATATACCAATATTCTTTTTGTTTTGTTTTTGCAATGCAATGGGGTATGACTTAGCCAAGGTCACATAACAAAAGTAATTTTTAAGGATCTGAGGCTGAATTTGAACTCAGGTATTCCTGACTACAGGACTAGTGCTCTATCTATTCACTGCACCAGCTAGTTGTCCTCTACTAATATTCTTTTAAGCTCTCTTACAGCTTTGTTCTGCTTTTCTGAATTCTTTCAATACCTGCTCTTTATTCCATCTTGTACATCTAAGTTGATGTGTTTCCTGTCTATAAATATTGAGGACAAAAGGTAAATTCACCCTTTTTCTTCCTTATTAATTTTGCTTAATTTTCTGAATTCAGAATTTTGTGTTTATTTATACATTGCATTCATAAAGGACTTTAAAGGTTTTGCAGAGCACTTTACATTTATTACCTGAGTTCAGTCTCTCAACAATACTATGAACATGCTACATCACTTACTTCAAAAATATCTGCCTGAGGCAGGCAGCAATTCAATTCTCCATGACTTAATGTCCAATAATTTATTCACTTTATCACTAATCAGCCTCTTTGAAATCATTCCCTCCATCCAATTTTCTCCCCAAAATGAAACATTCTACTTAACTTTTGTCCAATATTTCTAAAATTCATTTCCTAATATCTAAAAGAATTTTCAAATCATGCATGACTTTTCACTTCATACGCTGGGATAAAAACCTGTCAAAACAACCAAAACTAGGTGAAGAAAAAGCAGACTCACCTAAGCTTTCTTGCCCTAGTATAAAGTTTGAAGTGACAGAACTCACATAGAGTGAAACAATTTTGTAACACAAAAGAACAGGAAAGGCATGTAGGATTGGGGTGAGAATGGAGCACAGTCAACATGGATTATAGCAGGATATACTGATATTTCAGCCATCGAGAAGCAGGTACTTGGGAGCCACTGTTGTGGAAGGGGTTGCTTCCAGAGTTCTCAGCCCACGGACATTAAGGAGGGATCAAACCAGTGGTCTGAAGGAGATTAGGAGGGTTTCTTTGATGATACTGAGATATTTACCTATACTCACATCCAGGTCATAGTTGTGGGTGGCAGTACTAGGGCAAGAAGGAGAGCTTGGAGCTCCAGTGGAACAAAGACCCTATCATAGCTCCAAAATAGAAAAGAGTACTTGTGGTTAAAAGAACTGAATTCTTACAGTTGACCAGAATTACCTCTGTAAACACAATTGCAAAACAGCTGAAACTTGGGACAATGAGCCCTGTTTCCTGGAAGCAGAGGCCCACTTTAGCAAAATGTTAAAAGTTAAGAAATAGGCTGGAAAATGAGCAAACAATAGAAAAAATTCTGGCTATAGAAATTTGTTTCCACAACAAGAAGATGAAAACACACACTCAGATGTAAATGTTCCTATATCCAACGCCTAAAAGAAAATTATGAATTGACCTCTGCCCATGAAAGAGCTTAAAAGGATTTTTAAAATCATGAAAAGAGGAAAGGGGAAAAAATGGGAAGAGAAATGAGAGTGATGCAAGAAATGCATGAAAAAATCTCAATTACCTGCTTAAAAAAAGACATCAAAATACTGAAGGTGAAAATAACATCTTGAAAAAAAGGAAGCCAAATTGGAAAAGAGATACAAAAATCCAATGAGGAGATGAATGCCTTAAAAAGAAAAATTGGAAACAGAAACACAAAAATTCACTGAAGAAAAAGTAGAAATGGCCAAATAGAAAAAGAAGGTACAAAAATTCATTGAATAAAATAATTCCTTAAAAAATAGAATTGAATAAGTAGAAGCTACTGAATCTATGATATATCCAGAAACAATAAAACAGAGCCAAAAGAATGAAACAAAAAAGGAAATAATGTGAAATATTTTATTGGATGAAACATATGGAGACATAATTTTAAAATTATTGTAATTCTTGAAAATCATGATCAAAAAAAGAGCTTTTGTCCAAGAAAGTGTCAAGGAAACCTGCACTGATACTCTAGAAGTAATTTCAATAGAAATTGAAAGAATATACATATTACCTCTTGCAAAAAATCAAAGAATGACAATTTCCAGGACTATTATAGTCAAATTCAAGATTTTCTCATTGCCATTCTTATTAAAACATTAGAGAGCATAAGAATATATTTATTTTTACTTAAAACCAAAAACATCATATATCTTAAACTATCAGCAAGCACTATGTGCAATGGGGATAAGCTAGAAGCCTTCCCAGAATGATCAGGGATAAAACAAGGATGACTGTTATCATTCTGATTATTCAATATTGATCTAAAAATGTTAATTTAGCAATAAGAGAGGGAAAAGAAATTAAAGGAATTGGAATAAGCAGTGAAGAAAAAACTATTACTCCTAGCAAATGATATAGTAGTGTACTTAGAGAATTCTAGAGAATTAACTAAAATAATTACTAGAAACAATAACTTAAGCAAGGATCAGGATAGAAAATAAAACACATAAATCATCAGCATTTTATAAATTTCCAACAAAACCCCAAATCAAAAGAGAAAAAAATTCCCTTCAAAACTATAGAAAACATAAAATACTTGGAAGTCTATCCAATCAAACTCAAGAAATTACAAAATTCTTTTCACACAAATAACATCAGATCTAAACTACTGGAAAAATATCAGTTGCTCATAGATAGGACATAATCCAAATAATAATTCTACCTAATCTACTTATTCAATGACATCACAACCTACCCAAATCTTTTTGCTTAGGTTGTTTTTGCAAGGCAATAGATTTAAGTGGCTTGCGCAAGGCCACACAACTAGGTAATTATTAAGTGTCTGAGGTCAGATTTGAACTCAGGTACTTATGACTCCAGGACCGGTGCTCTATCCATTGTACCACCTAGCCACCTAGCTACCCTTACAAAAAAATATTTTATAGTGAACGAAAAAGTAATGCCAAAATTTATCTGGAAATGCAAAGGAAGGTAGCCTAACCATGCAGGATTTAAAACTATATCCTAAACAAGCAATTATTAAAGTAATTTGGCACTGGTTAGGAATTAGAGTGGTGTGAGTCAGTGAAATGGTTTAGGTTCACAAAACATGGTAGTAAATAACTTTCTCATCTACTACTTCACAAAGGCAGAAACTCCAACTTCTGCTGTAAGAATTCATTATTGCACAAAATCTACTGGGAAAACTGGAAAATACTATGGAAATTAGGCATAGACTAACATCTCATATCTATACAAAAATAAGTTCAAAATGGTTATAAGAAGGGTGAAATCATCAGTCAGTTAGAAGAGCAAGGAATGTTTAACCTGTCAGATTTATGGAGAGAAGGAGAATTTACGAAAGAAGATAGAGAACATTATGAAATAAAAGATCATTAATTTGTATTTCACTAAATTGAAAGGTTTTTGTACAATAAAACCATCATAAACAACATTACAATGCAAAGAGGAAAGCCAGGAAACAATTTTTATACCTAGGGTTTCTGATAAAGTTCTCATGTATAAAATATATAGAGAAGTGAGTCAGTTTTATAAGAATGCAAAGTTACTATGGCAATTTAAAGAAAATTTACAGAAATTCAAATTAAAACAATCCTAAGGGGTAGCTAGGTGGCACAGTGAATAGAGGACTGGTCCTGAAGTCAGGAGGACCTGAGTTCAAATTCGGTCTCAGACACTTAATAATTACCTGTGTGATCTTGGGCAAATGCTAAAGCCCTGTTGGTAGAATTATGAATTGATTCAATGATTCTGGACAGCAATTTGGATCTATGCCCAAAGTGCATTACCTTTGATCTAGCAATATCACTACTAGGCCTGAATCCTAAAAGTATTACATAAAAGGGGGAAAGAACTATATATACAAGAATATTCATATCTGCTCTTTGGGGAGTTGACAAAAAATTAGAAATTGAGAAGATGCCCATCAGTTGGGGAATGAGTGATATATGAATATAATGAAATATTATTGTTCAATAAGAAATTATGAGCAGGAAGAATTCAGAAAACCTGGAAAGACTTACATCAACTGATGGTGAGTGAAGTGAGCAGAATCAGAAGGACATTGTACAACATAACAGCAACAATGATAGACTTAGCTCCTCTCAACAATAGAAGCAATCAAAGACAATGCTGAAAGACCTGTGATGAAAATGCCAATGACTTCCAGAAAATTTGAATTCAGATAAAAGTATGCTATTTTTAACTTTAATTTTTTTTTACTTTTCCTTCTCATTTTTTCCCTTTTTGTTTTGATTCTTTTTTTCACAGTATGACAAACATGGAAATATATGTAACATGTTGTACAATTTTAACCTACATCAGATTACTTGGTATCCTTGGGTGGAAGGAGGGAAGCCTGGGAGGAAGAAAATGAATGCTGAAAATTATCCTTACATATAATTGGAAAAAGAAATTTTAAAAAATTTACAAAAGGACAGAATCTAATGAACAAAGAATATGACCATAGCCTTCTGTGAGAGAAAATACATAAATGAGGTATATTTGGGGGTTTTTAAATTTCTAGGCAGAAATCAAAATCTAAAACTATCCCATTTATAAGCACTTCATCTCACAGATTTTAGCAGATTTGTTACATTTTCTATAAAACAGAGATATTTCTTTGGGGAAAATTATGAACAAACTGATTGTAGTTTTGTCCTGTACTCTAATTGAATTGTCTTGATTCCTTTCTACTTTCAAATAGCCTTTGTTGATATACAATGAAAATGAATGCAATTTTATTTCTGCAAGACATTTTTATTTAAATTTACCACATCATTCACATCTTTCTAAACCAATTAAGCATACCTTTATCCTACCTCTTGGTAGGTCTTCAGAATGTGTTTAATGATTTAATTAAAATCTATCTTCCTTTCCCTAATGCTCATTTGGTGGAATTCCTTCCTCTGAATAGCAATTAAAAATATAGTAATCCATAACTAAGTAGCAAAAGAAATCACCAAATGTGTCCTGAAGATAAAAATGCAGACTTCAATTATCCTATCTAATGTTCTCACTAATACACAGTGGGGTTTTCATTTTCCCTTGTAACTCTAGCTACTTATGTTATAGGTTATACAGCTGAGGCATGTTGTTTCTTTGGCAATTTGCTTCCTTCATTTAAAAAATTGTATTGTTATAATAAAGTATAGAAATTTACAATGACAGACTTTGCAGGATCTATAAAAAAAGAAAGGCAGTAATCTACGATGAAAGTCTGACTATAAGAAAATAAATTACTACTACTTATACAATCCAGAACACAGTTAAATTATCATGCTTTGCAAAACAAGTCATTAATCTTAAATCCAAATCCCAAGGCACCATGACTAAATTGCCAATTCATAAGTCTAGATTTTGGATCTACTAGCCTTCTACTTAAAATCTGCTTCAGTTGTGCCATAGTGGCAATTTTTCCTAAATTAAATTACTTATTCAGTGCCATACCAATCAAACTACCAATAAAGTATTTCACAAAGCTAGGGAAAATAGTAACAAAATTCTTCTGGAGGAACAAAAGAACAAGAATATCAAGGAAAGTAATAAAACTACTGTTATATATCTTCCAAATCTAGGCACAAACCTTACTAAAGGTTGAAAATGGAAAAGGACATAGGAATAATTAAATAGTCACAGTACAGCATCTGCCATAAGTGGATTATTCATCACATTTTCTTAAACTCCTTTAATGTAGACCCTCTCTAATTCTCTCTCTGGAACAACCAAATGTACAGTTTAATTAATAATTTCTCTGTCATATGGGGAGTTAACTGTCATATGGTAAATAAACTGTTGATTCCTGAAGTCTTACTCTTTTTTTTATTAGAGTCATCTTCAGAAAAGTTAAGAATCATTTCCCAATTACTTCTAATAACTTTCTTTTCATCTCTAAATTATTCATAGTTCCTGCCAATTCTCTCTTCACACTTTGTATTTTCTATCTTCCAAGTTCCAATGTTAATGTATTACCATTCTTCTGAGATTATCGATAATGATGATGATAGCACTATAATGATAATGATAGCACTATATGCCTGAAGCTTCATGTTCTACCTACCAACAGTAGTAAATTCAGTATAAATTTAAAAAGTTACATTTCCAACCAATAAATATCTTTAAGTGGTTAAAATATGTAGAAGAATTGAGTTATCTTTTATTTACTGAGTCTATGCATTCAAATAATTGAACAGAATCCCAAATCCAATGATTCATTTAAAAACTTTTTGGGAGCTTCATTTTGATGTTTCTTCTATAGAGAATAAAATATTACTAGAAAAATGGAATACCTAGAATTCTCCCAATCAAAAAGCAAGCAACACTAACTTGGATGTTCAGGTTTTGCCAATGTCCTAGAAATGCATTTTATAATAGGTTCAGTTTGTATGGGTCTGTAAAGGGAGAGGCAACTGATATCAATTTAGAATCCTATGTTGAATTTACAAGGTCTTAAGCAAGTGGAAAGCTATCATGAAACCACTCAGAATGATTGTCTGAATAAATACTGTCAATAGGGATAGAAGAGAAGAGCATTTTAAGGAGGGGATGGGATTATTTGATTTAATCATATATCTGCTCAAGTAATTTAAAAGAAACACACCCCTGATAAAATCAAACATATCACCCCCTACCTCTAATAACATATTAAAGGAATTGATTCCACACAATAATTTTGCCATTTCCTTTCAATGAAATTTTTCTTTTTACTGTTTCTAAGTTAGTGAATATATTCATGCCATTACATTATAGTTAGTCCTCAAGAGAGCAATAGATGAGCTTTAACAGACACTTGCTGTCTTCTTGCACTGGTTTCCATTCTGGTCTCTTTTTTTTCTTCTCTGTTTACCAGGACAACCTGGGTTACTTCAGCATAAGAAGTAATTTTGTGTATTAAATATTTCAAGTCATCGCTTAAAATTGTAAATTCATTATTGTGTATAAGTTTCAAAAAATAAGATGTTATCTTCCCAGAAATGCTATGGAAAAGTGCTTCATCAACATTTATAGAAACCAGTGAAGATGATGGCATGCCAGCTGGAATGGTATGCTTAATCTTTATGACCTCTCAGATGACTCCATGTAGCATGGAGAAATTCATATTTTATTGCATCTTTTTCTCTCAGCATGAGGAAGAATTTGCATTCCTTAATTGGATTTCTTTGTCTCAGCATGCAATGCAACTATTTCAATAGACCCCACTGCTCTATAATAACATATTGTGCAGTAAGAACTGCATAGCATATTTATGGAGCAAGAAGAAAGGGGGAAATCCTGAGCTTCAGAACCCACTGGCATAAAACAGCTGATTTTCTCTACATAATACAAAGATGGAAGAGAGTTGATGACATAGAAACCATGGTCATTCTAACCTTATATCTTCCTTATTATGCTCTACCATAAATCACAAATCAAATAATTATGGATTAGAAGAAATTATATCCCTTAAAATTAGTAGAAACATGAATCTAAACCTATAAAGATAGCTCATCTATATTCTGTAAAAAAATATATATTCTATATTCTGTAAAATAAGTTACTAGAATACTCCCAGTATTGCTGACCCTACTGTTGATTTCTTGGAGGGAAGAGGATGATGAAGAAATCTTACACCTAAACCCCAGAGTCACAAGAATATAAAGTAATGCCACCTTATTATGCAAGTTATTGTGAGATGAAATATTTGGGCAAGTCTCAGCAATAGTCAGTATAAGGAATTCCAAATGAAATAGCATTGGAAGGCATAAAACTGATATGCATGATATATTCTCAGGGGAATTAGGCAACAGTTAATAAGATGAACTCTATGGCTGAAGACAATAAGATTGTAGGAGGTGGTTGCTAGTATAGGAATGGAAATTCAAGAACAAGAGTCAGATCATCCATTAAAAATGGATGAAATGGACTTCCTGGAGAGAGTCAAGTGGTGAGAAGCTAGGAAGTTCCTGGAGCTTTTTCCACAAAACTTTAAATAAAGCCTCTAAATAGACTTTAAAAACAACAAAACCCAACAAAAAATAGGATGAAACACCTTTTCAGGTCAAGATATTTTGGTGAAACTTCAGAAAAGGTCTGTAGGTAAATTGGGATAGCCAAGATGGGATAGCTACAAAACCAACAGTGGGGCTCTTAGCTACAGCACAGTTCAGGTCTTGCCTCAACAGGCCTGCAGTCAGAGTCCCAATCCCAAATCAGAAGGAATAGTTCAAGCCCAGGAATGCTGATGTAGCAGGTGGGATGGGGTTGGGATACCCTAACACAGGGAACAATCTGTGAGTACCTCAGATGCCAGAGTAGAAAGTGAGAGAGCAGATCCCTGGGAGCTCAGAACAAAATACTTGGAACTATACCCCTTTTCCCCAGAAGTAGAACTCAGATATTAAAATGAGCAAAAAGCCAGCAATAATAAAAAACAAAAAACCATGCTAATCATAAAAAGTTGCTATTCTGATAGAAAAATAAAAACGCCATTTCAGAAAAGCAAAGCACTGACAAAATGAAAAAAAATGTGAAGCCTTAAAGGGAATTAGGAATTGGTTTTATCCAAAAAAAGCCTTTTGGAAGAGCCAAAAAAAGCATTTTAAAAATCAAAGAAGAAAGCAGGAAGAAAAATTATGAAAAGAAATGAGAGAAAAATTGACTGAAAAAATAAAAGCCAATAACTTCAAAAGTAAAATTGTCCAAATGTAAGAAGTAAAAAATTCCTTTAAAGCTAAAACTGATAAACTGGAAAAGGAAAGAAACTTCTCTAAAAGTAAAATTAACCCCCTCTAAAAGTAAAATAACTCATGAAAAGTAAAATTAACCAACTAAAAAAAGGGAAAAAAATAATCTAAAATAAAATTAACCAACTGGAAAAGGAAACACAAAAGTAAACTAAAGAAAATTAATCCTAAAATTTAGAGAATTAGACACGTGTAAATTAATGACTTTATGAAAGACCAAGATTCCATCATACCAAAAGATGGGGAAAATAGAAGAAAACGGAAAATATCTCCTTGGAAAAATGATTGGCTTGGAAACTAGATCCAAGAGAGGTAATTTATGAATAATTAGTCTACCTGAAAACCAAAGGGGCAGGGGGAAGAATCTGGACAATATTAATCAAGAAATATCTGGGAAAACTGCCCTAATATGTAAGAATTAGAAGACAAATTCATCCTACAAAAAATCCATTGTTTACAACTGGCCCCCTCCTCCAGAGAAAAATACCAAAATAAAAACTCCAAGGAATGTTGTAGCCAAATTTCAGAATTCTCAGTTAAAAGAGAAAATCCTTCAAAAATACGCAGTTTAGCTCTTTTTCCAACAGGAATCATGGCGGGCACAGAAGAAAAGAAGAAGCTACCATCTGTTCCAGAGTCTCTTCTGAAAAAACAAAAGGCTTTTGCAATACTTAAGGCCAAGCACCTGAAGAAGAAGGTGGCAATAAAAAAGCTCCGTAAAATACGGAGAAAAGTTATCTATGAAAAAGCTAAAGTTTACCATAAGGAGTACAGACAGATGTACAGAAGCAAAATCTGGTTGGCTAGAATGGCACGAAAAGCTGGCAACTACTATGTACCTGCTGAACCCAAGTTGGCTTTTGTGATCAGAATCAGAGGTATCAATGGTGTTAGCCCAAAGGTCCGAAAAGTATTGCAACTTCTTCGACTTCACCAAATCTTCAATGGCACTTTTGTTAAGCTTAACAAGGCTTCGATTAACATGCTGAGTATTGTGGAACCATACATTGCTTGGGGTTATCCAAAACTGAAGTCTGTGAATGATTTGATTTATAAATGTGGTTATGGCAAGATCAAGAAACAAGAGAATTGCCTTGACTGATAATTCTCTTATTGCAAAATCTCTTGGTAAATACGGAATTATCTGCGTGGAGGACTTGATCCATGAGATCTACACTGTTAGCAAGCACTTCAAAGCTGCCAACAACTTCCTGTGGCCCTTCAAACTTTCTTCTCCTCGGGGTGGAATGAAGAAAAAGACAACACATTTTGTGGAAGGTGGAGATGCTGGTAACAGGGAAGACCAGATCAACAGGCTTATTAGAAGAATGAACTAAAGGTCTCTTCCATGATTATTTTTCTAATGGTCTGTTAATAAAAATGGCTGTGACAAAAAAAAAAATATGCAGTTTAAATACCAGGGAATCACAGTCAGGATTATCAGATTCAACATTAAAAGATCCAGGCCTGGAATATGATTCCAGAGAGTAAAGGAATTTGGATTACAACCAAGAATCAACTACACTGAAAAATTCAGCATATTCTTTCGAGGGATAAAATAGACTTTCAAGGTAATAGAAAACTTTCAAACTTATTAGAAAAAAACATAACTGAACAAAAAATTTGATCTTCTAATACAATACTTAAGAGATATGGACAAAGGTAAATGGAAACAAAAAATAGTTAATAAGGCTAGCTTATTCACATGTTTATAATTCTTGATAACTGCATTTCTCTTGAGAAAAGTGAAAGGAGTTTATAAATTGATTATGATGTGATGATACTTATAACTCAAGAATTTGTATTTCTATCAAGACAATTTAAGGGAGTGTACTTGGACAAATGTACTCTTGTGATATGATGATACTTTTAGCTCTTGAGAATTGTATTTCTAATTGGATGACTGAGGTGAGCAGAATTGGACAGAGGATGTGGGCATGAAGTGATTAGTATGCAATGATGCTTTTTGAGAATTATACTTCTATTTGTGCAATTGAAAGGAGTATACTATATGAGTACAAGAGAGGTATAAAATAATAAAGGCATGAAAAAAGGATTGTACTGGGAGAAGGAGACAGAGGCATAAGAGGAAAAATAACACCAGAAGAAGAGGCACAAATTACCTAATACAGTAAAGGGAAATAAGAGAGGGTGTGACCACAGAGTAGTTATTCTCAACAGATTTGTCTCAAAGAAGGAATAGCATACCATTCCTCTTGCAGTTAGAAATATATCCTATTCTACAGGGAAGTAGGAGGGGAAAGCATAAAGTGGGGGAAAGAGGGGCTGATAGAAGGGAGAGTAGATTGAGGGAGGTAGCAGTCAACAGCAAATGCTGGTGAGGAGAGATAAGATGAAAGGAGGGAGAAATGTACCAACAGGGCAAAGACAGAATGGAGGGAAACACAGTTAGTAATCATAAAAATGAATATAAATGGAATGAACTCTCCCATAAAATGGAAGCAGATTGCAGAATGGATTAAACAAATCAGAATCCTGTAATATTTTGTTTAAAAAAGTAAACATTAGAAGCAGAGAGACATCCACAGGAAAAAAGGAAGAGGCTGGAAAAAATGTATTATACTGCCTTGTCCTCCCTTGGGAAGTCATGGTCTTCAAAAACCAAGGACAAACAACATCATACTTTTCCTTACTACTCAACCTTCCATGTTGGCTTTGGTTGTTTGGGTTGTTTGGATTGCTTAGGGATCAGTGGTTGACAGCCTTTAGTAATCACAATATTTAAATAAATCTTTCTATACCTTACATTTCTTCTGGCTCAGAGACAGTGATTTACATGAACTCCTTCAAGTTCCACCCAAGTTTTAGCCAGCTTCCTTTCCCCCAGTAACAAAGCTAGAAGAAAAACAAAAATAGCCCTTGCCATCGTTGTCTTATGGGGGGAGGCAGCATGTTCTAATTACTGTGTGTCCGTGGGTCTACAGAGCTGTGAGGTATGCCTGTGAAAACTGGACTGAATACCTTACCAGAGAATTAAATTGCTTTCATTTGATTTCTTGGGAAGATTTTGAGGATTATATGGCAAGATAAAATGCCAGACAATGAGGTTTAATTTAATTTAATTCATTTTTGAAGACCACAACATCAGGGAGGTGATACCATGACAAGCACATGAATTGGATTTGAGTGAGGAGGTGCTGTGCTAAGTCACCAGCCTCACTTTCTCATTCAGAGTCATCTGAGTCCAGTGGTCAAATATGAATCAGGACAATTGGAGATGACCCTGGATACTGGGCAATCAGGGTTAAGTAACTTATTGAAGGTCATATAGCTAGTAAGTGTTATGGGATTGTCCTCCTGATTTCAAGGCCCAGTCCTCCATCCACTGCCCCATCTATCTGAGGTCCTCTCAACCAAAATTCTAAGCATTTGAACTCTACTGCAGAATAATATTCCAGTTGTCTGGCCATATCGCCTGAATGCCAAATGTATGTTTACTTCAGAAAACTTGCAAATGGCAAGTTGCTTACACAGAGATCAAAAGAAATGATACAAGCAGATGCTTAAAGTCTCTCAGATGGACTTTAAGCTGTGAGACATGGAAAGTACTGGGATAGGATCATTCAGTATGGCATGCTTGAATGCTCCTTAAAGTAGAATTGCAGCAGCATAATGAAAATGTTAAGATGCAACTTTTTTTAATTTTATTTTTATTTAGGGCATTGAGGTCAAGTGAGTTGACCAAGGTCACACAGCTTGGCAATTATTAAGTGTCTGAGACCATATTTGAACTCAGGTCCTCCTGAATCCAGAGCCAGTTTTCTATCCACTGTGCAACCAAGCTGTTCCTAAGATACAATCTTGAGACATCTCCACCCCAAATTTTCCAATGGACCATTTTGCCTAATCTGTTAGTCAAGTTTTCTGAGTTCATATCAGATTTGTCAGTTACAGTTAAACATGGTATATTTTGAACCCAGCACCATGATGTCATTGGTCTTCTTTGAGTAGGAAGGATGATTAATTCCCATCACTTGAGAAAATTTATCTTTATCTTAATCACATATCTTGGTTTAGAAAAAAGGGAGTTTCAGAAGGGTAGGTCCAAATGTTGTATCCCAACTATGACTAAATTATATATAACCAATCAAAAGACACATCTAAGTTGCTAGAGAGTTTTTTTCTGTCATCTTACTAACTGTTACATACGGCAATGTCAGTCCTTATTCAATGTCTTTGAAGCCATCAACTCAATTTATTAGTTGCTAGTCCAATTAATAAATTGGTCATACTCAGAAGAAAAAGAATGCATCATCTTTCATCTCAAGTAAAAGCAACCCAGGAAGGGCAGCTAGGTGGCATAAAGGACCAGCCCTGGAGTCAGGAGGACCTGAGTTCAAATCCAGCCTCAGACACTTAGCTTTGTGACCTTGGGCAAGTAAGTCACTTAACCCCACTGCCTTGCAAAAATTAAAAATAAAAATAAAAGGAACCCTGAATTCAGACAAAGCAAAAGTATAAACAGATGTAATTAAAAGGGATAAAGAAGGAAATAACTTCTTCCTTAAAGTTACCATAGACAATGAAATAATATCAATATTAAAAATATGTAAACTGTCAGAGGATCCAAATACTTAGAGAAGTAACATGCATTACTGGAAGACATAGACAGCAAAACTACTATATTAGTAGAGGATCTCAACCTCCCTCTCTCAGAATTAGATAACTCTAAGCAAAAAAAAAAAAAACAGGAAGTTAAGTAGGTGAACAGATTTTAGAACATTTAGATATGATAGACCTCTGGAAAAAGTTGAATTGGAATAAAGATGGAATATGTCTTCCTCTCTGTGGCACATGGCACCCATGCAAAAACTGACACTTTTTTAGAGGAAAAAAACCTAAGAATCAGATGAAGTAAAACAGAAATACTAAATGCATTTTAGAGATCATGATACAATAAAAATCACATGAAATAAAAGATAAACTAAAAATTAATTGGATACTGAATAACCTAATTTTAAAATAGATCAAACAACATATAAAAATAATCAACAATTTCATCCAAGACAATGACAACAATAAGACTTCACCAAAACTGGTGGGATGAAGCCAAAGCAGTTTTTAAAGGAAATTTTATATCTCTCTAAATACTTCCATGATTAAAATAAGGAAAGAGAAGATTCATAAATTGGACATGCAACTAAAAAAACTAAAAAAAATTATAACTTCCCAATTAAATAATCAATTGAAAATTCTGAAAGTAAAAGGAGAGAGTAATAAAATTGAAAAAAAAATAATTTATTGAATAAATAAAACTAAGAGTTAGTTTTATGAAAAAGTCAAGGGGCAGTTAGGTGGCACAGTGGATAGAGCACCAGTCCTGGAGTCAAGAGAATCTGAGTTTAAATCCAGCCTCAGACACTTAATAATTGCCTAGCAGTGTGACCTTGTGCAAGTCACTTAAGCCCATTGCTTTAAATAAAGAAAAAATAAAAAGCCAATAAAATAAATAAACCTTTGCTAAATGATTTTTTTAAAAAGAAGAAAGCCATATTACCAATATCAAAAATGAAAAGGTTGAACTCACTACTCACATGGAGGAAATTAAAGTAAATATTTAGAACTATTTCACTCAGTTGTATACCAATAAATTTTATAATCTAAGTGAAATAAATGAATATGTACAAAACTATAAACTGACCAGATTAATAGAAGAATTAAAATACCTCCATAACCCCCTTTCAGAAAAAAAATTGAACAAAGCATCAATGAACTCATAAGAAAAACATCTCTATGACCAGATGAATCTACAAGTGAATTCTTTTTTTTGTATTTATTTATTTATTCTTATTTTGTACAAATAATGTTTTTATACATTAATAAAATATTCTTGTTTAAGAGTAAACATAATACCCCCTCCCCCAAAAAATATAGACCCATATGAGCGATAAAGGGGAGAGAAAAAAATTAAAATTAAAACTAAAAAAAATGTTTTAATAATTTTAGGTATGGCCAGGTGGCACAGTGGATGGAGCACCTGCCCTGGAGTCAGGAGCACCTGAGCCCAAATATGGCTCCATACACCCAACAATCACCCAGCTGTGTGACCCCATGAAAGCCACCCCAACCCCCTTGCCCTGCAAAAAAAAAAAAGACCCAAAATAAAATAAAATAGTAATAATAATAATAGTAAGGGTGACTGGGTGGTGGACAGAGCACTGGACCCTGAGCCAGGAGCACCTTGGTCAAAATCTGGCCTTAGACACCCAAAAATCACCCAGCTTTGCAGGACCAGGCAGGCCACCCAGGCTCATTTACCCTGCAACACCCCTCCAAAATAATAATAATAATAATAATAATAATGATAATAATAATAATAATAATAATTGTGCTTCAGTCTGTGTTCCAACATCACCAGCTCCATCATGGGTAGATCACATTCTTTATGATAAGTCCATCTCAAAAGTTATTTCCATATTTTTCCATCATTGCCATTGCTGATGGCAACTCCCTCCATTCGTACTTCACTACCATGTACTATATTTTCTCTCTCCTTTCACTCTGTCTCTGCTGTAGGGTAGATGAGTGGCACAGCAGACAGATCCCTGGTCCTGAGGCCAAGAGGCCCCAAGCCCACATACCACCCCTTAGGCCCCGCAACCAACTGGCCCTGTGGTCCCGGACAGGCCATCCAATCCCAGACCCTTGCAAGAAGCAAAAAAGAAAATGTGTTATGTCTGACCACTCTCCCCACATGGTCCATCCTCTCCTCCATCACTCACATCCTCACCCTTCCCCCTGTCCCCCTTCTCTCCTTCTTACTCCAGATGCCTATACCCCATTGAGCATATATGCTGTTTCCTCTCCTAGCCACCTCTGATGAGAGTGAAGATTCCCTCATTCCCCCTTGCCTTCCCCCTTCCATATCACTGCAATAGCTCATTGTTATAAAGAAAAATCTTATTATATGAAATATCTTAGCCTATTCTTCCTCTCCTTTTTATTTCTCCCATTACATTTCCCTTTTGTCTATTGACTCCATTTTTTTAGGTTTTGGCAAGGCGAATAGGGTTAAGTGGCTTGCCCAAGGCCACACAGCTAGGTAATTAAGTGTCTGAAGCCAGATTTGAACCCAGGTACTCCTGATGCCAGGGCTGATGCTTTATCCACTGCTCCACCTGGCCGCCCCTATTGACTCCATTTTTACAAAACATTATTTCAAACTCAGCTCTCTCCTATGCTTCATCTATAAAAGCTCTTTCTACCTGCTCTATTAAATGAGAAGGTTCATATGAGTATTATCAGTATCATTTTTCTATACAGGAATACATGCAGTTCATCATCATTAAGTCCCTCATATTTTCCCCTTCTCCTCCACTCTCTATGTTTCACCTGAGTCCTGTATTTGAAGATCAAACCTTCTGTTCAGTTCTGGCCATTCCAGCAGGAACATTTGAAATTCCCCTGGTTCATTGAAAGTCCATCTTTTTCCCTGGAAGAGGACATTCAGTTTTGCTGGGTGGTTGATTCTCAGTTGCATTCTAAGCTCTTTGCCTTCTGGAATATTATATTCCAAGCCCTACAATCTTTTAATATAGTTGCTGCTAAGTCCTGTGTAATCCTGACAGCAGCTCCACGATATTTGAATTGTGTACTTCTGGATGCTTACAATATTTTCTCTTTGACTTGGGAGTTCTGGAATTTGGCTTTAATATTCCTGGGGGTTGGTTTTTTGGGATCTCTTTCTCAGGGAGATAAGTGGATTCTCTCCATTTCTATTTTGCCCTCTGCTTCTAAGATATCAGGGAAATTTTACTGTAGTAATTCTTTGAAAATGATGTCAAGGCTCTTTGCCTGATCATGACTTTCAGGTATTCCAATAATTTTAAAATTATCTTTCCTAAATCTGTTTTCTATATCAGTTGTTTTTTTTTCAATGAGATGTTTCACATTATCTTCTAATTTTTCATTCTTTTGGTTTTGAAGTATTATGTCCTGATTTCTCATAAAATCAGCAGTCTCCCTCAGTTCTATTCTTTGTCTGAAGGATTTGTTTTCCTCAGAGAGCTTTCTTATCTCCTTCTACATCTGGCCAATTCTGCTTTTGAAAGCATTCTTCTCCTCAAGAACTTCTTGAACTGTTTTATCCATTTGATTTATGCTGGTTTTTAGCATGTTGTTTTCTTCAGCATTTTTTTGGATCTCCTTGACTAAGCTGCTGACTTCATTTTCATGTTTTCCCTGCATCTCTCTCATTTCTTTTCCCAATTTTTCTTCTATCTCCCTCACTTGATTTTCAAAGTCTTTTTTGAGCTCTGTCATAGCCTGAGCCCAATTTCTGCTTTTCTTGGAGTCTTTAGATGCAGGAGATTGCACTTCCTCATCTTCAGATTGAGTGTTTTGATCCTTCTTGGGATCATAGGCAAAGTATTTCTCAATGATGTTCCTCTTTTTTCTTTGCTTCCTCATTTCTCCAGCCTGTGCCTGGTTTTGGAGTGCTTCCTGAGCTTTTGAGTATTAGTGGGACACCCCCCCCCACCAAGGATCTCAGTGTGTGAGGCTCTGTCTTCCCTCCTGGTCTGCGAATGACATAAGCACGCCACTTTGCCATGGGGTTGAGGGGTGGGGGCTGCTGTTCTATTGTGGGGGGACTAGACTGTGATCAGGATCTGAATGTGCTCAGAACCCCAGAGTCCTGTTCCAGGGACAGAGGACAGAGTTAGGCAGTCTCTCTCCACTCCCCTCCCTAGGCTCAGCACTCATGCCCTGGGTACTCCTGCTTACTTGCTCTGCCTGCTTCCTGTTCCTGGATTTGAGCTGCCATGACCATGTTGCTCGCTGTGTGCCCTGAGGGCTGGGCTTCATGTGATCACTCTGGCACAGGTCCCCCGCTGATCCCCCAAGTTGTGCCTGGTACTCCCTGGAGTGTAGGTCAGGAAACTCTCCCCATGCTGTGAGCCACGGCTCCCAGCACCCTGGGGTTGCCTCCAGGAGGCTGAAGTTCCTTCGCTTTGGTGGGCCAGCCCTCTGGTTGTCCACCCCTCCAACCCTGTGGAGACCAGCCTTTCCACTCTTTTCCAGGTTACCTTAGGCTGGAGAACTGCCTCACTGTGTCCCACTGTGGATTTTGTCTCTCAAAAATGTAGTTAGATTCCTTAACTTACAAGTTTTAAGAGAGAGCACCTAAGAGATGATCCTCTCTTGTCACCATCTTGGCTCTGCCCCTACAAGTGAATTCTACCAAACATTTGATGAACAATTCATTCTAATTGTTTATAAACTTTTTGAAGAAATGAAAGTAGATGAAGAAGAAACTCTTCCAAATTCCTTTTAAGACACTAACATGGTGTTGATTTCTATATCAGGAAAATCCAAAACATAAAAAGAAAATTATAGATCAATCTGCCTAAGAATTATTCATGTAAACACTTTAAATAAAATATCAGCAAAGATATGAAAGTAAATTATCACTAAGATCACTATGATCAGATAGCATATAGACCCATTCAATATTAGAAAAACAATCAGCATAATTGACCATACCAATAACAAAACTAACAGAAATCATATGATTATCTCTATAGACACTGAAAAAAAACTGACAATATGGCTCCCATTCCTATTAAAACACTAGAGAGCACAGGAATAGTTGGGGTTTTTTTGAGAATGAACGTATTTTAATTACACAACACAAGGAAAAGATTGATTACAATAACATCCAATACAGCAACTAATACATTAAAGACAATGGGTTAGTAATACTATAATCAAAGTAGGAGAAAAAGATAAAGATAGCATCACCAATTCAGGGGAGCACCATGTCTGGGGGAATCCCGTGTTCTTTTCAGCCTTTCTGTTAAGGCCTGATTGGGAAAGAGAGGAAGAAAGAGAGAGAGAGAGAGAAAGAAAGAAAGAAAGAAAGAAAGAAAGAAAGAAAGAAAGAAAGAAAGAAAGAAAGAAAGAAAGAAAGAAAGAAAGAAAGAAAGAAAGAAAGAAAGAAAGAAAGAAGAGTCCCAGGCAGAATCAATTCTCCATGGGTGAGATTCCCCAGGAATAGTTTTCCTTAGAGTGACAAGCAATCTCTAAAACCATATCAAAGACCGATATCAGATTCCTTACTACCATTCAGAGGGGTGATGGAAAGTAGGTTGGTAGAAAAATATGGAATTCAAAATCTTGAAAGAGGATGAATGTTGGAAAATATCTTTATGGTGGGGGGAGAATTAAAGTATTTAAAAAAGAAAAAGAAATGGATGGAGCAAGGCATCGTAGCACTAGAGTATTAACCAAAAGTCAAATGCCTGGAATGAGAGTGACATGACAGTCAGATCAGCAGCAAGGAGGATTTAAGACTGAGCCTCAAGAAGCCTTAATATTTCCTCTAAGATTAAGAGAATAACCAAAGATTGAGGAAAGAATGTTCTACACTGAGGTTAATTAGCTAAAACTATGGGATTTAGAAGATGATAAAAAATCAAAACCATTATTGCATTGGAATTTGAAATCTTGATAACACTGGTATTGTCCAAAATTCTGCCTTCAATAAGATAGTTAAGGTTCTTTTCAAAACAAAAGGTCCAACATAATGAGGAAGAAAGAGACTGGGGAGCTCCAATTGATTAAATGAGTAGTTTGATAATCAAAGTGTGTCATTCACATCAAGGCAGTTTGGGGAAACATCTAGATAGCATATTTGATTTCCCACAAAGACTCCCCACTCCTACACCCAAATTATAGAAATCAGACAAAGGTAGGACTTGTATTAGTTAATATTTTGGGGTTTCTTCAACTCAATGCTGGCCTTGGGTCTCAGACACTTAAGTGCCATAACAGTGCTGTTTTGGCTGGAGTCCCAGTCAAAAAGAACTTTTGTACATGACCCCTTCTCTCTATTCACATGGCTGCTACTGGTATAGGTCTTCATCCTCTCAAATACGGAAAACTTGCAATAGCCATTCAGTTGGCTTTCATGTCTCAAGTTTTACCCCACTCCAATTCACCTTACTAAAGTAATACTCTGACCCTATAATTCTCTATTCAGTAAACTCCAATGGTTCCCTAATACTGCCAAGATAATCTATAAAATATTCTGTTTAATGTCCTTAATAACCTGGCTTTTCCCATGACCCAGTTACACTGATTTACTTGTTATTTGTGACATAATACCCCACATCTTGACAGTCAGACAAATGTCCAGATATTTGCATTGACTTGTCTAATTTATCTACTGCCTTTACTGCAATTCCTATCATGTTTAATTTCCTTTCAGACAGTTCAAATATCAACTTTTTATAAGAGGCCATTCTCAGTTCCTTTTGTTGATAATTCCTATTCCCCAATAATATTTTCCCTTTTAAATTTTATATATATATATATATATATATATATATAGAGAGAGAGAGAGAGAGAGAGATTTATATATCTATATATAACATGAATAGATAGATAATGTAATCTATATAATAATTAAAATTCCATATCATATATATTTGTGTATACAGATAAGTAGTGTGTATATAGATCTTAACAAATGTAAATAATTCTTCCTAAGTTAATCTACTTATTCAAACTATCAAAAATTAATTGATAGGGCTATAAAAATAATAACAAAATTCATCTGAGAAGAATAAAAGGACAAGAATGTCAAAACACACACACACACACACACACACACACACACACACAGTGACCTAATAATACCAGATGCCAAACTATATTATAAGGCAGTAATCAAAAACACTGGTTAAGAAATAGAGGGATGCTTATAAATCCTCAGCTTTTCTATATGACTAGCAAGATATAGCAGGAAGAGCTAGAAAGAGAAATCCCATTCCAAGTAAACTCAGACAGTATAAAATACCTGGGAGTCTATCTGCCAAGGCAGACTCAGAAAATTTTTGAAAACAATTACAAAACCTTCTTGCACAAATTAAATCAGATTTAAATAACTGGGCAAATATCAACTGCTCATGGATAGGCCAAGCTAATATAATTAAAAATGAAAATTCTACCAAAACTAAACTACCTGTATAATGCCCTACCAATCCAAATTCCAAAAAATTACTTTATTTAGTTAGAAAAAGTGGTAAGTAAATTCATATGGAGAAATAAAAAGTCAAGAATTTCCAGGGATTCAATGGGAAAAAAGTGCAAAAGAAGGTGGCTTAGCCCTACCTGATCTAAAATAATATTATAAAGCATCAGCTATCAAAACTGTCTGGTATTGGCTAAGAAATAGAGTGGTGGATCAGTAGAATAGACTAGGTGCAAAAGCAGCAAATGATTACAGTAATCTGCTGTTTGATAAGCCTAAAGAGTCCAGCTATTGGGATAAAAACTCTCTCTTCAACAAAAACTGTTGGGAAAATTGGAAGTTAGTAATGGAAGAAACTTAGATTAGGCCAAGACCTCACACCCTATACCAAGATAAGATCCAAATGGATACAGGATTTAGACATAAAAACAGTATTATAAGCAAACTAGAAGTTCAAGGAGTAGTTTACCTATCAGATCTATTGAAAAGGAAGCAGTTTATGACTAAGAAAGAGATGGAGAACATCACTAAAAACAAACTAGATGATTCTGATTACATTAAATCAAAAGGCTTTTGCACAGACAAAACCACTGTAACCAAGATAAAAAGAAATGTAGTAAACTGGGAAACAATATTTACAACTAATGATTCTGACAAAGGACTCATTTCTAAAATATACAGAGAAATGAGTCAAATTTTAAAAAACAAGCCATTCCTCAATTGACAAATGGTCAAAGGATATGCAAAGGCAATTTACAGATGAGATTCAAAGCAATCCATAGTCATATGAAAAATTTCTCTAAATCATTACTTATTAGAGAAATGAAAATTAAAGCTGCTCTGAGGTACCACCTCACACCTCTCAGACTGGCCAATATAACCAGAAAGGATAATCATCATTGTTAGAAGGGTTGTGGGAAATCTGGGACACTATTATATTGTTGGTGGAGCTGTGAATTCATCCAACTCTTCTGGAGAGCAATTTGGAACTATGCCCAAAGGGCAACAGAAATGTGCATACCCTTTGAACCAGCATTACCACTACTGGGTCTATACCCTGAAGAGATGATGAAAAGGATAAAACATCACTTGTACAAAAATATTCATAGCAGTCCTGTTTGTGGTGGCAAAGAACTGGAAATCAAGTAAATGTCCTTCCATTGGGGGAATGGCTTAGCAAACTGTGATATATATATATATATATATATATATATATATATATATATACATATCTTTTTGTCTGACATTGCTATCTCTTATACTTTGTGTTTCTTCCTTAAGGATATGATTTCTCTCTCATTACATTCAATTTGGATCAATGTATACTATGGAAACAATGTAAAAACTGGCAAATTGTCTTCTGTGGGGGGGGGGAGGAAGTAATATTGGGGGGAAAATTGTAAAACTCAAAATAAATAAAATCTTAAAAAAAAAGAAATAGAGGGACGGACCAGTAGGACAGATTAAGTACACAAAACAATAGTAAATGGGGGCGGCTAGGTGGCGTAGTGGATAAAGCACTGGCCTTGGAGTCAGGAGTGCCTGGGTTCAAATCCGGTCCCAGACACTTAATAATTACCTAGCTGTGTGGCCTTGGGCAAGCCACTTAACCCCATTTTCCATAAGAACCCATTATTTGACAAATTCTGTTCATGCTAGGTATAGAGCAATATCTCATATCATGCATGATTTGGTCAAAATGGGTGCACAATTTAGACATAAAGGGTAACACCATAAATAAATTAGGAGACCAAGGAATAGTCTACATCTCAAATTTATAGGGAGGGAAAGAATTCATGACCAAGCAAGAGACGGAGTATTATGGAATATGAAATAGTTTTTTGATTATGTTAAATTGAATAAGCCTTTATAGAAATAAAAACAATGCATCCAAAAATAGAACAGAAAGCTGGGAAAATGATTCCTACAGAAAATATCTCTGATAAAGGTCTCATTTACCAAATATATATAAAGAACTAAATCCAATTTATAGGAATGCAAACCATTTCCTAATTGATAAGGTAAACAAAGGATAAGAAAAGGTAGTTTTTAGATGAAGAAACCAAAGGTATCTATAGACATATGAAGAAGAGCTCCAAATCATTTTTGATTAGAGAAAAGTATATTAAAATAACTGAGATACCATTCCCACATATCAGATTGACTATGACAAAAAAAAAGGAAAATGATAAATGTTGGAGAGAATGTGGGAAAATCTGGACACTAATTCACAGACCTGATCCAATCATTCTGGAGATTAATTTGAAAATATGCCCAAGAGACAATCAAACTTTCCATATTCTTTGATCCAGCAATACTAGGTCTATATCCCAATGAGTCATGAAAAAGAGCAAAAGAACTACATTTGTAAAAGATATTTATAGCAGCCCTTTTCATGATGATAAATATTGGAAACCAAGGAGATGCCCATCACTTAGGAAATGACTGAACAAACTGGTATTTATTTGGGGCAAATAGAATACTTCCAAAATTATTTCACAGACAATCTCTACTAAAAATAAAATTTAAACAAAAGAAAAATGAAAAAGAAATTGCATTTAAAGTAATGACAAATGATATAAAATTATGGGAAGTCTTTCTTCCAAGACAAAAGCAGGTACCTAATGAACAAGATTACAAAACAAATTCCACAAAGTCAGATCTAAACAACTGGGAAAATATTAATTGCTCATTGGAAGACAAAGTCAATAAAATTAAGCTGACAATTCCATTTAATTTGTTTATTCAGGAAGTACCATTCAAACAATCGAATTATTTTGTAGGATGAGAAGAAAAAGCAAAGAACAAATAAAACAAATATAGCAAGAATATCAAGGGAATCGATAAAAAATATGAAGGAAGATGGCTAAGCAATATAGGAACTCACATTAACTCTATAATAGCGCAACTTTAAAAACAGTCTGGTGTTGGTTAATACAGTGGTGGATCAGTGAAATAGATGATGTATGCAATACATAGTAGTATATATTGGAGCAAGAACTCACTGTTTGGCGAAAAAAGGTGTTTGCAACCTGGAAAAGCTTACCAAAAATCTGGATATAGAACAATATCTCACACCCTACACCAAGATAAGGACCAAATGGAAAAATGATTTAGACATAAATGGTGATATTTTAACAGATTGGAAGGTCCTGGAATAGTTTACCTGTCAGTTTTGTGGATAAGGGAAAAATGTATAGCCAAACAAGAGATGAATAACATTATGTGATTAAAGGACCATTTCAATAACATCATATTAAAAATGCTATTTTAAAAACAAAACAAGGTAACAAAGATTAGAAGGAAAACAGAAAACTGAGGGAAATTTTTACAGCGAATTTCTCTGAAAAGACTTCATTTCTCAAATATATAGAGAACTGAATGAAATTTATAAGAATACAAGTCATTCTTCAATTGATAAATGGTGAAGAGATATGAATAGGCAATTTTTAAATGAAGAAACCACATTAAAAATAGTTCAAAATCACTATTAATTAGAGAAATGAAAATTAAAACAATTCTTAGAGGTTACTTTACACTTACCAAATTGGCAGAAAGTAACTAATCCAATCATTCTGAAGAATAGTTTGAAACTATACATAAAAGGCTATAAAACTGCATATTCTGTTACTTCTAGTTAAAAATTTAAAAATTCCAAAGATACCAAAAAGAAAAAAAGACTATATATATAAAAGTATATGTGTGTGTGTGTGGGTGGGTGTGTGTGTGTGTATATGTCTGTGTGTAAAATCTCTTTTTAGAATGGTAAAGAATTGGAAATTGAGGAGTTACATTTCAATTGGAGAATGACTGAACAAGTTGTGTGTTCATCAAGCAAGATGAAAACAAGTGTCTTGTGAATATAACTCTGGACTGACAAATATTTTCTAAAACTCTCATTGAAAAAAAGAATTCAGGACTGATTATAGAGTATGCTATGAAATTTGACAGAGTTAATTTCATTCAGTCTTCCCATGATTCACTCCAATAGCTCTATATGAATTTCCTAATTCTGATTGCTTGCTTCAGCAAAGCAAAAAAAAAAAAAAAACAAAAAAAAACCTGGTAGATTGGTCAATGTGATAGGAAAAAATGTCTTTGGCATTTGAAGTTTTAAAAAAATAGAACAGAGAGACATCACATGTGTACACAGGACTTTCTGTTAAAACAAATAAGATTTGATTAAATTTACTTACATTTTTATGGAATATATATGAATTAAAGAAGTTGTATAGAGTATAGAAACATGTTTAGAACCTGCAACATTTTTTCATCACTTAGCTTTTTAATTTGATAAGCAATTGTCAGATTTCTGCTTTTCTACATGTTATTATGGTGACTTGAGCTTTCAATTTCTAGTAACTTCCACCTCTCCAAGATATCTAGCTTTTATAATTATCTATTTTAACAAGGCTTCTTTATATGAAAATAGGTTAAATAATACTTTCACACAGTCTTAATAGTATATTAATTATTAAATTATTAAATATTTTTATTACATGCAAGTAGTAGAGGTAATAACAAGAACTATACCCTCTATCAGGTATTCCTGAATTCAAAATCTGTCATCTGATGTATACTGGTTGTCTAATCTTACTTGAGTCACTTAACCATACTTCACAGGATACTTTCTGACTGTGCTGCATAGTAGATGCAACTGTATTTTAAAATATTATTTTCGTACTGATAGTAGACTAGTCCAATGAAATCAGTGGTTCAAATTATTTCCATGTTCCCCACTAAGAAAAAAAAGACAAAAAGGCCATCTGGAGTATTCTCTATTCTATTTTTCCAAATTATTTCTTTGGTGTTAATATTGTAGTTTAGAAACACACTTTTGGGAGACTTTGGGCCACAATGGTAGAGAGATGCCAGCCACTGTTCCCTCAGAACTGACAAGAACCAATCTTCTTAACAGATTTTGGATTGATGGAACCCTCAAAAGAGAAAAGGGGTACATCTTCCAGGAAGATCTGGAGTGTGGATGCAGGGGTCCAGAGCACCAGTGGCAGAATAAACAGAAGCCTTGGTGGTGAATGTAGTGAGCAGCCTGGGAGAGCTTCAGCAGGTTACCCAGGATACCCATTCCACCAGCTTATCTGGTCTGGACTGTAGTATGGAAACCTGAGCCCCCACTGTTCCCAGCAGAGCTCCTGGCATTCCTGGAGGAGGGCCTGACTTTCTCCAGTACAAACACAGAAACAGTACCAGGTGCTCTCACCTTTTCTCAAGACCTGGGTGGGGGCAGGGGACTTCCCTAGCACTGATTACATAAAGAGATCCTTTGGCATTTCTACCCCTGACTAACTCAGTGACTGGATTTTTAAGGACAGCCCCAGGCAAAGGGAGTGGGTGGCTGATATTCCCAACACAGAGAATCCAGATAATGTTTCTGGAATCCCTTAATGGTTGGTCCACAGAGTAATTCCCCAGAATTCCTAACTCCAGTGGTCAAGGTTTCTAGGGTTCTCAATAATGAAGGTCTGCAAACCAATCCACCCCAACCCAAGACTCTAGGGAAAGATAATATTCCAAAATGAATAAAGACCAATACAAAGCAGGGTCTGTTGATTGTTACCTTGGAGATAAGGATACTGCTCAGAAAAGGAAGACAGAAGGGATGATATATGTGAAGCTTCAGAGGATAATATGAATTTGTCTCTAGACCAGAAAGACTTCTTAGATACAATGGTGTAAATTACATCACATGAAGAGTTGCAAAGGACCTGTTGCAATAGAGGGAAAGAATGGAGGATGGGAAAACTATCTGAATCTCTCATAGGATTTGGTTCAAAAAGGAATTAGTTGAGTTTGGAAATATATGTTACTTTCAAGTATTAGGAGGCAAAAAGGGGAGAGGGGTAGCAGGGACTGACAGAAAGGAAGGGAGGAAGAAGGAGAAAAGGGAAAGGGTTAATAATAGGGAGGATGGTGGGATAGAAGGTGGAAACACATTAATGGAGGTGGTATTCAGAAGTGACACTGGGAAGAAGGGAGAAGGGGAAAGAGGGGAAAAATACAAACAGAGGTGAGGTAGCATAGAGATAGCAATAAAGAATTAGTAATTATAACTGTCAATGTGAATAGGATGAACTCTCCCATAATAAGGAAGCAGGCAGATAGCAAAGTGGTTTAAAAACCAGAATCTTAGAACCTGCTGCTTGCAAAAAACACATTTGAAGCAGAGCAATACACATATAGTAAATGTAAAAGACTGGAGCAGAATATATTATGCTTCAACTGAAATGAAAAAAAAGCAGGAATAGCAATCCTTATCTCAAACAAAGCAATTGAAAAACAGAATTCATTAAAAGAGATAAGGAAGGAAACTCCTAAAAGGTACCATACATAATGAAGCAATTTCAATACCAAAGGTATATGAACCAAGCAGTATAGCACCCAATTCTTAGAGAAGAAGCTAAATGAGTTACAGGAAGACATAGACAGCAAAACTCTACTGGTGGGGGGGAATTCAACCACCTTCTTTCAGTATTAGATAAATCTAACCATGAAATAAACAAGAAGAAAGTTAAGGATGTGAATAGAATATTAGAAAACTTAGATATGATAGAACTCTGAAGAAAACTGAATGAGGACAGAAGGGAATATACCACTTTTTCTGCAGTACCTGGCACCTATAATCCAATGCAGAAAGGCAGAAATATTGAAGGCAACCATCTCAGATCATTGCAATAAAAATCAAATGCAGTGAAGGGCCATGGAGAAATAAACTTAAAACCAACTGAAAACTAAATAACTCAATTTAAATGAATAAGTAGTTCAAACAACAAATCATAGGAAGAATTAATGATTTCATCCAAGACAATGACAATGATGAGAAAAGATATGAAAACTTATGGGATACTGGGACAACTAGGTGGCACAATGGGTAGAGCACCAGCCCTGGAGTCAAGAGGACCTGAGTTCAAAACTGGCTTTAAAAACTTAATAATCACTGAGCTTTGTGAACTTGGGAAAGTCACTTAACCCCATTACCTTGATTAAATTAAAAAAAAAAACACAGGATACAACCAAAGCAGTTATTAGAGGATACATTTTATCTCTAAATGCTTACATGCATAAAGTAATGCAAAAGATCAATGAACTAAAGGAAGACTAAAAAAGTTAGAGAAAGAACAAATTAAAAATCCACAATTAAATACCAAATAAGAAATTCTGAAAATTCAAAGTGAAATTAATAAAATCAAAATTTAAAAAACTATAATAAATAAATAATAAGTACATCAAATAATAAATAAAGCCAAGAATTAGTTTTGTGACAAAACCAATAAAATAGATAAGCCTTTGGTTAATTATATTTAAAAAAAAAGAAGAGTACCAAGTTTCTAGTATCAAAAATGAAAAAGGAGAGCTCACCACCAATGAGAAGGAAATTAAGGCAATAATTTGGAACTATTTTGCCCAACTATTTGATAATATAAGTGAAATGGATACATATTTACAAAAATATATATGGCCCAAGTTAAAAGAAGAAACTAAATACTTAAATCACTCTATCTCAGAAAAAGAAATTCAACAAGCCATTAATGAATTCCCAAAGGAAAAAAATCTCCAGGGCCAGATGGATTCACAAGCGAATTCTACCAAACTTTCAAGAAACAATTGGTTCCCATTCTATAAAATTTTTTGAAAAAAAAATAGGTGAAGGAGGTTTATCAAATTCCTTCTATGACACCAAAATGGTGCTGATACCTAAGCCAGGAAGAGTCAAAAGAGAGAAAGAAAATTATAGACCAATTTTACTCCTGAATATGGATACAAAAATTTTAAATAAAATGTTAACAAAGCAATTAGAGTAAGTCTTTACTAGGATAATACACTATGATCAAGCAGGATTTATACCAGGAATATCAGGTTGGTTCGATATAAGGAAACCTAAATATTACTGATCATATCAATAGCAAACCTAACAGAAATCATATGATGATCTCACTAGATCCTGAAATACAGGACCCATTCCTAACTAAAAACACTACAGAGCACAAGAATAAATGGAATGTTCCTTCAAATGATAACTAGTATCTATCTAATACCTTCAACAAGCATTATATGTAATGAGGATAAACTAGGAGCATTCCCAGTAAGATCATGGGGGAAACAAGGATACCCGATATAACCACTATTATTCCATAATTGTATCAGAAATGCTAGGTCTAACAATAAGAGAAGAAAAAAGAAAATGAAGGAAACAATAAGTAATGAAGAAATAAAACTCTCACTCTTTGTAGATGATATAAGATAGAGAATCCTAGAAAATCATCTAAAAAATACTGGAAACAAATACCAACTTTATCAAAATCACAGGATATAAAATAAAGTCACATAAATTCTCAGCATTCTAAATATTTACTTACAAGTAGCAGCAGCAAGAGATAGAAAGATAATTCCCTGTTAAAATAATATCAGACAAATAAAATACATGGGACTTTACCTGCCAAGGCAGACTCAGAAACTTTATGACAACAACTATAAAATATATTTCATATGAATAAAATCAGATAGAAATAACTGGTCAAAAGTTAATTGTTCATGGGTAAATTGAGATAATATAATAAAAATGATGATTCTACCAAAATTAAATTACTTGTTTTGTGCCATATCAATCAAACTTCCAAAAAATTACTTTAGTGAGCCAGGAAAAATAGTAACTAAAGACATATAGAGAAACAAAAGGTAAAAAATATCAAAGGAACTGTTGAAAAAATGCAAAGAATGGTGGCATAGCCATACTAGACCAAAAATTACATTATAAACATCAGTCATTAGAACTATTAGTACTGACTAAGAAATAGAGTGGTATTTCAGTGGTATAGATTATGTGCAAAAGAGACAGCAGCAAATGCCTATAGTAATCTATAGTTTCATAAACCCAAAGATTCCAGTTTCTGAGATAAAAACTCACTCACTAATAAAAAAAAATTCCAGGGAAAACTGTAAAACAGTATGACAGAAACTAGGCATAGATCAACAATGCACACCCTATAACAAGATAAGTTCAAAATACGTTTAGAAATTAGACAAAAGGTAATATTATAAGCCAATTAGGAGAATAAGGAAGAGTATACCTGTCCAATCTATGGAAAAGAGAGATATTTATGACCAAAGAAAAGATAGAAAATATACAAACAGGGCTGCTATGAATATTTTTGTACAAGTGATGTTTTTACCCTTTTTCATCATCTCTTTCAGGGTATAGGTCTAGTAGTGGTATTGCTGGATCAAAGAGTATGCACATGTTTGTTGCCTTTTGGGCATAGTTCCAAATTGCTCTCCAGAAAGGTTGGATGAATTCACAGGTCCACCAACAATGTATTAGTGTCCCAGATTACCCACAACCCTTTCAAGAATGCTCAATGTCCCATCTGCTTATATTGGCCAGTCTGAGAGGTGTGAGGTGGTATCTCAGAGAAGCTCTAATTTTCATTTCTCTAATAAGTAATGATTTAGAGCAGTTTTTCATATGACTATGGATTGATTTGATCTCCTCATCTGTAAAATGACTTTGCATATCATTTGACCATTTGTCAATTGGAGAATGAATTTAAAAAAAATTTGACTCAATTCTCCGTATATTTTAGAAATTGAGTCCTTTGTCAGAAATACTAGTTGTAAAGATTGTTTCCCAGTTTACTACATTTCTTTTGATCCTGGTTACAGTGGTTTTGTCTGTGCAAAAGCTTTTTAATTTAATGTAACCAAAATCATCTAGTTTGCTTTTAGTGATGTTCTCCATCTCTTTCTTAGTCATAAACTGCTTCCCTTAGGTCTGACAGGCAAACTTTCCTGCTATTGCACCTAGTCTATTCCACTGGTCCACTATTCTATTTCTTAGCCAATACCAGATAGTTTTGATGACTGATGCTTTAGAATATAATTTTAGAACGGGTAGAGCTAAACCACTTTCTTTTGCACTTTTTTCTTTGAATCCCTGGAAATTCTTGATTTTTTATTTCTCCATATGAATTTACTTATGACTTTTTCCTAGCTCATTAAAGTAATTTATTGGAATTAGCATTGGTAGGGCACTATACAGGTAGTTTAGTTTTGGTAAATTTGTCATTTTTACTTTATTAGCTCGACCTATCCATGAGCAGTTGATGTTTACCCAGTTGTTTAAATCTGATTTAATTTCTGTAAGAAGTGCTTTGTAATTGTTTTCAAAATTTTCTGAGTCTGCCTTGGCAGGTATACAGCCAACTGAGGTTATTTTGAATGGGATTTCTCTGTCTAGTTCTTCCTACTGTATCTTGCTAGTCATATATAGAAAAGTTGCAGATTTATGAGTGTTTATTTTATATCCTCCAACTTTGTAAAATTACCAATTGTTTCTAGTAGTTTTTTGGATGATTTCTTGGGATTCTCAAGGTATACCATCATGTCATCTACAAAGAGTGAGAGTCTTGCCTCTTCCTTCCCAATATGAATTCCTTCAATTTCTTTTTCTTCTCTTTTTGCTGAAGCTGACATTAATAATATGATATTAAATAGTAGCGGTGATAATGGGCATCTTTGTTTCACCCCTGATCTTATTGGGAATGCCTCTAGTCTCTCTCCATATAATGCTTGTTGAGGGTTTCAGATAAATACTGCTTATTACTCTAAGGAACAGTCCATTCATTCCTATGTTCTAATGTTTTTTTAGTAGGAATGGGTGCTATATTTTGTCAAAAGTTTTTTCAGCATCTATTGATATAATCATATAATTTCTGATAGGTTTGTTGTTAATATAATTAATTATACTAACAGTTTTCCTAATATTGAACCAACCCTGCATTCCTGGGATAAATCCCACTTGGTCATAATGCATTATCTTAGTGATAACTTGTTTGTAATCATTTTGCTAAGATTTTATTTAAGATTTTTGCATTTATATTCATCAGGGAGCTAGGTCTATAATATTTTTTCTCTGTTTTAACTCTTTCTGGTTTAAGTATTAGCACCATATTGGTGTCATAGAAAGAGTTAGGCAGAGTTCCATCTTCATCTTTTTTTTCCAAAGAGTTTATATAGAATTCAACCCAGTTACTCCTTAAATGTTTGGTAGAATTCACTTGTGAATCCACCTGGCCCTGGAGATTTTTTCTTAGGGATTTCAATGATGGCTTGTTGAATTTCTTTTTCTGGGATAGAGTTGTTTAGGTATTTAATCTCTGCTTCATTTAACCTGGGCAACTTATATTTTTGTAAGTATTCATCCATTTCACTTAGATTATCAAATTTATTGGCATAGAGTTGGACAAAATAATTCTGAATTATTACTTTAATTTCCTCCTCATTAGTGGTGAGTTCACCTTTGTCATTTATGATACTAGCAATTTAGTTTTATTCTTTCTTTTTTTAATCAAATTGACCAGAGGTGTATCAATTTTATTGGGACTTTTTTTCATAAAACCAACCCTTGGTTTTATTTATTAGTTCAATAGATTTTTTGCTTTGGATTCTATTCATTTCTCCTTTAATTTTTAGAATTTCTAATTTGGTATTATATTGGGGGGTTTAATTGATTCTTTCTCAAATTTTTTTAGTTGTATATTTAGTTCATTGATTTCCTCTTTCTCTAATTTATTCATGTAAGCATTTAAAGATATAATATATCCCCTGACAGCCACTTTGAATGTATCCCATAGGCTTTGGTATGTTGTTTCATTATTGTCATTATCTAGGAAAAATATTTAATTCTTTTCGTAATTTGTTGTTTGATCCACTCTTTCTTTAAAACGAGATTATTCAGTTTCCAATTAGCTCTGGGTCTATATCTCCCTGGCCAAATATTGCATATGATTTTTATTGCATTATGATCTGAGAAAGATGTATTCACTATTTCTGCCTTTCTGAAATTGATTATTAGGTTTTTATGCCCTAGTACAAGGTCAATTTTTGTGTAAGTGCCATGTACAGAAGAAAAATGGTATATTCTGTTCTATCCCCATTCAATTCCCCCATAAGCCTTTTATATATTGGATTTCTAACAATCTATTTACCTCCTTAACTTCTTTCTTGTTTATTTTATGATTTGATTTATCTAAATCTGAGAGCAGGAAGTTGAGGTCTCCCACTAATAGAGTTTTGTTGTCTATGTCTTCCTGTAGTTCTTTCAGCTTGTCCTCTAAGAACTTGGATGCTAATCCATTGGGTGCATACATGTTCAGTATTGAAATAACTTATTATCTATGGTACCTTTTAGGAGGATATAACTTCCTTCCTTATCTCTTTTAATAATATCTATTTTTGCAACTGCTTTGTCTGAGATAAGGCTTGCTATCCCTGCTTTTTTTCACTTTAGCTGAAGCAAAATAGATTTTGCTCCAACTTTTTACCTTTACTCTATGTGTATCTCTCTGCTTCAAATTAGTTTCTTGTAAGCAGCATATTGTAGGATTCTGGTTTTTAATCCACTCTGCTATTCACTTACATTTTGAGGGAGAGTTCATCCCAGTCACATTCAAAGTTATAATTAGTAACTCTTTACTGACCTCCAAGCTATCTTCCCTCTGTATTTTCCCCTCCCCCCCTTACCCGTATTCCCCAGTATTTTGCTTTTGAATTCTTCCACCTTCAGTATGTTTGCTTTCCTATATCCTCCCCCTCCCCTTTCTTTCCCCTTTTCCCCTTCCCTTCCTTCTTCTAGTTCCCTTTATTCTCCCCCCTCCCTATGTTCATCCCCCCCTCCCCTTTTCTCCTTTTGTTATTTGAAAGGTAAGATGCTTTTTAAATTAACTGGGTGTGTATAAGTTAACTTTAAGCCAAGTTTAATGTGAGGAAGATTCAGATGTTTTTCATCTCCTCCCTTCTTCCCTTTTACCACAGTATGTCTTTTGTACCTCTTAATGTAATGAGATTTACCCCATTCAATCCTCTTCCTCCTCCCATCTCCTTCCTGTCCCCCTTTTTAAGGAGAAAGTGTTTTAACATCATTATATCTTTATAGAAAATCCTGAGTATCCATCACTTCTGATTAAATATGTTCTCTCTAATAGTTACAATTCTTGAGAGTTATTAGGGCCTTTCTCCCAAGTAGGGATATAGCCAATTTCATCCCATTGGGTAGCAGTCTCATGGAGAAGTCATGAGTGTCCATCACTTCTGGCTAAGTATATTCTCTCTGATAGAGTTACAATTCTCAAGATTTATGAGAATCTTTTTCCCATGCTGGGATATAACCATCTTCATCTTATTGGATAGCAAGTTTTTTTTCTTTTACTCTCCCTTTTTTTAAACCTTTTTATGTGTCTCTTAAACTTCCTGTTTGATGTCCAAATTTTCTATTTAGCTCTGGTTTCTTCCTCTGGAATTGTTGCAAGTCTTCCATTTTGTTAAATGTCCATCTTATGGGGTGGCTAGATGGTGCAGTGGATAAAGCACCAGCCCTGGAGTCAAGAGTACCTGGGTTCAAATCTGGTCTCAGACACTTAATAATTACCTAGCTGTGTGGCCTTGGGCAAGCCACTTAACCCCATTTGCCTTGCAAAATAAATAAATAAATAAACAAATAAATAAATAAATAAATGTCCATCTTTTCACCTGAAAGAGAAGGCTCAGTATTGCTGGATAGTGGATTGTTGACCATATTCCAAGTTCCTTTGCTTTTTGGAATATCTCATTCCAGGCCCTTCCATCCCTTAATGTTGATGCAGCCAGATCCTGCATAAACCTTACTGTGGCTCCTTGGTATTTAAATTGTTTCTTTCTCATTGCTTGCAGGATTATCTCTTTTATCTGACAGTTCTGGAATTTGGTCACAACATTCCTTGGTGTTTTCATTTTAGGATCTCTTTCCAGGAGGGGATCGATGTATTCTTTTAATAACTATTTTGCCCTCTGGTTCCATGATAGCAGGGCAGTTTTCCATCACTAAATACTGTAATATTAAGTCCAGGCTTTTTTTCCCTTCAATGTTTTCAGGAAGACCTATAATTCTCAGGTTCTTGATCTATTCTTGAGGTCAGTGGTTTTGCTGATGAGAAATTTTACATTTTCTTCTATTTTTTTTTGATTTTTTGGTTTTGTTTAACAGACTCTTGCTGTCTCATGAAATCATTAGGTTCCACAGACTCCATTCTTTTTTTAAGAGAAGAATTTTCTTCATTTACCTTTTGCAACTCCTTTTCTAATTGGTCAATTCTATATTTGTAAGTTTTCCATTTGACCAATTGAACTTTTGAGAGAATTGCTTTCTTGTTGCAAGGTGTTAATTTTCTCTCCCAAATTTTTTTCCAAATTTTTCAATTGATTTTTAAACTCCTTCCTTATTTTTTCAAGGAAGTATTTCTGTGCTGGAGAGCAGGTTATATTCTCCTCAGAAGTTCTAGGTCTCTCTGAGTTAGTGGCTTTTCCTTCCAAGAATTTTCTATAGACCTTCCTTTTCACTGGCCTTTCTTCATTATCCTAAAACCTTGTGTTGGGGAGGAGCAGATTCACAGGGGTTTGGGGTCTGGATCCCTAGAGGCTTTGCTCTTTGAGTGTAATATCTCCAGCCAGCCAGTAGGGGGTGCCGGTTGCTTTCTCTGGAGTGTCTATGACCTAGATTGAGGCCTTCCCCCTTGCCTAGAGGGAGTGATTGAAGCTGTTAAGTACTTTTGTCTTTGAGCAATAGTGGGCTATACCCTGAGATGAGGCGATCACTCTCCCTATTGTCAGCTGAAGTGATTCTGTTAGCCTGTAGCCGAGGTAATCTGTAATTGTGTTTGTTCTGGGAAGAGGCTTCAGCTGATATAGAGGTGTGGACTCTGAATTCTCCCTGATCAAAGGGACTCAGGGAGCATCTCTGCAACTCTCCTGCTCAGGAACTCTCCCTGCAGCCCTGCCACCAATACCTTTGTTGGCCCAAGCCCCCAAGGTAGACCATGCTCTAGCCCCACCCCTGATCAAGCCGGTCCAGTTCTCCGGCCCTCAGGTTCCTGGGCTCCATCCCCACTGCTAATCAGGCTAATCCATGTCTGATTAAAGCTCCCAAGCTCTCACTGGTCTGTGATCCCTACAGAGTCCACTCTCTGAACCCGGACTCAATCTTGGAAGACAGATCCTGAGGTAGATGTTCTTCTCCTGGCTTTTTTTGTCTGGGTTTTATTCATCGGATTTCTGTTTAGAGGTTTGTTTCATATTATTTATAAGGAAAGATAAGGAGACTTTAGAACTCTGCTTGTCTCCTCCCCACCATCTTGGCTGGCTCGTCGATACAATTCCTTTTTTTATTGAATATATAAATTCCCACCCTGGATTTCCTGGATATATATATATATATATATGTGTGTGTGTGTGTGTGTGTGTGTGTGTGTGTATATATATATATATATGTGTGTGTGTGTGTGTGTGTGTGTGTGTATATATATATATATATATATATATATATATATGATTGTAATCATAGGACCAATCAATTAACCCTTCCACTCTTTATAAGTTTAGTAGAAAAGTAAGGTAAATTGTCTCACAAAAAAAATTTCATCAGAATGCCTCTTTACTAAGGAAAGAATTTAAAATCACCAGAGAGCAAGCTAGGAATATAGTAAAATCTTATCCACAAAGGGGTATTTACCTACCCCTCCAAATTATTATAAGAATTCTAGAAGCAGATAGATGTGACTCATTATGCACCTTTTGGAAAAATAAAATCTATTTATGTTACTGTAGATACATTTAGATCATATGCAATGGCAACAGCACAAAGTTCAGAGGTTACTAAAGGTGTGATTGATCATTTATTCTATCGTTTTGCAAAATCTGTAAAAACAGATAATGGCCCTTGATATACTTCTATGGCATTTAAACAATTCTGTCTTTATTACAATATAAAACATATTACAGGCATTCCCTATAATCCCATGGGTTAAGCCTATAATCAATAGGAAGAATAGGTCATTAAAAATATTCTCACATAAACAGAAAAGGGAGAATGTGGGGGAGCAGATACTGGGCATGTCTAAATAAAGCTTTGTATTCACTAATTATTTCACTTTGGAGGCTAAGGATAAAACCATGGCTGAAAAACACTTTGGTTACAAAATTGCCATAGATTACAAAATAATATACCCCTTTTAGTAATCATAGAGTGATGTGGAAGGATACAAAAGATGGACATTGGAAATGACTTGATCAATTACTAACTATGTTGAGTGTATTCTTTTTGTCCACAGATAGAGAAAATGTCTGGATGTCAGAAAGAAACATCAGACCATGCAGACCAGATGATCAAGTAATGCAGAAAATGAATAACTTGCACTTAAGAAATTGAAAAAGAAAGCATAAGTGGAAAAGGAAGGACACACCACACAAAAGAAAAGCACAACTTGGACTCAAAGTACAACTTGTGATGCTTATATTAATCATGAACAATTTGGGGACTGTAAAAGGAACTGAATATTGAACTTATATTCAAAACTATGCTATGGAGAGAAAAGTATGACTGAAGTTGTTTTGATAGGGGAAGCTGAAAATTATTTGGGCTATAACAAAGTTGCTATTGGAAATATCAAAGAAGAGATGCTGAGAAGTTATGTATAATTTTTCTGGTTTAAATAAATACTACACACCATACAGAGGAATTTATGATCATTACTGGGAAAAAGAGGGGAAATAATATTAACTGTTACAATTGCATTATTTGAGCATGTGTATGTAAAGAAGTGATCAATAAGGAAATTATAGAAACAAAATATACTCAAGAATTGTCAGAAAATGCTACTAGAGCATTAAAGGCTCAGAAGAAGACTTTATGAAAATCTTTATCATTTGATTAATGCATTACAAACTTTTGCAATGAACAATTTGTGTTAGGGAATAATATATAGATTTGAGCAAGAAATTGTATGATTGCTTGCCTTCTCCATCTGTAATTGGTACATGGCTACATGATATTATTTCTGCTTTCAGCTTTGTTGTAATTATGATATTGATCATCTGTTGTTTGCCTCTCATTTTAAAAACTGTCTTTTCTCTAAGGAAGAGTGTGGTTTTCACATTCAAGATGTTAAAGACCAAAGGATGGTACAAATCCAGTGATGATCATGTTTTTGGTGAATTAATTCAATGACAGGGGAACCTCCCATCTAGAAGGTTTAAGAGATGTATTAGTTGGGGAGGCTAGGTGGCACAGTGGATAGAGTGCTAACCCTGGAGTCAGGAGTACCTGAGTTCAAATCCAGTCTCAGACATATAATAATTACCTAGCTGTGTGACCTTGGGCAAGCCACTTAACCCCACTGCCTTGCAAAACCCTAAAAAAAAGAGATGTATTAGTTGCTTTGTAGTTGGAATTATCAGGCTTATATCTTTCATAGCTTCCTCTGTATCATTTGCTATACCTGTGTCTAATGTACAAATTGTAAGTTTGGGCTTCAAAAAAGTCAGATATTGATAAGCAGTTTTTGAAAATATTAGAGGGTTTGAAGAAGACAGTAGTTTCTATAGGAGATGAATTGGATATATTAGAGTTTAGACAGAAACTTATTTAGCTGTGAATATGGCTACATGTGAATTTTGGTGACCAATCTGGAATATAATGATACTCAATGGGAATGGAATAAGGTTAGGAATCACCTTAATGGATTGGTTGGGAATTCTATTGTATCTTTTGGTATTGACGATTTGCATAAATTGGCTAAAGACATCCAAGAAGTCTCCCGGCAAGACTTGATTCCTGAAAAGATAGCCAATAAGACAATTAATTGGTTTTAATATCCCACCCTCTTGGGATATTGAACCCTGAGTATTATACAATTGTGTCTTATGTTGATTCTCTTGATGTTTCTACTTTACTGTTTACCAACTTTTTTCAAAGTATTTTTTCTGTAACCAAAGCCACTATATATACTATCAATAGAATTTAGTATGTTGAGCATCAGGTTGGGCAATTGTGAGCTTGTTGTAACAGAAAAGGGGGAATTGAGAGCTGCTCCAGTGAGTTTGGGTTAGAAAGTCAGTTATGACTAAAAGACCCAGGCTTTGGTTATCCTTGAGCTGAAGGTTCTCCACTGAATTCTGCTGTGATAACACAACTGCATCATTCATGGCCTCACTTGTGTGATAGCCCTGTACATGATTCTTTACCTGTGTAATATCCTGCTAGGTTATTTCCTGCACTAGTTTTAGAAACACCATTGTTTTAATCTGTATGCTAATTTTGTGGTTTTCTGCTATAAAGAACTGCCAGATACTATCAATAAACAGCTCTGCTAGTTTTCCTGCTAGCATCCCCACCTGAATGTACACATGTTTCTTTTCTCTCCTGAGTGGAATTAATTCCCTGATCAACAGGGGAACTCAACAGGGGATGTAGGAAAACAAGTCACTAATTTACTATTGATAGATTTGCAAACTGATTCAACCATTATGGAAAACAATTTAGATTCTATACCTTAAGGGTTATAAAACTGGGCACACTTTATGACTAGCAATAATAATAATAATCTTCTATCATTCTAAATTCTTGCAATTTTAGACTCTGAGTAAAGACAATAAAGAAACAAATAGCCTAACCTCCTGAAGACCCAAATCTGTCATCAATCAAGGAAAAGATTCCTTAGAAAGATTTAACATCCTTCCTATCAGACCCACATACTTCAATGTTTTTAATGCCGTCCATCTTGGAATATACCCTTGTGTGCTTGCTCCTTGGGATAATATCAACTGATAAGATGGGAAGAAAGTGAAAGAGTGATATCATTATCTTTTTGGTTCTCTGCCTTTGCAGTTTTCTAATCTTAATAGCTCTCTCCTTAAATGTCACCTAAACCTTCAACTAACCTAGTTACCCAAGAAAAACTACAACAAATCATGTTTCATTAAGAAGCACCCACCTGATTATCTTATGATTACCTACTAGATGTTTTCTGATTCTGCTCTCTTAATAATTCAAATAATTAAATAAAAGCCCAGGCAGGTTGTGTCTGCCCTCTAGTTAAGTAGATAATAACAAACTATTCAGTAAACACTATGACCAAAGCAGTGAGTTGCAGGTATCAGATGGAAAACAAAAGGAATTGGAGATATTATCTAATTTTAAAAAATAAGAGAACTTGGATTACAAAGAAGAATCAACTAAACAGAAAAATTGGACAGATTTTTTTTCATGGAAAAGATGAATATTCAAAGAAAAAAAGAGGACTTTCAAGCTTTCCAAATGAAAAGACCAAAATTGAACAATAAATTTGACTTTCAAATACAAAACTCAAAAGAAAGCATAAAAAGGTAAACAGGAAAGGAAGTGATAATGGATTTAATAGGGTGAATGTGTTCAAATTTTTTACATGGGAAAGATGATATTTAGAGAACTTTTTATTATAGGATAATTAGGAACAAATGTAAACAGAAGGAACAGGTGTGAGTTGACTATGAAGGGACAATATATAAAAAATAAAATTAAAAGGTGAGAGAGTAATATACTGGGTGAGAGAAAAAGGGAGAGGGAAATGGGGGGGATTATCTCACATGAGAGACATAAGAAATAGTTTTTATAGTGGAGAAAGGACCTGGTGAAAGAGAAGAGAGAAAAGAATAGAGGGGAAAGTGTGAAAGAGAGAAACACAGCAATAGTAACTGTGAAAAAAAAATGTGAAGCAAGTTTCCCTGATAAAGGCCTTGTTTCTCAAACATATAGCAATCTGCCAAATTTATAAAAATAGGAAGCATTCCTAAATTGACAAATGATAAAATACTTAAATTTTCAGATGAAATAATCAAAGCTATCAATAGCTATATGAAAATCACTGTTGATTGGAGAAATACAAGTTAAAACAATCATAAGACACTGCCTCAGTCCTATTAGATTGATTAATGGGACAGAAAAGGCACATTATAAATGTTGGAGGGGATATAAAAAAAACGAGACATCAATGTACTGTTGGTGATGTAGTGAACTGATTCAACCTTTCTATAGAGCAAAATTTGGCACTATATATATATCCCAAAGGCTAAAAACTATACCTACCCATTTAATCTAGCAATACCATTACTATTTCTGTATCACAAAAAAGGTGAAACCCCCCAAAAAGGACACAATCTACATGTGCAAAAAAATATTTTTAGCAGAGGAGTTGGAATTGAGAGGGAATTGGGAAATTACTGAACAAATCACAGTATGTGTTTATGAAAGAATATTATTCTATTATAAGAAATGATGAGCAAAATGCTCTCAGAAAACCCTGGAAAGACGTACATGAGCTAATGCAATGAGAAATATCCTGCATACAAAATAATAGCAAAAATTTAAGATGATTAGCCATGAAGATTTCACTATTCTCACAAATACAATGATCCAAGGACACTATGAAGGACCTATGATGAAAAATGCTATCCATATACCATGACAGAACTGATAGTGACTGAATATTGAAACATACTTTTTAAAACATTCTTTTTCTTTCTTGAGGTTTTTTTTGGTCTGTGTGACTGTGACTATTATGGAAATTTTTTGCCACATGACTACATGAATAATCTATATCAAACTATTTCCTTTTCATTGAGGGTGGTGTGGGAAGGGAGGAAGGAAGGAAGAGAATTTGGAATGGAAAAGTTTTAAAGATGAATGGCAAAATAGCTATTATAAGTAACTGAGGAAAAAATTAAAATGCTAAATAAAAGCAAAAAAAAAAGAAATACAAGTATCTTCTTCCAATGTAGGGAATCAGATTAGCCCATTCTGTTTTCTTTCCCCTTTTTCCATTTTTAGGCTTCTCTTGGATCTTTATATTGGAATTAACCTCTTTTGTTCAAATCTGGCCTTCTCTTTATGAAAACTTGAGATCCTTCTTTTTTTACTGAATGAGCATTTTTTGAAGTATTATACTTGATTTTTGTCAGATAGGTGATTCTTGGTTGTAGTCCTAGCTCCTTTGCCACATGGAATGACCTTTGTTGAATAAACTCTGATCTTTTAATTTTGCAGCTGTTGAGACCTGTGTAATTCTGATTATCACTCTCCAATATTTGAATTGTATTTTTTCCTTGACCATATAGTATTGAAATTTGAAAATGATATTCCTTGAAGGTTTTGTTTTGTGATCTCTTTCCTGATGTGATCAGTGGATTATTTCAATAACTATTTTACCCCTTGACTCCATGACATCAGGGAAGTTTTCCTTGATACTTTCTTGAAAAGTGCAGTCCAAGTTCCCCCTTTTGATTTTGTCTTTAAGGTAGTTCAGTGATTCTGAAATTGACTTTCTGGGATCTATTTTCTAGTTCAGTTGTTTTCCCCATATAGCATTTTACTTTTTCTTCCATTTTTTCATGCTTTTGAAGTTATTTGATGTATTATTAATGTCTCATAGAGTCTTTAGCTTTCATATACCAATTCTTACTTTTAATGTGTCATGTTCCTCAATCAACTTTAGTACTTTCTCATTTTGTCAATTGTATTCTTTATAGATTTGTTTTCCTCAGCAGATTTTTGAATTTCCTTTTCTGTTTGACTAATTTTACTTTTTAAGCAGTTTTCCAAACTTTTGACTTCTTTTTAAATAAGTCTTTTGCATCACTCACAATTCTTTTTCCAATTTTTCTTCTATGTCTCTTATATGATTATTAAAGTGTCTTTAAAGTTCTTACATGAATTCTTTCTGGGCTTGAGATCACTTTCCATTTTTCATTGCAATTTTGCCCATTGATGTTTTGACATTGTTGTCTTTGTCTATATTTGTGTCTTGATTTTCTCTTTCACCATAGTAATATTCTTTTTTGTCATTTTTATGTACCATAAATCATCTTTTTTTTTTGCCTTTTTCCTTTCTTTTAAATTTGGGTTCACTCCCAAGGCAGAATGAGCACTGTATCAGGCTTCTTCTCTCAGTAGCTGCAGGCCTTAGGTGTTTACCTGATGCTTCACTGATATTGCCCTGAGTACCATGATGGATCTTTGTGTCTAGTGCTGTACTAAGGAGGTGTGTGTGTGTGTGTGTGTGTGTGTGTGTGTGTGTGTGTGTGTGCATGTGTTGGAGGGGAGATGGGCAAGATATGACTGCTGCTGCTAGGGTTTATAGAGTTCTGGCAATTTATGTGGAGCTGAGTTGAAATCTGAGAGTGGTGCCTTCTGAGTATTTCCGCATGTCATTTTTTTAAATTCATAATTTAATTTACTTATCCAATTACACATTATAAAAGATTTTCAGCATTCATCCACATGAATAATTATGCTACAAAATTTTCTTCCACCCTGCCTTCCCACCCCCATCTTCTCACCAAGGAACAGACTAGTGAACATTGCACATGCACATTTCTGTTTGACATGTTTGCATATTAGTCATTTTGTATATAAGGAACTAGGACTAAGGGAAAAGAAAGAAAACCATGGGATAGGGAGAAAAAATAAGAGCAACATTTTTTTAGAAAAATTTTATTTTGAATTTTCACAATTTTCCCCCATTCTTGCTTCCCTCCACCCATCCCCCACATTCTGTTAGTCTTTATATTGTTTCCATGGTATACATTGATCTCAGTTGAATGTGATAAGAGAAAAATCATATCCTTAAGGCAGAAAAATAAAGTATAAGAGATAGCAAAATTACATAATAAGATAATGGCTTTTTTCCCTAAATTGCAGGTAATAGTCTTTGGTTTTTGTTCAAAGTTCACAATTCTTTCTCTGGATACAGATGGTATTCTCCATTGCAGATAGTCCAAAATTGTCCCTGGTTGTTGTACTGATAGAATGAGCAAGTCCATCAAGACTGATCATCACCCCCCATGTTGCTGTTAGGGTATACAGTATTTTTCTAGTTCTACTCATCTCAGTTAGCATCAGTTCATGCAAATCCTTCCATGAAAAGCAACTTTTAAAAAGTAAAGATAGTGTTTATTCAGATTCTGTTGTCTGTTTTGTTTTTCTTTGCTTTGGATTTCTTTTTTTGTCTTGATATAGATGGTAGTGTCTACAACAAGTCTCCCAGACTTGCCCTACCTCTCTGAACTGCTTAGAGGAGCTCTCTATATGAAAACTGATAAACTCACAATATTGTTGCTACTGTGTACAATGCTCGGTTCTGCTCCCTTCTCTCAGCATCAGTTGCTGTAATTCTTTCTATTCTTTTCCAGAGTACTACCATTCATGGTATACCATAATATATATTTATTTACTATAACTTGGTCTGCCATTCCCCCAATTGATGGACATTCCCTCAATTTACAATTCTTTGCCACCACAAAAAGAGTTGCTATGAATATTTTGAAAAGTGTGGGACATTTCTAGCCTTTTTTATTTCTTCTGATTATAGGCCTAGGTGAAAGGGTATAATCAGTTTTAATACTTTTGGGTCATAGTTTCCCATTGATTTCCAGAATGGTTGGATCAGTTCACAATTCCACCAACAGTGCCTTAATAACCCAATCCTCCCACGGTCTCTCCAATATTGATCATTTTCCCTTTTTATCATCTTAACCAATCTGATAGGTGTGAGGTGTTTCCACATAGTTCTTTTAATTTGCATCTCTCTAATTAGTAAAGATTTGGAGCATTTTTTTTTTCACTTGAAAATTGCCTGTTCATATCTTTTGACTGTTTATCAATTGAGGAATGATTTGTAACCTTAAAATTTTGATTCAATTCTCTAAAGATTTTAAAAATGAGGCCTTTATTGGAATCCCTAGCTGTGAAAATTATTTCCCACCTAGTGCAAAAATCTTTAATTAAATATTTTTTAAATCATCCATTTTGCAATTTATAATATACTCTATATCTTATTTGGTCATAAATTTCTCTCCTTTTCATAGATCTTACAGATATAATATTTCTTAATCTGTTAAACCTATGATATCACCCTTTAATATTTAAATTCTGTACCCATTTTGACCTTATTTAATTAAGGATGTGAGATGTGGGTCTATGCCTAGTTTTTGCCATAGGATTTTCCACTTTTCCCAACAATTTTTGTCAGATATTGAGTTCTTATTCCAGAAGCTAATGTCTTTGTCAAACAATAGATTACTATAGGCATTTACTAATGTTTCTTTGGTACCATTCCTAATCCACTGGTCCATTACTCTATTTCTTAACTAATATTAGGTGATTTTGATGACTGATGCTTTATAGTACAATTTTATATCTGGTAGCACTAGGCCATGTTCCTTTACTTTTTTTTCATCAGTTCTCTTGATAATCTTGGCCTTTTGCTGCTCCAGATGAATTTTGATATTATTCTTCTACCTTGGTAAAAAAAAATTGACAGTATGATTGGTATGGCACCAAATAAGTAATTTAATTTGGACAGAATTTTCATTTTTAATATATTAGCTCCTAACCATGAGCAATGAACATTTCTTCCAATTGTTTAGATTGGACTTCATTTGTGTGAAAAGAAATTTGTAATTGTGTTTCTGGGTTTATCTTGGGGGGCAAATTCCAAAATATTTTATGTTGTCTGCAGTTACTTTAAATGGAATTTCTCTTTCTGTCTCTTGTCCTTGGGCTTTGTTGTTAATATATAGAAATGCTGATGATTTATATGGGTTTATTTTATATCTTATTATTTTCTAAATTTGTTAATTGCTTTGAGTAGCATTTTAGATAATTTTCTCAGGTTCTCTAATTATACCATCATATCATCTGCAAAGAATTTTTGCAAAGAAAGTTTACTTCCTAATGGCTTATTCTAATTCCTTCAATTTCTTTTTTCTTCTCTTATTGCTAAAGCTAACATTTCTAATAATAGGAAATGCTCTTATTTTATTCCCATTACATGAAATGATTGTTAATGGTTTTAGATAGATACTGCTTATTATTTTAAGGAAAAATTTCATTTATTCCTATTCTCTAGTGTTTTAATAGGAATGGTAGTTGTATTTTGTTAAGGTTTTTTTTTTATCATCTATTGAGATAGTTTCTGTTGGTTTTGTTATTGATTTGTTCAATTATGCTTAACTTTTGCTTATTACCTGGTATATTTTTTTCCTATCTACCTGTTATAAATCCTACCTGGAATAAATTCTTGTAATCACTTTGCTAAAATTTTAATTTGCACCAATGTTATTTAGGGAGATTGGTCTATAATTTTCTTGATCTGTTTTGGCTCTTCTTGGTTTAGGTATCAGCACCATGTTGGTGCCACAAAAGGAATTTATCAGAACTCCTCCTATTTAAAAAAAAAAAAGAATTATAATTAATTGTTCCTTAAATGTTTGGTAGAATTGACTTGTACAAACATCTGGATCTTGAGACTTTCTTAGGGAGCTTATTGATGATTTCTTCAAATTCTTTTTTGAAAATGATGTTACTAAAGTATTTTATTTCCTCTTCTGTTAATCTGGATAGTTTGTACTTTGTAAATTTTCATCCATTTCACTCAGGTTAACAAATTTATTGGCATATAGTTGAGCAAAATAATTTCAAAATATTTCTTTAATTTCCTCTTCATTAGTGAGTTCATGCTTTTCATTTTTATAATGGTAATTTTTTCTTTCTTTTTTAATGAAATTAATCAAAAGTTTATATGTTTTATTGGTTCTTTATAAAATCAACTCATTTATTTATTAGATTGATATTTTTCTTGCTTTCAAATTTATTAATCTCTCCTTTGATTTTCAGAATTTCTAATTTGGCATTTAATTAGAGATATTTAATTTGTTCTTTTTCTAGTTTTTTAAATTGCATACCCAATTCATTGATTTCCTCATTCTCTATTTTATTCACATAAGCATTTAGAGATATATACAATTTCCCGTTTTGACTGCATTCCATACTAAAGTATTTTATTTCCTCTTCTGTGATGTGTCATTCTTATCATTTTCTTGGATGAAATGTTCGATTATTTCTATGATTTGTTGTTTGATCCACTTGACCTTTAAAATTAACTTATTTAGTTGCCAATTAATTTTTGGTTTACCTTTCCATAGCTCTTTATTATCTGCAATTTTTATTGCATCATTATCTGAAAAATATGCATTTATTTTTTTCTGCTTTCTACATTTAATTGTGATATTTTTATGTCCTTGTTCATGGTCAGTTTTTGAAATAGGTGCTATGCTCTGCACAGAAAAAGTTAATTTTTTTTTTACCTATTCAGTTTTTTTCTAGAGGGCTAGCATTGTTAAGATTTCTAAAATTTTATTGATTTTCTTAACTTCCTTCTTATTTATTTTGTAGTTAGATTTATCAAATTATGAGAAAGGAAGGTTGAGTTCCCCCATTATTAAAGTTTTGTTGTCTATATCTGCTTGTAAGTCATTCAGCTTCTCCTCTATGAATTTGGATGCTATGCCACTAAGTACATAGATGCTTAATAATGATATAACTTCTTTGTCTGTATTGCCTTTTAAGAAGCTGTAGTTCCCTTTCTTATCCCTTTAAATAAGGTTTTATACCCTGTTGGAAATGTATGTTAGTCCCTCTCTGGACCAAATCTTTTAAGTAGGATTTACTTAGTGTTGACAACTTCCATTCTTTCCCTCCAATATAGTAGTTCTTTGTGCCTCTTCACCTGTTGTTATTTATCCACTCAAGTCTAGCCTTCTCCTGGTATGCTCCTTCTTTTTTATGTTTTTATAGTTGTAACCTTGTCTTGAACTTACATTCCCTTTGTCAAAATATACTGCTTTTATCTGACCTGATAGAAGGACCATCAATCAAAGTAAATCAATCAAAAGTTGATTGATTGCCAGGACTGATTGATAAGCAACATTGCCTCATAGTCACTAACCTCCCCTCTTCAGTCTTATTAGAAATACATTTGTCAAGAGTCATGAAACACATCATATATGTATGTGATGGAACATCATTGTTCTATTAAAAACTAGGAGGGATGGGAAATCAGGGAAGCCTGGAAGGATTGGCATGAACTAATGCTGAGTGAGATGAGTAGAACCAGAAGAACATTGTGTACCCTAACAGTAACATGGGAGTGATAATCAACCTTAATGGATTTGCTCATTCCATCAGTGCAACAATCAGGCACAATTTGGGGGTAACTGCATTAGAGAATACCACTTGTATCCAGAGAAAAAAATTGTGGTATTTAAACAAAGACCAAAGATTATTACCTTTAATTTTTAAAAAAAATCATTATCTTATTATGTAATTTTGCTATCTCTTATACTTTTTTTTCCTTAAGGATATGATTTCTCTCTCATCACATTCAACTGAGATCAATGTATACCATGGAAACAATGTAAAGACTAACAGACTGCCTTCTGTGGGGGTGGGGGGAAGGGAAGCGAAATTGGGGGAAAATTATAAAATTCAAAAATCGAAAAATAATTTTTTAAAGAGTCATGAACCATATCAAATTATAAGGACTATAAAACATACCTCCTTTTCCCTCAATGGGCTCATAATCCTCATGAGTCAAAGCATCATGTAAAGTCAATTCATTCCAATCATTTATTACCACCACCCCTAAACATACTCCCTCCAATTGTAGACAATACATTAAGCAAAGCAAAATCTCTTTATGTTGTTTTCATGTCCAATGCCTCTAAGTTTACTCTTTCTCCCTCCATCTCTATAGTACTCCAACGATAACTCTACAGCCCTCCCCAACCAAAATAGTGGTCCTTTACCATCCCAATCATGGTACTAAAGCATGGTTATGGATTAAGACTAAAGCATATGGGGCAGCTAGGTGGCACAACGGATAGAGCACCAGCCCTGGAGTCAGGAGTACCTGAGTTCAAATCTGACATCAGACACTTAATAATTACCTAGCTGTGTGGCCTTGGGCAAGCCACTTAACCCCATTTGCCTTGCAAAAACCTAAAAAAAAAAAAAAAAGACTAAAGCATGTATTAAAACAAGATTGCTTCCTTATCTCTTTATGTCCAGCTCTTCTTTATGTCCCACCTTCTGCCTCTATTGGACTACAAACCACTAGAAATCTAACAAAGAAAAGGAATTTGTGATTTAATCATTTATAGAGACTCCAAGTACTGGGAAACCTTGAAGGTCTCTCTTAAGAACTTTAGAATTAATTTTAGAGCATAGGAGATACTAGCACAATACCACGCAGCTTAGGGTGCCCTCATCAGAAGAAGTGCTAAACTCTATGAGCAAGACAGAATTAAAGTAGCTCAAAGGAAATATGAGATACATAAATTTAGAAGAAACACTCAATCCATCTTTTCCCTTGATAGAATATGCTGAATTTTGCAGGCCTCTTCCCCTCTAAAACATTATATTCCAGGCCCTTCAATCCTTTAATGTTGAAGCTGATAAGTCCTGTGAAATTCTGATTGTGCTTTCTTTGTATTTAAATTACTTCTTCCTGGTTGTTTACAGTATTTTTTCTTTATTTGAGAATTCTGTAATTTGATTATGCTAGTCCTTGGAGTTTTTTTTCTGAGGTCTTTTTCTGGCAGTGTTTCATATCTTCTTTCAAGAACTATTTCGTCTTCTTGATCTGTTATTGGGACAATTTTCCCTGATAATTACTTTTTTTTTTTTAATTGAGGCTTTTTTGGATCTATTTTCCAGGTCATTTGTTTTTTCTTAAAAGAGACTTCACATTTTTCAAGTTTTTTCAGATTTTATTGATGGAATCGTGTGTCTCATAGATTTATTAGTTTCAATTTCTCCAATGCTAATTTTTAGCGTTTTGTTTTCTTCAGTTAGTTTTTGTGTTTCCTTTTCCAGTAGGCTAATATTATTTTTTGCTGTTACGTATTCTTTCCAGTCGGTCTATTTGAGTTTTAGATGAATTGCATTCCTTTTCTATTTCATCATTTGAATTACATTTTTGTTCTAGCTGGTTATTTTTAACTTTTAAAGGAGTTGTTTCTTTGGTCAATATTTCATAATTTTCCTTCATGACTCTTAGTTCCTTTTTTCCATTTTTCTTCTTCCTCTCTTCTTTGTTTTTTAAATTTTTAAGCTCTTTTTCTGAGGCTTTGGATTTGAGCTTAATTCATAGACTTGAGTTTACTCATGTAGGTAATTTGTCACTGCTTTCTTCTTCTGAGGTGGCATTTTTATCATCTCTCTCTGCATGGTAGCTTTCTACAGTTAGGGCTTTTTAGTTTTGTTGGGGGGGTTGGTTCATTTTGATAATTGAACTTTGCTACTATAGTTTTAGGGAGTATAGTCCTCAGCTGTTTGGGTAGGGATGGGTCTGCTCCCTGCTTTATCACTATTTAAGATACTGCCTATGAAGTCCAAGGGTTGCCTATGTAGAGTTTTGTTTCCTCCTTTTTTTCCCAGGCTCTGCCTATGTAGAGCTTTGTTCCCAACTCAGTTCTGTCTTTTACCCCAGTGTTCTCAGTGATCAGACTATCTCTGGGTTTGGGACCCTCCCTGTGACCCTCCCTGCTGGTTTATCTAGCTACTGGGACCTATGCTGCTGTCTGGCTGCTGGAATCTGAGCTGTACTACAGTTAAAAGTCTCCTGCTAGCTTTCCTGCTCTTCCACTTAGCCAGAATACAAGATAGATATTCACTGAAGATTCTCCACAATGTCTGCTGTTGAAAATTTGTTTTGACATTTTTTTGTGGAATCTTGTAGCTTTAATGTCTGTGTAGAAGCTTTATTTAATGTTGTGAAAAGAAGAACTCCTGGAGCATCCTAACTTCATACCACCATCTTGCCTGTGGGACTACGGTTTGTAGTGTGGGTTGCATGCAATATAGCAAAGGGTGGTTTGACCACTCAAGGATTTGTTTGCCCATATTTATCTTAAAGCTCATGTGGGTTTTAGGAGTTGGAGTTTTCCAGTACCCCTGACTGTGCTATGGCATGTGGAGGATCTTAGTATTGGTTTTAGCAGGTTCCGTCCTTCTGGGACTCAGAATTTCTGCTGGTTTGCTGAGGTGGGGCTTGCTGCAGGCATGCTGGGATGCTTCCTGTCCTTGATTGCCTTTCCTATTCTCTTCTTAACAGTTGGATGGAACTTTCTTGCAATTTTTTTTCCAAATTTCTTGGGCTAAAAGTCTGCTTCATTCTGTCTTTTTTGCTGGTTCAGCTGTTTCAGAATTTTTTTGTGGGGGCACTATTTTATGATTGTTTGGAGGTGAATATGGGAGAGTTACAGCATCTTACTATTTGCTCTGCTATCTTGACTCCCAGAAGTCTAAACTTGCATTCTTGACTTAGAATGTCTGCTTCAGCTCAGTTCTTAACTATGCGTTGCAGATTTGTGTATAGATATTCAAGGTATGAGTTTGATTGTAAGTACCTTTTTTGATATTAAGTCATTTGCATTTTGGGACATTCTTTTTATTGCTATTCTACTTGTATTCTCTAGTTAAATTATTGTGTTTGGCAGATATAATTTTCTCCCTCCCTCTTCCTTTTGAGTTTTAAACACATTTTATTATATTTGTGCAATTTCTGGCAATTACATCTTTACCAACCCTATGTTCCACTTTTCTAATATCTACATTTTAAAACACAGTTTAAAAATTCAAAATATATTCCCATTCTAAAGCAGCTACTCACTTCCTAGGTGAGCCTTTCTCTTCTGATATCCTTGCCTTTGCTTAAAAGCAGTGCTGAAAATGAATATTGTGTCCCTTAAGATCTTCAATTTCCCTTTCAAGACATTGGCATGTTCAGCAATTCTTCCCATATTCCTTCTCATAATATCATTTTTAGTTCATACTCTTGTAATTATTTCATTTTTTATAATAAATACTTATTTCTCCTTGTTAACATACAAAGTAGAGAGGTTTTCCCTATATCTGTTGTCCAGATCTTCTCTCATTCACCTAGCATTACTAAAATTCTCCTCTTTTTCCCTTCTTCCCTCTGCTTCCTCCTTCTCTCTACATGTCTTTTCTCCTTGAGTGCTAATCCTTCCATTTTCTTATTTATTACTCTTCTAGGTTATTATTCTCTTTAACTTTTTTCTCCTTCCTATTCCCTATTCCTCCTTCCTCCTCCTCTTTGAAACCCCAAAATATTTATATTATCTTTGCAAAGTGGTTTGAGTATTACCAAGAAATTAATTATGCAGTAATAACATTGAAATATTTTAAAGCTCAGAAAAATACAATGACTAACAAAAATTCTAGATGCTTCATTCCATAGAATGGATGTATTACTGTATGTACAGAATAAGATATATATTTGTGGATGAAGGAATGTGGGAATTTGTTTTGGTTGGTTGTACTTATTTGCTATAAGGATTGTGGGTTTTTTAAAAACATTTAGTATATAGATATGGCCTTGTAGTTATTTTGTAAAAACAGGAGGGAAAAAAGTAAGAAGTTTGTTGTAGTTTTTCAAATGCACATAAGAAAACAGATGACTTTTTTTTTTAATAAATCCATTGCAATTAAGTTCCATGTACCCACCAGCCATCATCCTGGGACTCTGACAAAAAGTTCTCTATAAGTTCATTGTCTCAGAGAAGTAGTTAGGTTATCTCATTTGTGTCAATCTGGACACAATCAAACTTCCCAGAAAACTTCATCCTAGAGAACCACTCCAGCCCTGACACTTTATCTTCCTCAGACTATATTTCTCTTCTTAGAACCTTCTTTTAAGAAAGGAACCAATCTGTCCAGCTTTCCATTTCTCACCAGGCTTCCATCTTCTCCATCCTGCATCTGCACTGGTTCCCTTTCTCCCGACCTTTGAACTTTTTTTATGTCTCCCCAATCTAGAATATCAGCTCCTTGAAGACAAGGGTAGAACACTTTTTTTGTTCATCACTTTCTATTCTAGCACTTAACACATTTCAAAGGCTTACTAAGCAATTGCTCATTGATTGACTACAGTGACAGCAGAGTCAAGAGATATTCCTAACTTCAGTGGAAAATTGTATAGGAGAATCACTAAAGTTATTATTTGACCACCTAAAAATCTATTGTAAATCACTGTCTTCCTGCTAACCATCCTCAACATGGATCTCACAGAACAGGCTCCTTGCCATGGGTTTTGGCCAAAAAAAAAATTCAAATTACATTTGATTATTTTTGAGGCAGATGATTACCACAGATTTGTATGTCACTTCTAATAAAGTCCCCTTTCAATTGTGAGTCAATAAGAATACTTCTCAAAAGGGATAAGATATCCCACAGAGGTGAACTGAGAAGTGGAATGACTGAAGAAATTACTAAACAAAAGAAAATGGGGACAAAAATTTGGATAAACCCTAACCCTCTGGATAAACCCCCAGAAAAATAAAATTCAAGCTTGTCTTTCATTATTTTTTTTAGGTTTTTGAAAAGCAAATGGGGTTGAGTGGCTTGTCCAAGGCCACACAGCTAGCTAATTATTAAATGTCTGAGACAAGATTTGAACTCAGGTATTCCTGACTCCAGGGCTGGTGCTCCATCCACTGCACCACCCAGCTGCCCCCTAGTCTTCCATTATTGAAAAAGACTATGATATCAGTGAGGTGATGCCCTAAGAAGCATATGATTTGGTTTTGAGTGAGGGAGTGCTGTGCTAAATTCACCAGTCTCACTTTCGCCTCCAGAGTCATCTGGGTCCAATGGCCATATATGAATCAGGACAATTGAAGATGGCCCTGGATATGAAGCAATGAGGGTTAAGTGACTTGTCCAAGTTAGTAAGTGTCAAGTATCTGAGGCTAGATTTGAACTCCCATCCTCCTGACTCTGAGGCCAATACTTAACTTTAACAATGAACTTTAACCATGCTTTGATTGTTTCTTTGATTAATTTAACTTACAGAGAAGAACTTTTTGTCTGGGTCCCAGAGTTGGTGGGTACATGGACACTAATTGCAATGAATTTTTTGTAAAGAGTATGTTTTTTCTTTTATGCATTTAAAAAACTACAACAAACTTCTTACCTTTTTGTTCTCCTGCTTTTACAAACTACTAGAAGGCCATATTTATGTAGAAAATATTTTTTAAAAAGCCCACAATGCTTATAGCAAATAAATTGAGTGCACCACCTAGCTGCATTAAAAACAATTGGTTACAAAGACCATGACCCATTAAAAAACTAAGAAAAGACAAAAATTGAAATGAATATCCTAGAACAGAAACTACACAACCTCAGTATGACAATGTATTTCCAGTGGGAAAAAAGTAGAACTAGAACTCAAATATTTTAATTGTACAACAAGAATTAACAGAATAACACCACACACAAATTGGCAAAAAAGAATGAAATTCTCTCTCCTTACTCTGACAGAAATGAATGATAAAACATTAAGTACAGGCATAAATATTGAATAAATGTTCCAAGTTACTGCAAAAGATAATTGCTTATAAATATTAGAAACATGGGGGAAATGAGTCACTACCAAAGAAATCTATGTATCAGCAAATATAATTATCAAGATTTTGAATTTCCAGATCAAATAAAAAATATTTAAAACTACTTAATCACATACTAGTGAATCTCAGACAATCATGAAAGACTACAAGTTAATTATTTTTAAGTAATGGAAATTATGATACTTTGTATCTTGATAGGTTAAGGAATTTTTTTTCTTGGTAACCAATCCTAGAGGGGAAAGAAGATCTATAATAAAATGAATGACCTTCAAGAATTATAATTGAATCTAAAATTTGGAAGATATTTTAAGAGGTAAATGCAATGGACAAACATAACAATAGAAAGGAAAAATAGTTTTGAACAACTTAAGATCTAAGAGGTGATTAATTATATACATATTGAACGGGGAAGAAAGGAATATCACTAAAGATTTATAAGATGATAATACAAAATATGGTCTTAGAAAAGTAGTAGCAGAAGGTAGAACAAAGAAATTCCTTAAGAGGGAAGGAGAAGGGGCAAACTTTCAATTCATTGTAATTAGAAACAAAAAGAAAAAAATAAAAACCAGAAATTGTATAGTGGGAGTGGGGAATCTTCTGAAGCATACTATCAAATGGTCAAATATATTTAAAATTCCTAAACCAAAATAATATAGTGGCACTAGTAAAAATTTTTTAAAAATAAAACAGAAAATGAAAGTGCAAGGAAGAGGAGAACCTCCCAATAAGATAGAAAGAAGACAATAAAATTTTAATAGGATGTATGAGAGGAAAAATAATTTTATAAAATTAATCATTAATGAACTCACCCATAAAATAGAAGTGAGTGCCAAAATTAATTTTTGCAGGAAACACATAAAATATGCGAATTCTTAAAGAGTTGAAAAGCAATATTGTTCCCAGACAAGTCAATACTAAAAATTGGTAGGCTTAGAACAGAGAAACATTGAAGCTATATTATGCTAAACTATATTAAAATAATAAATACACATTGATATTACTTTTGCATAATATGACATAAATATTGAAAAATATAGCATCATTTTTAAAAAGTAAAGAACAAGGGCAGCTAGGTGGCGTAGTGGATAGAGCACTGGCCCTGGAGTCAGGAGTACCTCAGTTCAAATCTGGCCTCAGACACTTAGTAATTACCTAGCTGTGTGGCCTTGGGCAAGCCATTTAACCCCATTTGCCTTGCAAAAACCTAAAAAAAAATAAAGGACAATGCTAAGGAAGTATTTTTTAAATGTATGTTTTGGAAACAGTTCTTAATTACTTGTTTTAAAGTAATAAAAGTAATCATAAAAGACAGAATAAACAAGTATAACTACCTCAAATTAAAAAACTTCAAATGACCAAAATCAATGCAATTAAAATAAGAAAGGAAACTGATAATTTGGGAAAATTCCTTTGAATTTTTGTAATTATTTGTAATAAAAGTCTGAAATATGAATTATAAAGAAAAATATAAAGAAATTATAAAGAAAAATATTACAGATATGTAGCACCAGAAGTCATTGCACAATAATTTATAAGGTCAAACTATATGAATAAATCATTTTCAGAAGAACTGCAAATATGAACCTATGAACATTATTTAAATTATAATGAGCAATTAACATTAAAACAATTTTTACAATTTGCCTCATATGCCACAAATGAAGATAATAAAAAGAAATAAATTAGCAATGTTAGTATGGTTTTTTAAATCAGGCACATTAAAATGATGTGGGAATTATGTGTTCATTTAAATTGTCCAGAAAATAATTTGTGATTTTGAAAAAAAAAGATTGAATATATGAGTGGAACAATCTCACAAAGAAAAGAGTCTTGACATTCATTGGGTCCCCCACCCATACCCACTCTCACATTATTTCCCTAAGTTTTCTTCTTGCTTCCCTTACAGAGAGAACTAGGGGTATGGTAAAAGGCATTTAATAAATGATAGTTATTAAGTTGATCATAGTTTCAAAATTAAAGTAAAGTTATAGGTTACACCCTCTAGCAATAATTTTGTTGCTTTTTTGTTTTTTATTCCTTGTCACAAGAATACTGTCCTTCATACACCTATAACTTCTTTTTGGAAAAATTGGGTCATTATCCTCAACACTGTTATCCAAGAATTCCTCACAGGAAAAAAGGTAATCCTAAATTTAAGATAATAGGAAATAAACTAGGAAGATTCATCCATGGAACCAAAATAAACAGATACCGAGAACTGAGATTCTTTGGTTATATATATATATATATATAGTCTTCTTAAAAACTTGAGTTTTCTTTATTCTATTTGAATTTCTTGAACTTTTGAACTTTGTCATCAGCAAGATGAGAATCACACAAGATAAGAAACATTTTGCTTGACACCAAATCATTCACAATCTCTCTAGTTTAAAAATAGAGTGACCTTGAAATGTTTTCCTTGTCCTGTGACCTGGGAGAGAGGACATTTAGTATGATCACTTCTGAGCTGCTAGTTGCAGTAATATCAATAGCAGATAGAAGAACACTCTTTCCTCCAGTGCAGGTCAAAACTTCCTTTATAACATGTAGTCTTAAAAAGGTGTTTTTGTGTCATGGGCTCCTCAGAATGAGGGTTTTAAATAAAGTTCATGGACTCCAAGCTATGAATTACATTTAGTTATCTAGAGAACCTAAAGGGTTAAGAATTTGCTCACAGCCAAGGAGTATCAGAGTCAGGACTAAAACTCAGATTATTCAGACTCTGCAGGCACACTACTTCTTCACAAGGGTTAGAATTAACCAGTGTTTCTGGAATCCTTTCAGCAGATTAGCCAGAGGAGATTATATCTATGTTGTTATTCAGTTGTTTTAGTTGTTTTAGAACTTTCATGACCTCATTTTGATTTCCTTCAGCTAATTTTACATGTAAGAAAGCTGAGGTAAACAGATCGAGTGATTTTTTTCCCCCAGGGTCACACAACTAGTCAGTACCTGAGATCAGATTTGAACTCAGGGCTTCCTGACTCACGACCTGACATTCCATCCATCCTCTGTACTACCTATCTGTCCATATCTATATAGGTCTTCTAAGCACAATCACCCTATTATGTACTTGCAAACTAAATAAATTTACACTGCTCATTTTTTAATATTTAGTTTCATGTAGTAAATTTAGTATAGCATCAGGTAAATTCTTATTACTCTCAAGTTAGAAAGCATTTAATATATATTTTTCTCCAGTAATTAAACAACTTAATGTTTGTTTTTCTGCTTTTTTTTGGAATAGCCTGTTCCTTGAAATGAGGCATTAATATACATGTTTTCCTAAGCATTTGAAACATACACAGGTTCATAACAATTAACAGGCAGTTCAAGAAAGTACCTATCAGAACAGAGTTCATGAGCAATAAAAAGGATTGAAGGGAAAAGCTCATGCATTATCTATTATTCTTCTCCCCAAATCTCAATATGTGGAGACTTTGTCATCTTCACTGTTCCTGAGAGTGCTGAGCTATCAATCTAAGCCTTTTCACTTGTGTCCTAGATGGTTTTTGCTCTCCATCAGAATCTGAGATTCAGAGAATTTCTACAGATGATCCCTACCCTCCATCTGCTTTGGCATCTGTGCTAGGAGCAGAATCAAAGATTCGCAGCTGTGGCTTCTCTTCCTGGGGCTTCTAGGAACAACTCTGCAGATGCGTTAAGCATGATATAATTGGGAAAAGTCTTCCAATTGCTGCTCATATGCTATTTGTGAGTTACAAAAAATGCTCAATTTTTTCTAAATAGAAGAAAAGAAAGGTTTCTCATATTTACATGAAAGGAAACTACAATGTTCAAGAATGAGTATTTCTGATGGAGCTGATTCATTTCACTGATGTCAGTTTAAAAGACAGGAAGAATCAAATGCTATTCTTTGGTAAGTGAAGATTAAAAATTCTGTCTGCTTCTTAATTTAGACATTATTTTATAAGGGGAGAACTCATATACCACACTTTAGGCAAAAATTATTCTGACTTGATCAAAACTCCCCATTGTCGTCATTCTATTTATTTTAATTTATTCCTGCTTAATGAAGAGGAAGCAGGGGTTCTGATAATATTCTCTGGGTATTAACATCAAGAATACGTAAGAAAATGATTCCACTTTATTTAGTAGTAACTTACAAATCTAGAAATAGTTGTTAGAGATGGAGGCAAAACAGAGTTTACCAGATAAGATAAAGGAATGCTTAGATATACTAGACTGAAAAGAGACAAACAATAAGTTTAAAAATAACAAAAAGAATCAAGATTTCTAAGTCTATGTTCATTCAGTGTATGGGTAGGTAAAAATTAATTCTTTTTGTATTTGCTTTAAAATGACTATAAAATATTTGTCTCTCTTTTGAAGAAGCAAAATAAGATTTTGCTCCCAAGCTTGGAACCTTAATATTATGACTCCTCACTCTTATCCACATGAGCTATTCAATCAGTTGCCAAGTGTTGCCGTTTTCTCACCCATTACATCTCTTACATCTGTTCCTTTCTCAGTACTTTCACAGATACCACCTTAATTCTCATTAACTCTCACTTGAACTACTTCAATTGTTCTGCTTTCCTCAAATGTCTCCCAAAACTAATCTAGCATCCATGTAGCTCCCAAACAATTTTCTTTCGGGTCACATATAATCCTGTTATTCTCTATTCAATAAACTTTAATGGTTTCCTATTACTACTAAGATAAAATAAAAAATTCCCATTATTTTAAGGAAACTGGCAATTATTCTTATGTTTTCTATTGTTTTTAATAGAAATGGAAGTTGCATTTTGTCAAATGCTTTTTCAGCATCTTTTGAGATAATCAGATAATTTCTGTTGGATTTGCTGTTAATATGTTCAATTATGTTGAGTGTTTTCCAAATATTGAACCATTCCTGCCTACCCGATATAAATCCTACCTGATTAGGGGGTATTATCATAATAATAACTTCTTGTAATCTCTTTGCTAAAATTTTATTAAATATTTTTGTATCAATGTTCATTCTCTTCTTCTGTGCCTATGGTACTCCAACTATAGCACAATAATCCCTGTTAACTAAAGTACCAGCAGCCTTCTCTTCCTTTGTACCTACAGTACTCCAGCATAGCACTAAAGTTAAATAAAGTTATGGAATAACTTGTTAACTAAGGTACAAAATAATTCAAGATCATTTCATGATCTATTTATGTCTAGCCTTTCTAAATACACTATTAAAATACCTAGTAAAATAAGACCACTTCATGATTTAATTATATACAGACCTTTTAAGTACTCTCCCTCCCTCTGTCCCAACAGAAAATATGACCCTTGTAATCAATTGCTTCATGACTCATTTATGCCCATGTCCTCTAAATATAATCCCTTCTACTATATTCAACCCTTAGTTAAGATATTAGTTAAAGTTTCAACAATTTTGTGGTCATCCGAGACCCAAAACTTCTCTCTAAGTATGTTTCTTTGAACTATCTCAAGAGAAATATAGTTATCAAGAATTACAACTTGCCTTGTAGGGAGATAGGCCATTTAATGTTCTTGACTAGCATTTTTCCCCTTTCTGTTTGTCCTTTGTGCATCTCTTGTGTCTTATATTTGAAGATCAAATTTTTTGTTCAGTTCTAGTTTTTTTTTTTAATGATAAACTCCTTTGAGACTTTCCATGGTGATAACTTGTTACTGCTTTCTTCTTCTGAGATGACATTTTTAACATCTTTATCTAAATAGTTTCTTTCTGTGGTTAGTGTTCTTTTAGGTTTTTTTCTCATTTTGATATTTGAACTCTGCTCCTGGATACAGGGAGTATAGTCCCAAGGTTTTTGTGCTGGGGTCCAAATCTGTTTTCTAGCTTATCATTTTTGCCTATGCAGGCCATGCACCGCCTGTGAAAAGACTTGTTTCCTTCTTTATACCCAGGTTTTGCCTATGCAGTAATTTGTTCTCAGTCTACTAGAATATGTGTTCCTTGAGGACAGGGGAAGAACTTTTATATTTTTTTCTATCCCTAGGTTTAGGGATAAAGCCTGTAGTGTCTGGAACTGTTCAGCAACTAATAAACCACTTATTGAATCACTAATTGCCAGAATAGATTTATGAAAGCTCAAAAAAGAGAGAGTATACAGCAGAAAGTGGTCAACAGGTCATGTCACAAAAAGTCTGAGAAAGATGAGAAATGAAAAAAAGAACTTCAGATTCAGCAAAGTCCAATGTCAATACTCTTTAAACCTGAAAAATAGGGATGAGGATCAATCAATCAATATGCATATATTAAGTACTTATTACATTCAGGCAATTTCCTAGGCACTGCAAAGACTGAAAAAAAATCTCTTTATAAAGACTTGAAATGGCATAATCAATCAACCACTGGCATTTCTTTTGCCAGCTATATGTAAGGTGTCTAGAAAGCTACTGCATGAAAGAATTGCATTTACCAGTATGGGTCAACTCCCCAACCAAACTTGTTCTAAAATATTCTCTTTTCCCACTGCTTGCTCCTGGTAAGTTTTTGGTATTTCTCCCAAATATCAGAATTGATGCTTAAAGCTGAAAGAGGAAAAAAAGGCCTAATTTTAGTGACCTGGGAAGACAGGTTTTAATTTGTCATTTTTACAGTCCTTTTGATCTAGGGAACTGATCAAACTTTGCACCATCAACTTGTACACTTAAGAAATTCCAGTTAGTGAGGTGATGAGGTTGAATTTGTAGCACTTTCTGGAGCTGAATAGTGTTTTTTGCAAGTCAGTGGGGTTAAGTGATTTGCCCAAGATCACACACCTAGGTAATTATTAAGTGTCTGAGGTCACATTTGAACTCAGGTCTTTCTGACTCCAGGGTCACCTAGATGCCCCTGGAGCTGAATATTTAAAGCTTATCTTTCTCCAAGTTTTTTGATGATTGAAGTAATTGTTTTCAAATAAACTTGCATTCCCATAATCTGCTTTTAATGAATTGGTTATGAAACATAGCAAAATGTTAGCTTTGTTTTGTAATTATATTATTTTATTTCTTCCAATTATAAGCTATAAAAGTTTTTTTTTAACATTCATCCACTTGCATATAAATAAATTGTACATTTTTCTACTAGCCTCTCTTCCCACCCCCTTCCTGTCAACAGCAAATGGTCTGGTAAAGTTGTAAGTATGCATTTGTGTTCAGCATGTTTACATATTTTGTGTGTGTGTGAGTAATTTGGTCAAGGGGAAAAGAAAGAGAATCATTGAAAAATATAAGAGAAGTTTTTAAAAAGTGAACAGATTTTTGCCCCCTCTGAATGTGTATGGTATTGTCCATAATAGGTCTCCCAGGGTTGTCCAAGTTGTGTAAACTGCTGAGAAGAGCTGCATCCATCATAGCTGATCAACTAATAATGTTGTTGTTAATGTGTACAATGCTCTCTTGGTTCTGCTCCCTTTACTCAGCATCAGTTTGTGTAATTCTTTATATGATTCTCTAATGTCTGACAAAAAGGACTGCTATAAATATTTTTGAATTTGAGATTTTTGTGATTTCTTTTGGATATAGGCATTAGTATTGTTGGATCAAAGGATATGATCAATTTTATTGCTCTTTGGGCATAGTTCCATATTGTTCTCTAGAATGGTTGAATTAGTTCACAACTCTACCATTAATGCATTAATGCCCCAATCTTCCCACAATCTCTCCAACATTGATCATTTCCCCTTTTGTCATATTAGCCAACCTGATAGGTGAAAAATGGAAAATATTAGCTTTAAAGTGGCCAGAAATTCTGCAGTGACTCATTTATTTAGCGATGAGTGTAAAGACAATATATGAAAGAATTTTACCTACTGACTTCAAAAAAAAAAGGAGCAGAGTATTGCTTAATTTATATAACCCTCTCTAGAGGAATCCCCTAAGAGCCATGGTCTTAATTTAAAAATGCACATCAGTGACTCTGAATTCTATTAGAATGATTTTTCAAGACAAAATTTCAGCTCCCAGTAAAGAGTCAAACCACTGAAATACAATCAATCATGTTTCCGTGCACAGAGGGCTTAATGAAATACCTTGAATGCCTCTCAATATCGTGATTGCATGAGTGAGAAGAAGAGGCCGAAAGAAATCCAAGAATACTAGGTAAAAATATAGTGAAATAAGCACAATCCCTATTTGGAATAAAAGCTAACCCTTGCATTCTTAGAAAAGGGTGTGCTACATAGTCAGTAATAAGTGGAGATGTCAGCAGTTGGTACCTAAACAACCCTACAAGACTTTGCCAGGCCCCAGAAAAGCTGGAAATACTGTTTCCTCTTTGCAAAGATAAGAAGTCATAGGTAAGGAATATTATGTTGTGGCACCTTTGATTTTGTTTGTTTTCTTAAACTGGTTTTTTAATTCTCAATCTTTTTTAATTCTTGTTGTGAAGATGCCTCACTTGTGGATGAAGGGAAGAACTTTTTAAGAAATAGAGGAGATGTAAGAACAAAAGATTTCAATAAAATTACCTAATAAAAAAAACGTATTCAACAATATATCTCTAGTTCTTAAAAAACCAAGTGACTCCCCTTTTTTTTTTCACCCATCCAGCCATCGTGGTAGAAGCTCGGCTGTCATCTCATCATCATGTCCTCTCATAAAACATTCAGAATCAAGAGGTTCCTGGCCGAGAAACAGAAGCAGAATCGTCCCATTCCCCAGTGGATTCGGATGAAAACTGGCAATAACATCAGGTACATGGGGTGGCTAGGTGGCGTAGTGGATAAAGCACCGGGCCTGGAGTCAGGAGTACCTGGGTTCAAATCCGGTCTCAGACACTTAATAATTACCTAGCTGTGTGGCCTTAGGCAAGCCACTTAACCCCGTTTGCCTTGCAAAATAAAAAAAAAAAAAAAAAAGATCAGGTACAACTCAAAGAGGAGACACTGGAGAAGGATTATAAAGGGTTATAAAGAATGGCCAGGGAAATGAAAGACATTCTACACCAAGAGCACCTCCCCCTCCCTACCATTGCATCCATCCATCCACCCATTCATTCATTCATCCATCCATCCATCCATCACTTAAATCGCCTCATTGCCCCCAATAAGAAGTAACTACTACTGCTGCCCCTCCCATTTTGGAAACCTGTCTGCCAAAGTGCAGACGTCAAAGAAAACCCCCAGCAAAGTATTCGACTTGTCTTGCCCTTGAATGTCTTCATCTCTTGCATCCATTCGTTCGGTAAACTATGTATTGTGATACAGTTTAAATTACTGTTCTCTCCATCGCTGTGTGGCATTTGTCTGTTTGAGGTTATGCTTAAGAGGCAGAGATCATCCCGCAACAAGTTATTCCTGTCAAGAAGAACCAAGCTCAAGCCCTGCCTCAAACAAGCCTTCACAATAACCTCTCTGTGTTTTGTTTTGTGTTCTAAGGAGTTAGAAGAGAGCACCTACCTCACAGGGTTGTTGTGGGGATCTAAGATTTGCAAGCCTTCAGCCGAGTTGTCTCATCCAGATTACGCGCAGCTGACTGTGTTCATTTCTCTAACTCACAGTCAGAGAAGTAGCCTGTTTGACCCCCTGCTTATTTCACACAATAAGTCGTCTTCGTTCCTTGTTTGGAGGTGGTAAATTAAGTGTTGGCAACTTTCTTAAAAGTTGTCAGTTATTTGTGTGTTTGGGAAAGCCCAACCTTTTTGTTAGGAACTAGACCTGGTCCAGGTGAATGGCTTCATAATTTTCTGAAGATGCAATTCTGCTAATAAAGGGCTTCTACAAAAACAAAAATAAAATAAAAAAGTGACTTCTTTCACATCAGCATTCAATCGACAAAATATTTTTAAATGAATATGGAAATTTATTGGAATCATATAAGTCAAATGCCCAATTTTACAGATCCCCTAAAAATATAACTAATTTGTCCTGGGTCACACTGCTAGTTAGCATACCACTAAGACAGTTTCATGGCTGGTAGAGAAATAGCTTCTATATAATGGAAAAATCCTGATCTTGGAGTCAGGATATCAGGTTTCAAACATCATCTCTGGAACTTGATAACTATATACTCTTGGACAATGCATTTTATCTGTTTGGGCCAATTTATTTATATGAAAAATGGTAATGATATTTGTATCCTCACAAGAAAAAGAAGACCTGGAGTAAAATGAAGATAAATATCATGAAAGTGGTCTAAAACTATAATGTACCATATAAAAGTATTTTCACTTTTGTTATTATTTATACTGCAGGAGGGGACACCTTTCTAAATCACTAATTCCAAACTTTTTTGGGCCTGGAGCACATTATATTTCCCCCCCCAAAAAAAATTCCCTGCTTTATATGCAAACTCATAAAGAACTACATGGTGTATGATTTTTAAAACTGAAAGTGAATTTTTTCACACAAAATATTTCCATATTAGCCATATTGAAAAAAAGAGAAAGATAAAATAAGTGAAAAAAAAATAAACTTCAAATTGCACTTAAAGTCCTTCAGGTCTGTCTCTAGGGGTGGATCAACATTTTTGGAATTGTCTTGGACCATTGTATTTATTAGAGTAGCTAAGTCTTGGGGCAGATAGGTGGCGCAGTGGTTAGAGCACTGGCCCTGGAGTCAGGAGTACCTGAGTTCAAATCTGGCTCAGACACTTAATAATTACCTAGCCGTGTGGCCTTGGGCAAGCCACCTAACCCCATTGCCTTGCAAAAACTAAAAAAAAAAAAAAAAAAAAAAAAAAGAGTAGCTAAGTCTTTCACAATTCATAATCTTTATATAATATTGCTCTTACTGTGTACAATGTTCTCTCCCTTCTACTCTTTTCACTTTGCATCAATTCATATGTTTTTGTTGTGTTTTTTCCGGTCAATCATTCTTCAATTAATGGGAATCTCCTCATTTTCCAATTTGATGCCACCATAAAAGTTACTATAATTTTTGAACATATATTTTGTAAAAATACATATATTTTTCTACATTTCTCTTTTTATTACTTTTAATCTCTTTGGAATAGAGACTTAGTAATGGTATTGCTGTGTTAAAGGGTATATACACAGTTTTATAGCTCTTTCTTTTATAGTTCTTCCAAATTACTCACCAGAATGGTTGGCTAATTAAAATTAAAGTGAATTTTTAATTATTTTTTCAATTTTATGATACTTAATATGATTAGAGATTGCCTTAGATATCACAAAAGCAGAGGTAGGACTCTCATGGCTAGAATATTTTAGAATAGTAATAGAATTATTCTGATTTTCTCTTCAATTTTAGACTATACAGATCACAAAATGAGCTTGTTGGTAAACAAAACTTGTTTTGTAAGACGATTAGAATGCTGCAAAGAGGTAATTTACTTAATGTCTTAAGTAAGACATGTAATGATGGGAGAAAACCCCAGAAAGCAACATATTTATGACAAGATAGCATAGAACCCTTAAAATAATCGTACCAACATTTATCTTCATTTCCTTCCAATGACCACAAAGTAAGAAAAACAATTAATATTTTATAGTCTGTCCAATTTACTTCCTGCTTCCAGATGCCATGGCCATCTTTGGAAATTACTTTCTAGGCTAACTAGATTACTAGTTATTTGATAGAAAAAAAATGTTTAAGCACTATGAATACTTAACTTGACTAACTTTTTCCAAAAAACAGAAAGGATGTCTGTTTTAGAAGTAGTCATTTATGTGACAACAAGGAAGTCTCTCAGTCTAATTTCATTCTAATTTCTTCAGGTCTTTTATTTTATTTTAATTTTTATTTTCATATATATATATGTATATATATATATGATATATACCTACATATAAATACACACACATATACACACTAGACTGAGAATTTTGTATTTGTCTACCTACAGATGGTGACTTTTGTTAGGCAATAACAATAGTTAATAACCTGTTATTCTCTAACCAGCTTCAGAAAAGGATAATATAATAAACATGTTATTTGAAATCTGATGGTTGGTTATTTCCATTCTGTTTGATAATCAAGGAACTGGTTCTAACTAATATGTTAGAAGAGATGATTAGATTTAATACTTGTATAACAGGAAAAACCAAACCTTTGGCTTTTCACGTTAATTTATTTATTTTTTAGTTTATAGATGTGTCACGTGCTGTTAATGTAGGTTATATCTGTATCCACATATTTAAATGTGTACCTAAGTGACTTAGTGATAATGGAAGCTTTAATGGAATCCCTGGAAACTTATCCCTTTACAAAGGAGATTTTGATCTCAGTCATGGGGGTAGCACTAAAAGTTGTTACAAGGCTAGACATCTTACTCTCCTTCTAAAAAGAGGAGAACTAAACTATACAGATTGATTTCTGTCCCTAAATATTACTGGTATTAAGGGCAATATTGATTCAAAATAAAAATTTTTTTTCCTGGCTACTATTTTTTAAATAGGAGAAAGTATTAACAATTAACAAGCATAACTCCTTCCTACCAGACTTAAAGAAATGACCATAATAAATGGAAGATCACAAATAAATCATTTAATCCAAAATAATAAGTAAAAGGTAAGTAACTTCTACAAATTAGTATATGCAAGAATATAAATAGAATGAATGAGTTTTCCCACTTGGTGCATGATATCTCCACTCAAACCAAAAGATTGACAGACCATATGAAAGAAGAAATTCACCAAAATCCTTTAGGGAAGTAAGAAGGAAATCAGAGACCTGTTGAAGTCAGCTTCCCCCACATGAGAGTCTCTTTCTCCTCTCTTAAGACAGTGTTTATATCTACTTTAATCATTTTTCTCCAGATTCAACATCCCCAGTTCCTTGAATTTGTTTTTTATGACGTGTACTCAAGACACTTCTTCATTCTGGTTGTTAATCCTTAGTAATCTTTGAGGCCCAGATTTGAATTCAGTATGAGGTCTGAATAGTAAAGAACTCAGTGATATTATCACTGTCCAATTCCCAGTTTTGTGTATTTTAGTAATAGTCTATGCTTTAAATTTTATAAATTACTGACAATCCATTAATACCTCCTACTCCAAGTCTACTTCAAAGCAAATGTTCTCTTAACCATGCTTCTTATGATTGAATTGTGAAGTTGATATTTTTTCCTGTTACTTTCAGTTGAAAAATCATTAGAAGAAAAAGATTAAAGCAAAAAGGCTTTCTCTTTCCTATTAACTTCCATTGATTCCATCCGTTCTCATCAAATTTCCTTTTGCTTTAATTCTTTTTCTTTAGTCTCAGAATATATCAAAAAAATTCTGGACATTGGCCTTCATAGACAAAGCTTTACCAAATGGATGAATGATTTTAATACTCCATCAATGCTTTCTTTATTTTCAGAAGATCTGTAGCTTATTACAGTGACAAAAAGAATTCTTTTACCCTTTCCATTAACCTTTACTCAAGTATTATTTATCATGTTTCCAGGATTTTTCCACAAATAGATATTATTAATATACTTTGTTACTCTGCCTTTTACTTGTGTTATTTCTTTAGAATCAAGTATACTCTTTTAGAGTGTAGTCATGGGTTATATTCCACCAAGTCTCAGTGGTATCTCTGAAATTGTCTCTCTGTACTTCTAGTTGCTATTTCATATTGCTCAAACTTTGGACATTAGCATATTGACATTTGACACTTAGTTCTTACCACTGACATCTTTCTTGAATTTCATTTCTGGATGTCTCAAGTGCTACTCTTCTTCCTTCCTAGAGGCTGCAATCTGTGATATCTAACTTGTATGATATTCCTATATGATTTTCTCACTCACCAGTACTTTTTCACTTTTGATAGATTTAATTGGGTTTGTGTGAGAGCAGATAAAAATGATGACTCTTGGGGGCAGAGCAAAGATAGAAGAGTAAATGCAAGGATTTAACTGAACTCAACCAAACCCCTCCAAATACATTCAAATAACAACTCAAAAGAATTTTTAGAATGGTAGAAGCCACAAAAAGATGGAGTGAAATAATTTTCCAATGAGAAAAACTTAAAAGGTTGGCAAAAAAGGTCAGTTGAGTCAGGGTGAGAGGAGCACAATCTAGTCAGGTCATACTAGAATGGATCAGGCCCCAGCTCAAAGAAAGGGCCTAGGTTCTACTGAACCAGTGACAGTAGTGGCAGTTTCCATAACAGCCCACAGGGGTCAAAGACCAATTAAAAAGTCAGAGGAGTTAGTAAACCAGGAGGAAGCTCATAGCTACATTGCAGCTCACTGACTAAAACATCTGGGTCTCAGCTCAGCAGGACAGCAGCATAGCAGACCAGCAGTGAGGGTCCCAACCCCAGCTTGGAAGGAAAATGCTTGTACAGCAAGAGGGAATAGGTGGGATTATCCTAAGGCAAGGAGGGAATCATGAGCACTTGAGACACCAGAGCAGAAAGCCAGGACGATTCCCAACCCCCAGCACAAAAAGTTTGGTAGTGTGCTTCAGGAGCAGAGATCTACTTTAAAAATGAAGGGGAAAATTATAATATAAAGCATCAGTTATAAAAACTGTCTGGTATTGGCTACTAAATAGAGTGGTGGACCAATGGAATAGACTAGGTGCAATAGCAGGAAACAATTATAGTAATCTGCTGTTTGATAAACCCAAAGAGTCCAGCTATTGGGATAAAAATTCTCTCTTAGATAAAAGCTGCTGGGAAAATTGGAAGTTGGTATGGAAGAAGCTTAGATTAGACCAACACCTCACACCCTACACCAAGATAAGATCCAGATGGATACAGGATTTAGACATAAAAAAACCCAATACTATAAGCAAATTAGAAGATCAAGGATTACTTTTCCTGTCAGATCTATGGAAAGGGAAGCAATTTATAACCAAGGAAGAAACAGAGAGCATCATTAAAAACAAACTAGATGATTTTGATTACATTAACTTAAAAAGCTTTTGCACAGACAAAACCACTGTAACTAAGATTAAAAGAACTGTAGTAAACTGGGAAACAATCTTTACAACTAATTTTTCTGACAAAGGATCCATTTCTAAAAATATACAAAGAACTGAGTCATATTTTTTTAAAAAAACCATTCATTCCCCAATTGACAAATGGTCAAAGGATATGCAAATGCAATTTACAGATGAGGAGATCAAAGCAATCCATAGCCATATGAAAAATTGCTTTAATCATTACTTATTAGAGAAATGCAAATTAAAGCTTCTCTGAGATACCACCTCACACCTCTCAGACTGGCCAATATAACCAGATGGGACATTGAGCATTCTTGGAAGGGTTGTGGGAAATCTGGGACACTATTACATTGTTGGTGGAGCTGTGAACTCATCCAACTTTTCTGGAGAGAAATTTGGAACTATGCCCAAAGGGCAACAAAAATGTGCATACCCTTTGATCCAGCAATACCACTACTGGGTCTATACCCTGAAGAGATGATGAAAAAGGGTAAAAACATCACTTGTACAAAAATATTCATAGCAGCCCTGTTTGTAGCGGCAAAGAATTGGAAATCAAGTAAATGTCTTTCAATTAGGGAACGAATGGCTTAGCAAACTGTGGTATATGTATGTCATGGAACACTACTGTTCTATTAGAAACCAGAAGGGATGGGAATTCAGGGGAGGCTGAAGAAATTTGCATGAACTGATTCTGATTGAGATGAGCAGAACCAGAAAAACACTGTATACCCTAACAGCAACATGGGGGTGATGATCAACTTTGATGGACTTGTTCATTCCATCAGTGCAACAATCAAGAACAATTTGGGGCTGTCTGCAATGGTGAATACTATCTGTATCCAAATAAAAAACCATGGAGTTTGAACAAAGTCCAAGGATTATTACATTTAATTTAGGAAAAAACTGATATATTATTATCTGATCTTGTTATCTCTTATACTTTATGTTTCTTCCTTAAGGATATGATTTCTCTTTCATCACATTCAATTTGGATCAACGTATACCGTGGAAACAATGTAAAGACTGACAAACTGCCTTCTGTGGGGGGTGGGGTAGGCAAGTAAGATTAGGGGGAAAATTGTAAAATTCAAAATAAGTAAAATCTTTAATAAAAAAAATGAGGGGGAAAAACAAAAACAGCACTAAACATAGAAAGCTATTAAGGTGATAAGGAAAATAAAAATAACCACCATTTCAGGAAAGGAATTCAATGACAAAATGCCTATATGTGAAACCTCAAAGATTATGAAGTGGCCCAAAATTCAAAAAGCATCTTGGAAGAGTTCAAAAAGATTTTTAAAAATCAAAAAAGAGAGGGAAAAGAAAAATTGACAAAAAAGAAGATGAAAGTCATGCAGGAGAATTATAAAAAAATGACTGAAGATAACAATAGCTTTAAAAATGAAATTGACCAAATGAGAAAAGGACAACAAATCCTTTATAATACTGGAAAAGAAAATACATAAGCTAACTGTAGAAAATAAAACCCCTAAAATTAGAACTGAAAAAGTGGAAACTAATGACACTATTAGACATCAATTCCAACAAATAAAACCAAAAGATGGGAAAAATAAAAGACTTGGAAAATAGATACAAGGTTGATAATTTATGAGTTATTTACCTACAGGAAAGCCACAGTGAAAAAGAGAACCTGGACAATAGCTTTCAGGAAATTATTGAGGAAAACTGACCTCATATCCTAAAATAAGATTTAGTATTTAAAAGAATCCATTAATCACACCCAGATAGAGATTCCAAAATAGAAACTGGAAGGAATATTATGCACAAATATCAGAATTATCATCTAAAGGAAAAAATATTGCAAGTATCCAAAAGGAAGCAATTCTAATACCAAGGAGTCACAGTTAGGATTATGCAGGACTTGTCAGCTTCAACATTAAGGGATTCAAGGACCTGGAATATACCAGAAGGCAAAGGAGCTTAAACTGCAACCAAGAATCAACTACTCTGAAAAATGCAGTACATTCTTTCAGGAGAAAAGATAGACTTTGAATGAAATAGAAGATTTTTCAAACTTACCTGGTGAAAAGACCAGAAGTGAACAGAAAATTTCATCCTCAAATACAAAACTCAAGAGATGTATAAAAAGATATAAGGAAAGGAAAAAAATGTCAGTCAATAAAACTAAATTGTTAACATCTCTTCATAGGAAAGCAATACTTGAAACTCTATAGAACTGTATTTCTTTTAGGATAGTAGACAGGAACATACCTAGACAGAGGGTGTGGGCATAAATTGATTATGATGTGATGATACTTATATCTCTTGAGAATAGTATTTCTATTAGGACATTTGAAAGTACACTTTCACAGAGCATTATATAAACTGAGATTATTTTTCTATTAGAACATTTGAAAGTAGCACACATGGACAGAAAGTATAACTATAAATTATTATTTAAGATGTGATATTCTTTATAGCTATTGAGAATTGTTTTTTCTAATAGGATCATTGAAAGGAGCATTCTTAGAGAGGGGGTATAGGTATAAGACAATTAAGATAAGGGAAGAAAAGGATTATACTGGAAAATGAAGGTGAACATTAAGAGGATAAATACACCAAATGAAAAGGAGAGGGAAAGAAGGGAGGATGTGAATATTGAATAAATCTTACTCTCAATAGAATTGGTTCAAAAAGGTAATAACATACATTCCCAACTGGGATTAAAAATTTATCCTACATAGCAGAGAAGTAGGAGGGGAAAGCAGTAAGAAAGGGAAAGCAGGGGATGATAGAAGGGAGCGTAGTTGTAGGAGGGAAAGGGGCTGATTGAGGGAGTTAGTGATCAAAAACAAAATGCTTGTGAGGAAGGATTTGGTAAAAGGAGAGAAAAAAGTATAAATGGGGAAAAGTGGATGGAGGGAAATATAGTTAGTAATCATAATTGTGAATGTGAATGGGATGAACTTTCCCATAAAACAAAAGCAGATAAAAATAAGTAAGAGTAAAAATAAGAATTCCATAATACATTGTTTATGAAAAAACATTATTTGAAGCAGAGATATACACACAGGGTAAAAGGAAAAGAATAAATCAGATTATATTTCGCTTCAGCTGAGGCAAAAAAAAGCAGGGATAGCAATCCTGATTTCAAGCTAAGCAAAAGCAAAAACTGACCTAATTAAAAGGGATAAGAAAGTAAACTAAAATTTCCTAAAGGTTATAGAGACAATGAAATAATACAAGCATTAAATATATATGTACCAATGGAGGAGACACTAAATAAGTTAAAGGTCAACAAAATTATATTAGTGGGGGACATCAAACTTCCTCATTCAGAATTGCATAAATTTAACCACAGAATAAATAAGAAGAAACTTAAGAAAGTGAATACTTTAGAAAAATTAGATAGGCCTCTGGAGAAAACTGAATGAAATATACCTTCTTTTCAATACATGAAATCTACACAAATATTGAATGTGTATTAAGGAATAAAAGCTTCACAATCAAATGCAGATTTAAATGCTCTCTTTTCATATCATGATGCAATAAAAATAAAGTGCTGTAGAAAGACAAAATACAGATTAGTTGAAAACTGAATAGCTTAATTTTAAAGAATGAGTAAATCAAACAATAAATCATAACAATAATAAACAATTTTAAGCAAGACATTTACAGTAATAAGACATCATGCCAAAACTTGTGGGAAGCATCAAATCAATTAACAGGGGAAATTTTTAGGGGAAATAGAAGAGATGGATAAAAAGACTAGGAAAAAAGAACAACTTCAATACTAAATTAGAAAGTCTGAAAATCAAAAGAGAAATTAAATATGTTGGATGTAAAAAAAAACCTATTGAAGTAATACATAAAATTAGAGTTGACTATGAAAAAAGAATAAAGTAGATAAACATTCGATTAATTTTTAATTTAATTTAAAAAGGAAAGAAGGAAACCAATGAGGAAGAAATTAAATAATAATTTGGAGCAATTTTGCTCAACTGTAAGCCAATAAATCTGATAATTAAATGAATAGATTAATATCTACAAAATTTAAATTTTCCTGATTCACAGAAGAGTAAATAAAATTCTTAAATAACTCCATTTTAGAAAAAGAAATATAACAAATCATCAAAAAACTCCCTAAAAATAATTACAAGGGTAGATTTTTTTTTGCAAGTAAATTCTACCAAGCAATTAATTATCATTCTATATATAAATTATTTGAAAAATGGGTTGTCTTACCAGTTCCTTTTATGATATATAGTGCTGATACATAAATGAGAAAGAACAAAAAGAGACAAAGAAAATTACAGACCAATCTCCCTAATTAAGGCAAAGAAAATGTAAATAAAACATTAACAAAGTGATTACAACACACTATCATTATGATACATTATAGGGGTGGCTAGGTGGTGTAGCAGGGTGACTAGGTGACATAGTGGATAAAGCACTGGCCCTGGAGTCAGGAGTATCTGAGTTCAAATGGGTCTCAGACACTTAATAATTACCTAGCTCTGTGGCCTTGGGCAAGCCACTTAACCCCATTTGCCTTGCAAAAACCTAAAAAAAAAAAAAAAAAAAAGATAAGACATGATGCAGTGATTGTTCAGTATTAGGAAAACAATCAGTATAATTGACATATTAATACCAAAACTAAAAGAAATTATATGATAATCTCATGACATGCTGGAAAAATCCTTTCATAAAATGAAGCAACAATAGAAAGTCCAGGAATAAATGGAGTTTTCCTTAAAATGGTAAGCAATATCTATCTAAAACCATTAGCAAGCAGTATACATAATGGGGATAAGATAGTATCATTCCCAATGTGATCATGGGTGAAAAAAAGATATCTATTATTACCAATATTTTTTGGTATTGTATTAGAAATGTTAGCTTTAACAATAAGAGAAGAAAAAGAAATTGAAGGAAACAGAATAGTCAATGAGGAAACAAAACTTTCACTCTTTGCAGATGGTATAATGGTATAATTAGAGAACCCTAAAGGATAAATTAAAAATCTCTATGAAGTATTTAATAGTTTCAATGAAAGTAGTAGGATATAAAATCATGAACATTTCTATATATTATGAACAAAGTCTATTAGCAAGTGATAGAAAGATAAATTACATTTAAAGTAATTGTGCTCAACATACAATACTTGAGAATCTACCTGTGACAAGAACCCCAGAAACAAGATGAACACAATTACAAAATATTTTTCACGCAAATAAAGTCAGATCTAAACAACTTTTAAAAATTTCAATTGTTCATGGGTAAGCCAAATAATTAACAACTTCAGCAAAGTAGCAGTTTATAAAATAAATCCACACAAATCAGCAGTTTTTCTGTATATGAGCAACGAAGGCCATGGACAAGAGAAACAAAGAGAAGTTCAATTTAAAGTAATTGTACATAGTACAAAATAGTTGGGAACCTACTTCCAAAGACAAATCCAGAACTTGTTTGACCAAAAATTACAAAACCCTTTCCATACAAATAAAGTCAGAACTAAACTATTGGAAAAACATTGATTGTTCATTGATGGTCCAAGTTAATATAAAAATGACTAAATTAAATGACTTATTCAGTACCATACCAATCTAACAAAATAATTTACAGAACCAGAAAAATAATGACAAATTTCATCTGTGGGAAAAACATTCAAGAATTTATACCACATTATTGAAAATATGCAAAGGAAGGTGACTTAACCATACCATATTTAAAACTATATTATAAAGCAGCAATATTGTCTGGTACAGGGTAAGAAAAAGAGGTTGATTCTTGATATTCATTACTAAAAGAAGACCAAAATGACATCAGTATTTTGAAACAAATTATAGTGTGTCTGGCTGTGGCTGATCAGATCAATGTGAGCTTGAAATGCTCTACCACAGGTTGGGCACAAATAGTCCATGTGAACACCTGGGATGGGTACTCTAAACTTAACGTGTGTCACATTTCCTTTGAGTTGCTTCAATTCTCCTTTCTCAGAGAATGCAATATCCTCACTGATGAGGGCATGCCATACTAGGTAGTCCTGTCAGTGTTTCCCATGCTGTATAATCAATTCTAATGTTCTTAAGAGAGATCTTCGGGTTATCTCAGTATCACTTCTTCTGAGCTCCTTGTGAGCACTTGCACTGTTTGAGTTCTCCATAAAATGGATTTTTTGACAAGTGCATATCTGGCATTCTAACAACATGTCCAGTCCATAGTAGTTGTACTCTCTGTAGTATTGTTGGAATACTAGGCAATTTAGCTGAAGAAAGGATCTCAGTGTCTGGTAACTTCTCCTGCCAGGTAGTCATCAGAATCTTCCTAAAGCAATTTAAACGTAAGTGATTCAGTTTCCTGACATGATACTGGTAGATTGTTCTGCTTTCACAGGCATATAACAATGAGATCAGCACAACAGCTCTGTAGACCTTCATTTTGGTACAGTCTAATACCTCTTCTTTCCCTCTCTTTCAGAGCTACCCCCACCCCCAAACACTGAGCTAACTCTGGCAATGCATGTCAGCCTCAATATCAATGTATACTTCCTTGTAAAGGACACTGCCAAGGTAAATGAACTTATCTACAAGTGCTCAAAACTTCTCCATTTGCTGTAATTCATGATTTCACATATGGATGGTGTGGCACTGGCTAATGGAAGATCTCTGTTTTCTTGGTGTTAATTGTTAGACCAAAATTAGCACAAGCAGCAGAGAATCGATCCATACTTTGTTGTATCTCAGCTTCAGAGGCTGCATTGAGTGTACAATCATTTGCAAATAAAAGATCATGCACCAACTATCCTTCCTCTTAGATCTTGGCTTGTAATCTTTTCAAGTCAAAGAATTTGGTATCAGTGCAGCAGCCAACCTTGAGGCCATGTTCATCCTCAGTGAAGTCATTTGATAACATCGCTGTAAAACATACTAAAAATATGGGAGCAAGGACACATCCATTTTTTACACCACTGGTGACTGGGAAATCTCGAAGGGATCATCCACTATCCAGAACCCATGCATGCTGTCATGGAACTGAAGTACAATACTGAGAACTTCTCCAGGCAACCAAATTTTGACATGATTTTCCATAAACCCTCATGACTGACAGTATAAAAAGGTCATGGTCATAACTACAGATATATACAGACCTCTGTTCTGTTCCTGACATTTTCCTCAAGTTGTCAGGTAGGAAACACCATATTGACTGTTCCTCAGCCCTTTCTGAAGACACACTGGCTCTCAGGGAGATGAACATCTTCCAGTTGAAGGATCAGTCTATTGAGAAAGACTCTAGGAAGTATCTTACCAGCAAGAACTAAAAGAAAAGTATCCCCCATGATTGTCATAGACAATCTATTTCATTTATAGAGAAAGATGACAGAGGTATTCTTGAATTCTTATGGGATAACTTCCACATGCCACTAAACCTGGAGAATTTCAGTCAGTTTTTGGATGAGCAATGGACCCCCACCTTGTAGATCTCAACTGGAATAGAATCAGCACCAGTTGTTTTGCCACTTGAAAGGAGCCCAATGACATTCAAAGCCTCTTCTTCAGTTGAAACTTCAGCTAGGGACTGATTGACTTCAACTTGAGGTTGGCTTCTGCCTTGATTGATGATGGTCAATAAAGAATTCTATGCAATTGTTCAACCTGTCTCTCCAGGATGAATAGAATAGATTAGGTATAAAAGAAACAGTAATATGTGATTATAGTAATCTATTTTTTGATAAACCCAGAGACTCTAGTTTCTGGAATAAGAACTCACTATTTGACTAGAAAATGTTGGGAAAACTGGAAATCAGAACGGCAAAAACTAGGCATAGATCCATATCTCATCCCTGTACCAAGATAAGGTCGAAATGGTTATAAGATTTAGACATAAAGATGATACCATCATTGCAAATACATATGATGTAAATTGATTATTATATCAGAAGGAAAGCATTAGCCAGCTATATGGGAAATATGAAAAAATAGAGAAAATTTATAGGGAACAGTTTTAAAAAAAGAACAAAATTTCAAAGAAAAAAAAGTCCAGGCTAATGAGTTATTGATTTGGAAAGATTTCAGAACAATAAAATAAATAAATGCCAAGAAGCAGAGTCATGAATATTCAAGATGTAATTATCTTCCTTTGCTATTAATAGTCAATGAAATGGTACTTACAATTTTGATACTGTTAATAAAATGTTTCACTTATAGCATATCTAAATCATTCTATATTACTGTCAATATTCTCCTGTGTCTAAGATTAAGAAACAATGTCTACGACTAATAAAGCTATATATTGTTTATGTTTCAGTTCTTTTTTTTAAAGTATAAAATGTACAGAACTTAATGAAGCAAATAGCTAAAGCACGTTTGTCAATTTGAGCCAAATATGTTTATGATTCTCACTGTTATTTATGATGCCACCAATTCAAATAAACATTAATCTCAGGTGCTACGGTTTTTGCACTGGAAAGATTTTTCTTTACATATATGTATTCTTTCCTTCCTTCTTTTCTTTCTTTCTGGGTATCTTCCTACCTTCCTTACTTTTTTTCTTTCCTTCTTTCTTTTCCTTCCTTCCTCCCTTCCTTCCTCCCTTCCTTCCTCCTTCCTTGCTCCTTCCTTCCTCCTTCCTTGCTCCTTCCTTCAGCCCGGGATCAGCCAGATTGACAGCTGAATTGGAACCAGGAATCTGAGGGCCAGAGAGCCGGACCTGCTGGATCAGTGGTGGGGCTGTATGAGGGGGGTTTGGGTCCATGGGGAAGCAGAGGCACTGGTATTGGTGTTGTCCCTCTGGAGCTTGGCAAAGGGGCTGTGGGGAGAGGTCTGGTGCAGGATAGTAGCTGATGCCATCCCTGTCCTCCTCAGGTCTGAGAAACTCTGAGTCCATGCCTCCATTGCACAGAGGCCTCCTCCCAAACAAATGCAAACTAATTTTGCCTCAGGCCCAGGTGTGTGAGCAGAAGAACCAGCCCAGCTGAGGAATGACCTCAGGCCAGGGTAAAGCCCACCACTGATTGAAGGCAAAAGAATTCAATAGTTCCAACTCCTCCCTTTGGGCAAAGGGAGAAGGCCTCAACCAAGGTCACAGACACTCCAGAGAAGGCAACCAGCACCTCCTACTGGCCAGCCAGAGAAACTGCACTCAGTAAAGCCTTTAGTAATCCCAAGCCCAGGTGAACCAGCCCCCCCCCCCACCTCAAGGTCTTAGCATAATGAAGAAGGGTCAGCCGAAAGGTGGATCCATAGAAAAATTTCTGGAAGGGAAAGACCCCAACTCAGAGAGACCTGGAACCTCTGAGGAGAATACAATCTGGTCTCCAGCACAGAAAGACTTCCTTAAAGAAATAAGGAAGGGGCTTAAAAATTTGGGAGAGACAATTAATACCTTGCAACAAGAAAAAAAACCTTAGAAAGTACAACTGAACAAACACAAAAGGAGAATAAATCTCTCAGATCCTCAAATGAGCAAATGCAAAAAGAAATTAATTCTCTCAAAACCTCAATTGGTCAAATGGAAAGCTCTTTCAAAAGTAGAATTGACCAATTGGAAAAGGAGTAGCAAAAGGTTAATGAAGAAAACTCCTCCCCCAAAAAAAGAACAGAGTCTACACAAACTAATGACACCATGAGACAGCAAGAGTCCGTTAAACAAAATCAAAAAATAGAAAAAAATAGAAGCAAATGTAAAATATCTCATCAACAAAACTACTGACCTTGAGAATAGATCGAGGAGGGGCAACCTGAAAATTATAGGACTTCCTGAAAACATTGAAGAGAAAAAAAGCCTGGACTTAATATTACAGGATCTAGTGATGGAAAACTGCCCTGATATCATGGAATCAGAGGGCAAAGTAGTTATTGAAAGAGTACATTGATCCCCACCAGAAAAAGATCCTAACTGCAGAACTATCAGATAAAAGAGAAAATCCTGCAAGCAGCCAGAAAGAGGCAATTTAAATATCAAGGAGCCACAGTAAGGATCACGCAGGAACTAGCTGCAGCAACTTTAAGGGATCAAAGGGCCTGGAATGAGATAGTTTGAAGAGCACGGGAGCTTGGAATGCAGGCAAGAATCTACTTTCCTGCAAAGCTGAGCCTTCTCTTCCAGGGAAAAAGACGGACATTTAACGAAATGGAAGAGTTCCAAAAATTTCTGATGGAAAGACCAGAGCTAAAAAGAAAATTTGGATATCAAACAGGAGGTTCAAGAGACACATGAAAAGGTAAAAAAAAAAAGGGGGGGTGGTAAAAGGAAAAAAATGGAATCCAGTAAGTTGAAACTGGCTATATTCCAGCATGGGGTGGGGGGGGGGGGGGGGGGGGGGGGGGGGGAAGAAACTCTCATAAATCCTGAGAAATGTAACTCTAACAGAGAGAATACACCTAGCCAGAAATGATGGACATCCATGACCTATCCATGAGACTGCTATCTAATGGGATGTAACTGGCTTTAACCTCACTTGGGAGAAAGACTCCAATAACTCTGAGGAATTTTGACTCTATCCAATGGAATATACTGAACTAGAAGGGACAGACACTCAGGATTTTCTATGACCTAGATAGAATGATCTAAAAAAATACACTACCTCCCTAAAAAGGGGGACAGGAAAGAGACAGGAGGAGGGAGGGGATTGAATGGAACAAATCTCATTACACTAATAGGTACAAAAAATCTATGGTAATAGAGGGGAAGAAGGGAGCAGAGGAGAAACACCTGAATCTTCTTCTCATCAGACTTGGCTTAAAGTCAACCTACATATACTCAGTTATCTTATAAAACATCTAACCTTTCAAGTATTAAAAGGGGAAAAGGGGAGGGGGATGGAGAAAAGGAAGGGGAGTGAGGGAAATAAGGGGAAATAACAAAAGGAAGGGAAGGGAAAAGGGAAAAAGGGAAAGGGAAAAGAAAAGGGAAGGTGTGATTATAGGAGGACAAACATATTGAAGGGGGTGGTATTCAAAAACAAAATACTGGGGAATATGGATAAAAGGGGGGAAAGGGGGAAAAATACAAACAGAGGGAAGATAGCACAGAGGGCAATAAAGAATTAGTAATCATAACCTTGAATGTGAATGAGATGAACTCTCCCATAAAATGTAAGCAAATAGCAGAGTGGATTAAAAACCAGAATCCTACAATATGCTGCTTACAAGAAACTCATTTGAAGCAGAAAGATATATAGAGTAAAGGTAAAAGGTTGGAGCAAAACATATTTTGCTTCGGCTGAAGTAAAAAAAAAGCAGGGGTAGCAATCCTTATCTCAGACAAAGCAGCAGCAAAAATAGATAGCATTAAAAGAGATAAGGAAGGAAACTTTATCCTCCTAAAAGGTACCATAGACAATAAAGTCATTTCAATATTGAATGTATATGCACCCAGTGGGACAGCACCCAAATTCTTAGAGGAGAAGCTGAAAGAATTACAGGAAGACATAGATAGAAAAACTCTACTAGTAGGAGACCTCAACCTCCCACTATCAGATCTAGATAAATCAAATCATAAAACAAACAAGAAAGAAATTAGGGAGGTAAATAGATTGTTAGAAAAATTAGATATGGTAGACTTATGAAGGAAACTGAATGGGGATAGAAAGGAATATACCTTTTTCTCTGCAGTACATGGAACTTATACAAAAATTGACCATGTACTAGGACATAAAAACCTAATGATCAACTGCAGAAAGGCAGAAATAGTGAATACATCTTTCTCAGATCACAATGCAATAAAAGTCATATGCAATACTGGGCCACAATTAGCAATTTTAGCAAAGTTGCAGGTTATAAAATAAACCCCCATAAATCCTCAACTTTTCTATATATGTCTAGCAAGAAACAGCAGGAAGAGCTAGAAAGAGAAATCCCATTCAAAGTAACATCAGACAGTGTAAAATATTTGGGAGTCAGAATCTTTTTGAAAACAATTATAAAACACTTCTCACACAAATTAAATCAGATTTAAATAACTGGGGAAATTTCAACTGCTCATGGATAGTGAGAGCTAATATAATAAAAATGCCAATTTCTACCAAAACTAAACTATCTGTTTAGTGCCCTACCAATCAAAATTCCAAAAAATTAATTTTATTAAGTTAGAAAAAATTGTAAGTAAATTCATATGGAGAAATAAAAAGTCAAGAATTGCCAGGAGCTTAATGAGAAAAAAAATGCAAACAAAGGTGGCTTAGCACTACCCGATCTAAAATTATATTATAAAGCATCAGTCATCAAAACTGTTTGGTATTGGCTAAGAAATAGATTGGTGGACCAGTGGAATAGACTAGGTGTAAAAGCAGGAGAGCAGTATAGTAATCTGCTGTTTGATAAACCCAAAGAGTCTGGCCACTGGGATAAAAACTCTCTCTTTGATAAAAACTGCTGGGATAATTGGAAGTTAGTATGGAAGAAACTTAGATTAGACCAACACCTCACACCCTTTACCAAGATAAGATCCAAATGGTTACAGGGCATAGACATAAAAAACAATACTATAAGCAAATTAGAAGGTCAAGGACTAGTCTACCTGTCAGATCTATGGAAAGGGGAACAGTTTATGACTAAGGAAGAGTTGGAGAACATCACTAAAAACCAATTAGAGGATTTCAATTACATTAAATTAAAAAGCTTTTGCACAGATAAAACCAATGTAATCAAGATCAAAAGAAAAGTAGTAAATTGGGAAACAATCTTTACAATTAATGATTCTGACAAAGTACTCATTTCTAAAATATACAGAGAACTGAGTCATATTTTTAAAACGAAAAGCCATTCCCCAAATGACAAATGGTCAAAGGATATGCAAAGGCAATTCACAGATGATGAGATCAAAGCAATCCATAGCCATATAAAAATGCTCTAAATCATTAATTATTAGAGAAATGAAAATTAAAGCTTCTCTGAGGTACCACCTCACACCTCTCAGATTGGCCAGTATGACCAAGAAGGATAATGATCATTGTTGGAAGGGATGTGGAAAATCTGGGACACTATTACACTGTTGGTGGAGCTGTGAACTCATCCAACCCTTCTGGAGAGCTATTTGGAACTATGCCCGAAGGGCAACAAAAATGTGCATACCCTTTGACCCAGCAATACCACTACTGGGTCTATACCCTGAAGAGATGAGGAAAAAGGGTAAAAACATTATTTGTACAAAAATATTTATAGCAGCCCTGTTTGTGGTGGCAAAGAATTGGAAATCCAGTAAATGTCCTTCAGTTGGGGAATGGCTTAGCAAACTGTGGTATATGTATGTCATGGAATACTATTGTTCTATTAGAAACCAGGAGGGACGGGATTTCAGGGAAACCTGGAGGGATTTGCATGAACTGATGTTGAGTGAGATGAGCAGAACCAGAAAAACACTGTACACCCTAACAGCAACATTGGAGTGATGCTCCACCTTGAAGGACTTGCTCATTCCATCAGTGCAACAATTGGGAACAAGTTTGGGCTGTCTGCAAAGGAGAGTACCATCTGTATCCAGATAAGGAGCTGTGGAATTTGAACAAAGTACAAGAACTATTCCCTTTAATTTGGAAAAAAAAAAACAGATATCTTATTGTCTGATCTGGTTACCTCTGAGAATTCTGTTCTCTTTAAGGATATGATTTCTCTCTCATCACACCCATTTTGGAGCAAGTTACAACATGGAAACAAAGTAAAGACTGATGGAGTGCTATCTGTGGGGTGGGGTGGGGGGAGGGAAGCAAGATTGGGAGAAAATTGTAAAACTCAAATAAAATCTTTAATTAAAAAAAAGTGAAAAAAAGAAACTCAACTCAATTGTCATTTATACTTAAAAACTTTCTAGAGAATTGAGAAGTTTAGTAAATTACCTAAGAATATACAGCTAATGTTTCTGATTTAGATCTTTATTTACCTCAGAGCCACCTGCCACATATTAAAATATTCCTTTATGTCTATAATCTCATTTTTATGTTATTTCTTCTCATATAAATTGCAATTTAATAGTCTAATCCCTCTTCTGTGGCTTTCGCCTTTCCATCAGTCTACCATAGACATCTGCCCAAAAGGTTGAGGGTCTTCTCCTAAATCTCTTGACCTTTTATAGATACTCTTGTCTGCTGGTTATCCCCAGTTCTCACCATATTATCTGATTTTTCTGATTATACAATTCAACTTGACCCTTTTATATTACCTTTCCTATATAATTCTTCCTTGTTAGAATGAGAATATACTCATGCTCCCTTTCTCTGATCCCTTGCTATTTGAGCAATTTATTTAGATTATACTATTAATAATAATAAATCCTAGAAGTTTTAGTTAATTATAATAAACAATCATTTTATCTCTATATACAATATTATATAAAACATTAAATATAAAAAGAATAATAGCAGGATAGAAATTTATCCCAGAATTTTTTTAAATCTGAACTTTTAGGATGATGAAGATAATACTTGACTTCTATAATACCTTTTAAGGTGTGTGAACAGTCTTATTATGTCATTCAACCATCTTGAAATAAACATATCACAGGAATTTTCTCTGTTTTATAGATGAGGAAACTGAGGCCAGAAGGTTTAAATGGTTTGTTCATGTATATGATACAGTTATTAAGAAGGGGACATAGGCTTATAATTCAAGGAGATTTGTTAGTCATTAATACTGCCTATGTCCATTAAGTTGCATCTCTTTTTCCACTTCCCATTGACTCGTCAGTCACTTCAAATCTGGTTTCTAACCTAATCACTCAACTAAGAGTACTCTTTACAAAATTATCACTCATCTCTTAATTGTCAATTCCAAATGTTTTTTCCTCAAATCTCATCCTTGAGCTTTCTGTAGCACTTGATACAATTGACTACTCTCTCTTTCTAGTTACTTTTTCATTTATGGACTCTTATAAAATTTTGATTATCCTCTTATCCATTTTGCTACCCTTGTTTGTTCTTTGTTTAGCAATCACCACAGTTCAGATCTTCATTCATGTTCAGATTCATTCCTGAGGTCTCTGTCTTGGGGTCCTCTTTTATCTACAGTTTCTTAGAGATAAAATCAGCAGGCATGAATGTAATTATTCATTCTAGCCCCCTTCTGCCTTTCCAGACTTTTTATACCTTTCTCTCCAACACATAGTGCTCAATCCAATGTAAATAAATGAGACACTTCATCTCTCAGTTTCAGTCCTTTTCTGACTTTTGTCATGCCTGAAGTGCCTTCCCTTTTCCTAGACTGCTTATGTCCTGGTCTCCTTTAAGTCCTAACTAAAACCATTCCTTCTACAGGAATTATTCTAATTCTCTAATTATTCTAATTTTCCTTTCTTCTAATTCTTTGTTTACCTATTTTCTTTATCCTTATAAACTCTTTGAGGGGAAGGACTGTCTTTTACTTCTTTTTTGTAAACACAGTGCTTAACCCAGTCTCTGGCATAGTAGATATTTTATAAATGTTTATTGATTGATTAAATGTCTCTCAGATGTATCTATGTAAATTTTGGTTCCTGTCATGTATCACTGACTGCTTGGGCAACAATTCATACTGAACATAATATATGCTTCTCAGATTCATTTCAAAATATAATTAATTATATATTTCCTAAATTCTCTCCTCTTTCAACATCTCTTTTTCTCTTCAGAGTATATCTCTTCTTCCAGTTATAAAACTTAATAGTGTCATCTTCTCTTTGTAGTTCCTCAACCACCAGATCCTATGCTGTGATGTCTTAACTAGTATCTCTCTCTCCTCTCATGACCACTACCCTAGTTCATCAACTCTTGTCAAGGTATTGCTATAGTCTTCTTCCCTTGTTTCTTTCCAGTCTTTCTTTACTTGTCCAATATACCCTCTGCACTGATATTTTGCCAAAGCACAATAATGACATCACTCCCCTCAATGATTCCTTCTTGCCTTTAAGACAAATTAAAAGTTCTTCTTTAATTTTTAGAGCTCTTCACAATCTGACTCCAGTCTCCTTTTTCAAACTTATTAAACATTATATTTCTCCACTCATTTCATATATATTCCTTCAGTACCTCTGTACAAGCTGATGCCTGGAAAATATATACTTCTCACCTCTGTCTATTGGAATCTTTAGCATTCTTCAAAGATATTTTGTGACAATCAAGTCCTGTAGGATAAGGATAAGGGCTCATTTAACCTCTTTCTTATCTGCAAAATGGAGATAATAGCACTTTACTCCTCGGATTATTGTGAAGATAAAGTAAGATATTATTTCTAAAGCACTGTGCAAACCTTTAAAAAGTTATTTTTTTCTTTTTTTTAGGGGAGTGTCTCTGTATTCTTAATATCTACCATAATGACTGTCACATATTTGGTGACTTATAAATGCTGTTTACATCAATAAATGAATATCAATGAATTCAATAGATTAATGGATTATAAGACATTCTATGTTCCTTAAAATCTTAAATTAGCCAATGAAACCATTGTTCAAATTATAAGTATAGCCCTGGCATGAAGAGGTCTCACTTAAGTTGGTACTGTAACCCACTGTGTTCTACCTGAGTCACCCTATGCTAAACTATCCTCTTACTGTTAATTCTGGAAAGTTTTCCTAGAGTGACTATGACTCCAAAAAGCAACACTCACTTCTAGCAATTATTGGAGCAATAATGGGGAGACGATACACTTCTGCTTGTCGTCACTGTACATCTTAAGCCTCCATGTTATGCTTTCTATTTATACAAAATCAATCACAGAGACACCATTAACTCTTAAACATGAAACATTTACTAACAAGATAAGGACCCTAAAAAGATAAAAATTTTTACTCAACAGGAAACAGAAGCCAGAACAATAAAATTGTAAGTCTTCTGCAAATCTGCCTAATACACTCAGTGACCATATGGGGCAATGGAAACATATTCACAGAAATCTCTCAGTGGGATACAAAAAAGAGGAAACTCATGTGCCCAAGACAACTCATGTCTCTGAACTGAAGACCTGGATATTGGTAGTCTCTTTAAGAGAAGAATATGTTGTGTTTCACTGCTAGACAAACCCACCTTTCGCAGGTGGCTGAAATACTTAAGTACCAGCATTACAGTCTTTCAGAAAAAAGCAGCTCTAGCCCTGTAGTCTGTAGCTTCCCAGAACGGTTACCTTGATTTAGCACCATAGCAGCAGCATTAAGCCTATTTCCAATGGTGAACACCTGAAATTGAAGAACTTTTCACATCTGCTCATGGAACTCTGAGGAAGTTTACCTTCTCAAGCCAGAGAGGATAGAAGAAGGCAAGGCATGCAAGCATTTTGGAATTCTACCTTTCTCAGGTTGGAGCAAACTCTTCACCCAATAGCAAGACCTTGCTTCCTGTTAATCAACTCCCAGAGCATTTGCAAAGGTTTTATTTCTTCTTTTAGTTCTTAAGCTTTGGGTATAGCTATAATGCCTCAAGTTCAGGTATCTCTTTCTCACAGCAATATGATTCTGTTTCCTCCAATGAATTCTAATAAATAGTGGAAGATGGTGGTTCAACTTCAGTTATCTTTCAAGCAGTCATTCATCTCAATTCTCACTTTTGAATGCTTCAAACAGAATCCACAGTCAACATTTCTCTGACAGCAGCTGCTATGTTGTTTGTTTGTTTTAATTTCCCTGACTCCGGTTTAGTTAATGAAATTTTAAGAGGTACTCAGAAAGCAATGATAGAATGAGATAGAGGTAATAATTCTACCTCCCAGGTTGTTGAGAGGGACAAATGAGATGATAGTTTGTATTCAGAATATAAAAAATCATATTGTCTTTACTAAATGTTGTCCAATACCTGACTTCAAACTGACAAGATAAGCCCTAGCCTGAGTACATACCTGGTTTAAAAGCCATGCTCCCTAATGTTTATACTTGAGGTGTTTTCCAAATGTCCAATTCCTGAAGATCCCGAAAGCACTACCTGAAGCAGATCATATGACCTGGTACAGAGTCTTCTTTGTTTTTGGAGACTGATTTAAGTGGGAAGCCCAGGGGGCTGCCCTTTGGAGTCTCCCGTGAGGAATGAACACAAAGCCCAGGACATTTTTCCCTGTGGACTCTGGACATTGTTCCTGGGAATCCCCAGTTATATGAATCCAGATGCTGCTCTCACAGATGATAACTGTGGCAAGATAACCTGATTGTGACAAGTGATGACTGATTGTGGTAAGATGATCTTATAGTGATTTGTGATTTTACAGAGCCTTATAGTCTTATAGATTTATAATAATCTTATTGAGAATTGTGAGACTTAACTTTATTAAAATGATTTTATTCAGTTATTGAACTTAATAATTTAGGTACTCTTGAGACTTATGGTCATTTCTTTCCAATTCATATCAAAACCAAGTTATAGCTGCAGTTTCTGATTGCTTTGAGAACACATAGTTGTATAACACTTGACACAGGATCTGGAACATAGTAAATGCTATGATGTTGCTGTTACTAATATTACTAGTAGTAGTAGTAATAGCAGTCTTTAGATAAAAATTATAAATACTATCTAAATAACTGTTATTACTACCATATTATTATTTCTATGGCAAATATATACTTTATTATTATAAGCTTATTACATAATAAATATAATAATATCTTCTTAAGATATGAAACTCTCCAACCAAATTTGCCAAAATTAGAGGATAGCTAGCCTCAGATTCTACTGATGACCCTTTAAAAAGAAATATCTGCATTGAAGAAGTGAATCTGGACAAAAAAAAAAGTAGCTCTGAGGCATGTGACCTCTGGTAAAAGGGAAGAGAGACAATTTGGAATAACATGCTAGCATTCCTGAACTGGGGTGGGGGGGGAAATGGATGGTTATCCAGGAGAAAGCAGTTATTGATCCACTGGGAGACAATTAACTTGATACATAAAAAACCCAGTCAGTCAAGTCAAATGACAGCTCCTAGGAGTTTGTGATTCTTAAGCAGGAAAGAAAGACAGGTCTAACTATTGGGAGTTGAGTTGTGGAGTGGAACAGACTCAGAAATTGCAACTGAACAGTCAGTCTCTCTTATGGAAATATTTATATATCTTGTGAGACTAGAGTGAAAACAGAGACCCGGAATTTTTGTGGCAGATCTTACCCTAGATATATGAGGGGAATGTTTTATAGTTACTGTTCTTAGGATAACATTGTATTTTAAAAAATTTGCTTTGAGCTAACTGTAACCTTTGATTGACTATTAATATGCAGTGATTAGCTATCATTGTAGAAGAATAAACACAAGGACTACCTTGACATTAGAAATAGGGGCAGCTAGTTAGCGTAATGGATAGAGCACTAGCATTGGAGTCAGGTGGGCCTGAGTTCAAATCTGGCCTCGGACACTTAATAATTGCCTGTGTGACCTTGGGCAAGTCCCTTAACCTCATTGTCTAAAAATAAAATTTTTAAAAAAGAAATTCGAAGTAGAAGCTCTCCTGGGGAACCCATACACAAATGAAGGATGTAAGAGAGAGTACTACAATTGTGAAAGAAAGAAAGTAAATATTTCCTATATCAGATTACTTGTTGTCTTGGGGATAGGGGAGGATAGGGAGAAAGAGAGAAAAATTAGAACTCAAATCATACAAAAAGAAATACAGAAAACTATCTTTCATTTAGTTGAAAAAATAATATTAATACTAAAAATAAACATAAGCAGATTCTTTCTAGTTGGAAATGAGGGATGAAAACTATACATCTATGTTAAGTACAAACTAGATAAATTCTCTACATATATGCATGGATATAGATAGATGATGATAGAGATAGAGATAGAGATAGAGAATACATATAGATAGGTATAGATAGAGAAATAGAGATGATATAGAGATAGAGATAGAAATAGAGATAGAGATAGAGATAGAGACAGAGACAGAGACAGAGACAGAGACAGAGATAGAGATAGAGATAGAGATAGAGATAGAGATAGAGATAGAGATAGAGATAGAGATAGAGATAGAGATAGAGATAGAGATAGAGATGGATAGGATATATAATGATATGGATATGGATATCGATATCGATACATATACAGATATGGAAATGGATACGGATATGGATACAGATATGGATACAGATATGGACATAGACAGAGAGAGAGAGATACAACTCCGTGAACCTGTAAGCCAAAATACATTTTAAAAAAGATTGCAAATGATGTCTTTTGAAATTCTTTTTTTTAAACCGTTGTTTATAATTCTTCAAAAAACTTTAAATTGCCATCTCTTTCAAAAGCTGCAAACTGACGGATTTTCCTCCTTCAACCTTATAAAGAGAGTTTCTGACAATAGTAGAAAATATGAAAGTGATAAAATACTGTACCGATTTTCCATTAGTTATAGAATAGCTGTCATGTCCTATAATTATCAACATTTTTAAATCTAGCAAACATGGATACATAACAAGTTAAAAGGTTTATTTGATGTCCACACACACCCCCTTTGCTATCTAGATTTGTATAAATTTAGAAAAAATAGCAATACTTTGCTTATGGATAAAGAGAGAAAAAAACAGGGCAGATTTTTACCCTGAACAACTGTCTGGGAATACAGTCTTAGTTTTACAAGTTTCTTGTTTTGATACCTTTAGATATCTGCCTTTCTCCTCAAAAAAGACTTGTGATAGGGCAGCTAAGTGGCTAAGTGGATAGCACATCAGCCCTGGAGTCAGGAGTACCTGAGTTCAGATCCAGCCTCAGACACTTAATAATTACCTAGTTGTGTGGCCTTGGGCAAGTCACTTAACCCCATTGCCTTGCAAAAACCTAAAAAAAAAAAAAGACTTATGATCACTTTGAATAGTAAATTTTGTTTCTTCAAATGAAAATAAATACCAGCTAAGAGAAGAACCAAAACAAGGTATAGCTAGAAGATATTAAGATGTTAAACTAAGAAAATAAATTTTACTTCTAATATCCCTTTCCTTCCTGGGTTTGTAACTATGGTATTAGAAACTATTTATTGTACTCTATGTCTTGTATTCTCTTAAGCTTCCAAAGTAAGAAACAATTGAAAGTAGGAAAGATAGGAAAAATAGCAAATGTTGGTCAAAACTTTTCAAATTTTGGACAATTTTTTAAAAATTATCAAGCCAGGTTTTAAAAAAAAATCAGATATTATGCTATGCCTTCAAATAGTTTTTTAATAACACAAGACTTTTTTATTTTAATTTTTTCCCTTTTCATAGGCAGTCTATGTCTTTAATTCTTCATCTTATAGGCAGTCTATAGATCTTTAATTCTTCATCCTGATTGCACAGTAATGTGTGTGTGTGTGTGTGTGTGTGTATATATATATATATATATATATATATATATATATATATATATATATATATATATATAAATTGGTGGGGAAAATGATTACAAAATGTCATCTATTTCAAAGAAGATCAGTAAGATAATTTAAGAATTGTTACTCTATAATTCATTTTATTGAGGTAATTACTTGTTAGTTTAAACAAATCTTATGCTGTTAAGTATGTTAGTCTATACAATTAAAATCAATTTTCTAGATAAAATGATTTCCGATTTTCTCCCAAATGCTAAATGTTATATATAAGGATGGCAGAATTTATGAGAAAAAAGATCATATCACTTGTATTCTTATGCAATTGCAATTTTTTCTTAAATTGGATCCTGTCAATAGTGACTTTCTCTCATAGTATGACCAGTGTAGACAAACAGGATGGTTTCCCTGTTCCTAACCTCAGCAAATACTGTTACAAAAAATGAATTTTAATAATATCCAATTCTAGAAATGATGTAATTTCACATTTGGAATTTGAAAGAATTAAGATTTGAATGTAAAATTGCTAAATTTACATTCAGTGATTTTTAAATGCCTGACACTAATGCTTAATTTATTAATGACCTATATGGGGTGTTCAGTGAAAACTGCTTAAACCCTCTTCAGAGTTGCTTTGGTGTCTATTTTATTTTTTAATCTTAATGGTATTATTTTCTATCTACATGTAAAGATAGTTTTCAATAAAAATTTTTGTAAGGTTTTGAGTTCCAAATTTTTCTTCTTCCCTACTGTCTTCCCCTATCACCAAGATAACAAACAATCTCATATAGGTCATTCATGTGGAATTATGCCAGTCATATATTCATATTAGTCATATTATGAAAATAGAATCAGAACAAAAGAAAAAATCCATAAGAAAGAAAAAACAAGTATTTTTTAAAAAAATAAAAAGAGTACACTTCAATATGCATTCAGACAAGTTCTTTTTTTGAATGTGGAAGCCATTTTCCATCACAAGTTTTTAAAATTGTCTTTCATAACTACATTTCTGAGAAGGGCCAAGCTATTTTGCTGAAAGTAGTGAAGTCTAGCACAGTTGAATCATCACAGAGTGTTGCTATCAATGTATACAATATTCTCCTAGTTATCCTTACTTGACATCAATACATATAAGTCTTTCTCTATTTTTCTGAAATCTACCTGCTCATCATTTCTTATGGAATAATAGTATTCCATTACATTCATATAACATATCTTCTTCTAACCTCAATGATTAGCCTTTCAATCTCCAATTCTTTTCCACCACCAAAAAACTATAAATATCATTGTATATATGGCTCCTTTCCCCCCCTCTCATTATCTCTGAGATACAGACCTAATAGTGGTAACATTGGATCAAAAGATATGTACAGTTTAATAGTTCTTTGGGCATATTTTCAAGTAATTCTCCAGAATGGTTAAATCAGTTCACAATTCCACCAACAATGCATTAATGTCCCAGCTTTCACATATCCCTACAAGATTTATCATTTCCTTTTTCTTTCATATTAGCCAATATGACAGGTGGGTGGTGGTAACTCTGGGTTGTTTTAATTTGTATTTCTCTATTTAATGATGATTTAGACCATTTTTTTCATATGAAAGCTTTAAAAATTTGCTTCCATTCTCTAAATAGTTTATAATGAGGCCTTTATCAGAAACATAGACTGCAAAAATTATTTTTCAATTTTCTGCACTTGTAATAATCTTGATTACACTGGTTTTGTTTGTGCAAAAATTTTCCAATAACATTAAATCAAAATTATCCATTTTGCATTTCATAATATTCTCTCTTGTTTGATCATAAATTTTTATCATCTCTATAGACCTAACAGGTAAACTATTCCTTGCTCTCTTAATTGACTTTACAATCTTCATGTCCAAATCACATACTCATTTTGTTCTTATCTTGGTAATGGGTGTTTCTGTCATATTATTTTCTAGTTTTCACATCAATTTTATCAAATTATGCGTTCTTATCCTAGAAACTGCAGTGTTTAGGCACATATCAGAAAGCAGATTACTATACTCATTTACTACTCCTTCTTGTGCACCTAACCTAATTGTACCTAACCACTGATCCACACTACTCTATTCTTTAGCCAGTTTCAGGTCTGTTATGGTTAGGCCAACTCCCCCTTGTCTTTTTTCATTTCTTTCTTTGATATTCTTGATTTTTTGCTTTTCCAGATGAATTTTGTTATTATTTTTTCTTACCTTATAAAATAATTTTAGTAATTTGATTGTTATGGCATTGAATAATTAAGTCTATTTAGGCAGAATGTCACTTTTCTTATTTTAGCATGGCCTACTCATGAATAATGTATATTTTCCAATTGTTTAAATCTAACTTTATTTGTGTGAAAAGTATTGATTACCAGGTACATTAACAAATACTTTACATTCTCTATAGTTATTTAATGAAATTTCATTTTCTATCTCCTGGTGCTGGACTTTGTTGGTATGATTTATGGGGGGGGGGTATTTTATATCCTGTAACTGAAGTTATTTCAAGTAGTTTTTTAGTTTATCCTCTAGAATTCTCTAAGAGCATCATCATATCATCTGCAGAGTTAAAGATTTTCTTCCTCATTTCCTATTCTAATTCCTTCATTTCTTTTACTTCTCCCATTACTGAAGTTGATTTTGGTCCCATTTTTTCACCCAGCTCCCACCTGTGACTCCAAGAGGCTGTAGCATGAATAGCAGATATAGCTGATAAAATTGAATCAGTAAAAGATTAAGTTGAAGATAGGACACCAGATCTCAAACCTGTTGGTGAGTTAAGGCAATATCTACTCCAAGTATGTAGGCAGAACAGACAGATGAGAATAATTTGTTCCAAAAGTCAGGAATACTGAGAGTGTGATCAGATATTAAAAATGCCAAGTTATGCAGTTTATCTCAGACCAAAGCAGTATTCTTGACTTTTGTACTGTCACTAGATTTTGATGACTCTGGAAGACAGAGTGAGATTGATGACTTTGTATCTAACCTTGCTCAAATCCAATTCATTTTAGGAAACACAAAAACAAATGAGATAAGTGTACTTTTTCTTGGCTAAATTAAGAAAAATCTTTAAGAAATGTTTTCCTAGTGAGATGAGCAGAACCAAAAGAACATTGTACATGCTAATGGCAACATGGAGGTGATGATCAATCTTACTGGACTTGTTCATTCCATCAATGCAATAATCAGGGACACTTTTAGAGAACCCATAACAGAGAATGCCAGAGAAAGAATGGTGGAGAGATTAAACAAAGATCAGTCTATTACCTTCAGGTTTTTTTTTTAAAAAAGGTGTCATATATTACATACTTTTTCTACCTCTAATATTTTATTTTCTCCTCAAAGATACATTTTCTCTCCCAACCAACACATTCAATTTCAATCAATACATAGCATGGGAACAATGTAAATATTACCAGTTTGCCTTCTGTGGGGGGAAGGATGGGGGAGGGAAGGAAGGATGGAAGAAAGATTGTAAAATTCAAAATCTTACAGAAAATGATGGGTAGAAACTATTGTATATAATTGGAAAAAATAAAATATTAATAAAAATAAATGTTATCTACATTGTTAATATGGATCTATGTTTAGCAGGGTTATACCTGTATAGTCTACATTAGATTGCTTTCTGATAATGGGGAGAGTGAAGGGAAGAGAGGAAGGGAGAAAATATGAAACTCAAAACCTAGTAAAAATGAGTCTTGAAAACTATTGTTGTATTGTAGTTGGTGAAATAAATAAAATATTATTTCCTGAAAAAGAAACAAAAGAAATGCTGTGAAAAGGAAATTTTGAAGATAATCTTTTTGTGATACATGTCATGATCATTATTTAATCTTCAGTCCTGAAGCACACAAATAAGCTCACCCAAACATATACACTTCTACATGTTTTGAACATTTGTCATTTATTAAATAGATATATATTTTTCTCTATTCTGAGCAATCTATAGTTCATCAGAATAGCTATCCTATACAAATAAGATTTTCTTCATTCATCCTATATGATGTTTGTATAAATCTTTCCACAAATTTTCCATAGAGAATGTATTCAATTTGAAGGAAGACTCTTTTCATTCTTTTGATATCTCAGGAGCACAGCACATCACATTTTCTCTTCATCTGGTTGACTCTACTCAATAAAATTATCCATATGTCACACTAAAATCATTGTTGGCTACACAGTGAGCCCTAATTGTTTATCAAATGAGTTCCATTATCTTTTTAATTATTTTTCATTCTGTGAAGTTATCTGGTGCCCCTTAATTCATAGTTATATAGAAGCAGTGGGAATATCATTGCCAAAAATTTTGGAATCACTGAAGGAAGAAAACAAGCATTTATGTGCCAGGTGCTAAATTGAGAGCTTTACAATAATTTTTTATTTGATCTTCACAGCAACGTTGGGAGGTATGTTATTATTATTATTATTCCTATTTCGGAGTTGAGGCAACTGGGGCAGTTGAAGGTTAGGTAAATGACTCAAGGTCAAGCAAATTGTAAATGTCTGAGAATTCAGTTCTTTCTGACTCCAAGATCTCCATTCTTTCCACTATGCCATGAAGGTGCCTTAAATCCTTGAAGTTTACTATATGTGGTTTTCTATTATGTCTTCTCATTTTGGAACACTACCCTTTATAATTTTCTACTGTTGTTAAGATATATATTGTAGATTCTGGTGCGATGGAAGATGGCCTTATCTTGTCTTTGTAAACTGTCTACCTATCTTGTTCCAGATGAACCAATCAGGGTGGGACAGTAATACCTTCCAACACACACACACACACACACACAGATCTCACATCATTATATTTCTTCAAAAAAGGTATTAGGTATCTGATCCTAATCTTTCATGAAATACTGCATAATGCTGCAGCCAAAACTACATAGCCTTTTGGGGGGATGGGGGTATTTCTAAGAAAAGCTAATCTAGTTATACATGTTTCATGCCTTTCCACTCCCAGGGTTATCATTTCCAGGTGGCCCATCCTTTACGCATTGTCTCTTTTGGATTTTTGCCTCTCTCCTCTATTTCTTGAGTATTGTCTCTCTCTACCTCCTCCTCTATCTTCCCTACTTCCTCAGGGAAAGAAGTTGTATAAGTTAACAATGGCTTATATATGCAAAAGGAGGATAGTGATATTACTGAGGAGATGAATCAATTTGGACTGTCACAAAGCCCTTGAATATCCCTGTAGGAATTCACAATGTAATATATTTGCTCAAGGACAGCACTGATTGACATACATCAGCAAAATAGTTAGCTAAGGCAAGGTGGAGACACAAGTCATCCAATTGAACTTATAAACAATATTGTCATGATTTCTGGCACCATTAGGGATAAGATTTGTGATTTGTTCATAGATGGGATTCATGTTTATATTATTGAATTATAGTTGTACATGGTTAATGAATAAAGCAAGTCTATGCTTTGATGAATGTCAGTTTGATTTAGTAGTTTCACCACACTAGTAGGCACACACAATATCAAATCAGTCTGGCTCATGTATCCTATGTTTACTTATTTGAATATATCTACTATGCCTCACTCATCCTCCAAGATTTATTTTCACTAGGCTAAATAAACAAACTTCCTTAATGTCCTCATATGTCATGAAAACCCATGCCTTTCACCATCCTAATTTACCTTTTTTCTAACATCCTCTTAGCTTATCAAAATCCTTCTTAAACCATGATAAATAAAATAAAACATAATATTTTACAATTGTTTGTGATAAACTTGTTCCCAGAAGCTATCACCCCTCTAAATGCAACCCATATATTTAGATGCAATATATTAAATCCTCCAGATATTTTTGTATACTTGTATGACTGCCATTTTATAATTTGATGAGTTGATAAGATACCCATACCCAAGTACCTTTATTTATGTTTATCATATTTCATCTTTCAGATCCTGACCAATATTCTAAGTTTGATTTCATTTCCTTTTGATCATCTTCCCTTTTCATCTTCTTCTGTAAAGAAATAGAGAAGTTGTTGAGCGGAATAGATTAGGTATACAGCCATAATTAAACAAAACTGTAAACAACTGTAGTAAGAAAGACCTTTTAGAGAAAAGAAAATGGAAAACCATAAAACATTCTGCCAGAAAATAAGTTTAATAATGATTTCACATCATAAATAAAAGTAAACTTTCAATTTAGACATGGCTTAAATAAAAAAGTTTAAATAATAATCAACTTAAAGGACTGAGAGAGAAATTTTACTTAGGATCTTTGGATACAGGAAGAATTTATGGTGAAAACAATGAACATAGGAGTATTCAGAAGAAAAAAATGAAAATTTTTGATTATATAAAGTTATAAAATGCACAAAACACTGCTAAAATTATAATGGAAAGAAGGAAAAATATTTCTATAGATTTCTATGATTAAAATCTGAGCAAGAGATAGAAAATAGAGGAGGGAGAGAGAGACAATACTCAAGAAACTGAGGAGAGAGGCAAAAATATAGATAAATCAAATCATAAAATAAACTAGAAAGAAGTTAAGGAGGCAAATAGATTGTTAGGAAAAATTAGATAAGGTAGACTTATGGAAGAAATTGAATGGGAATAGAAAGGAATATACCTTTTTCGCTGCAGTACATGGAACTTATACAAAAGTTGACCATGTACTAGGACATAAAAACCTAATGATCAACTGCAGAAAGGCAAAAATAATGAATACATCTTTTTCAGATCATAATGCAAAAAAAAAGTCATAATGCAATATTGGGCCAAGGAGATATAGACCCAGAACCAATTGGAAACTGAATAACCTCATTTTAAAGAATGAGTGAACCAAAAAACAAATTACAAAAAGAATTAACCATTTTATCCTAGATAATGACAATAATGAAACAATACCAAACCTATGGGATTCACTCAAAGCCGCTCTCAGGAGATATATTACATCTTTAAATGCTTACATGAATGAATAAGAGAAAGAGGAAATCAATTAACTAAACATTCAACTAAAAAAATTAGAGAAAGAACAAATTAAAAGCCCCCCAATTAAATACCAAATTAGAAATTCTAAAAATTAAAGGAGAAATTAATAAAAGCAAAAGCAAAAAAAAACTATTGAATTAATAAATAAAACCAAAAGTTGGTTTTGTGAAAAAAAAATAAAAGTGATAAACCTCCAGTCAATTTGATTAAAAAAAGGAAGAAGAAAACCAAATTTCTAGTATCATAAATGAAACAGGTGAACTCACCACCAATGAGGAGGAAATTAAAGTAATAATTTGAAATTATTTTGCCCAACTCTATGCCAATAAATTTGATAATCTAAGTGAAATGGATGGATATTTACAAAAATATAAATTGCCCAAGTTAAATGAAGAGGAGATTAAATACCTAAACAACCCTATCTCAGAAAAGAAATTCAACAAGCCCTCATTGAACTCCCTAAAAAAAATCTCTAGGACCTGATGGATTCACAAGTGAGTTCTACCAAACATTTAAGGAACAATTGGTTCCAATTCTATATAAACTCTTTGGAAAAAATAGGGAAAGATGGAACTCTGCCTAACTCTTTCTATGAAATCAATATGGTGCTGATACCTAAACTAGGAAGAGTTAAAACAGAGAAAGAAAATTATAGATTTATCTCCATAATGAATATAGATGCAAAAATCTTAAATAAAATCTTAGCAAAATGATTACAACCAGTTATCACAGGGATAATACATTATGATCAAGTAGGATTTATCCCAGGAATGCAGGGTTGGTTCAATATTAGGAAAACAGTTAGTATACTCAGTTATATTAACAACAACCCTATCAGAAATTATATGATCATATCAATAGATGCTGAAAAAGCTTTTGACAAAATACAGCATCCATTCCTACTAAAAACACTAGCGTGTAGGAATAAAATGCACTGTTCCTTAGAATAATTAGCAGGGTCTATCTGAACCCATCAACAAGCATTATATTCAATGGGGAGAAGCTAGAGGCATTACCAATAAAATCAGGGGTGAAACAAGGGTGCCCATTATCACCACTACTATTCAATATCGTATTAGAAATATTAGCTTCAGCAATTAGAGAAGAAAAAGAAATTGAAGGAATTAGAATTGGGAAAGAAGGGACAAAACTCTCACTCTTTGCAGATGACATGATGGTCTAACTAGAGAATCTGAAGAAGTTATCAAAAAAACACTGGAAACAATTAACAATTTTAGCAAAGTGGCAGATTATAAAATAAACCCTCATAAATCCTCAACTTTTCTATATATGTCTAGCAAGATACAGCAGGAAGAGCTAGAAACAGAAATCCCATTCAAAGTACCCTCAGATAATATAAAACACCTGGGAATCTATTTGCCAAGACAGACTCAGAAACTTTTTGAAAACAATTACAAAACACTTCTCACACAAATTAAATCAGATTTAAATAACTGAACAAATATCAACTGCTCATAGATAGGTCAAGCTAATATAATAAAAATGACAATTCTACTGAAACTAAACTACCTGTTTAGTGCCCTACCAATCAAAATTCCAAAAAATTACTTTAATGAGTTAGAAAAAGTTGTAGATAAATTCATATGGAGAAATAAAAAGTCAAGAATTTCCAGGAATTTAATGAAAAAGGTGCAAAAGATGGGGGTTAGCCCTACCTAATCTACAATTATATTATAAAGCATCAGTCATCAAAACTGTTTGGTATTGACTAAGAAACAGGGTGATGGACCAGTGAAATAGACTAGGTGCATTAGCAGAAAATGGTTATAGTAATCTGCTGTTTGATAAACCCAAAGAGTCCAGCTATTCGGATAAAACTCTCTCTTTGATGAAAACTGTTGAGAAAATTGGAAGTTAGTATGGAAGAAACTTAGATAAGGCCAACACCTCACAACCTTTACCAAGATAAGATCCAAATGGTTACAGGATTTAGACATAAAAAAACAATACTATAAGCAAACTAGAAGATCAAGGACTGGTTTACCTGTCAGATCTATGGAAAGGGAAGCAGTTTATGACTAAGGAAGAAATGAAGAACATCACCAAAAACAAACTAGATGATTTCAATTACATTAAATTAAAAAGCTTTTGCACAGATAAAACCACTGTAACCAAGATCAAAAAAAATGTAGTAAATTGGGAAGCAATCTTTACAACTAATGATTCTGACAAAGGACTCATTCTAAAATATACAGAGAACTGAGTCATATTTTTTTTAAAAAATGCCATTCCCCAATTGACAAATGGTCCAAGGAAAATGCAAAGGCAATTTGCAGAGAAGATCAAAAACAATCCATAGTCATATGAAAAATTGCTTGAAATCATTAATTATTAGAGAAATGCAAATCAAAGCTTCTATGAGGTACCACCTCATACCTCTCAGACTGACCAATATGAGCATAAAGGATAATGATCATTGTTGATAGGGCTGTGGGAAATCTGGAACACTATTACACTGTTGGTGGAGCTGTGAACTCATCCAACCTTTCTGGAGAGAAATTTGGAACTATTCTCAAAGAGCAACAAAAATGAGCATACCCTTTGACCCAGGAATACCACTACTGGGTCTATACACTGAAGAGATGATGAAAAAGGTTAAAAAGATCACTTGTACATAAGTATTCATAGCAGCCCTGTTAGTGATGGCAAAGAATTGGAAATCAAGTAAATGTCCTTCAATTGGGGAATGGATTAACAAACCGTGTTATATGTATGTCATGGAACACTATTGTTCTGTTAGAACCGAGAGGGACAGGAATTCAGGGAAGCCTGGAGGGATTTGCATGAATTGATGATACTGAGTGAGATGAGCAGAACCAGAAAAACACTGTACACCCTATCAGCATCATGGGGGTGATGTTCGACCTTGATGGATTTGTTCATTCCATCAGTGCAACAACCAGGAACAATTTGGGGTTATCTGCAATGGAGAATACCATCTGTATCCAGATAAAGAGCTATGGAGTTTGAACAAATTTCAAGGACTATTCCCTTTAATTTAGGGAAAAAACTAGATATCTTATTGTCTGATATTGTTATCTCTTATACTTTTTGTTTCTTCCTTAAGGATGTGATTTCTCTCTCATCACACTAAATTTGGATCAATGTACAACATGGAAACAAAATAAGACTGACAGATTGCCTTCCATGGGGCGGGGAAGGGGAGGGAAGTAAAATTGAGAGAAAAATTATAAAACTCAATACTCAAATAAAATCTTTTTTAAAAAATCTCCTTTCCAAGTTTCATGAGAATGTGATTCACTTTTTTTATTTTTTAATCTTTTTTCAAAATTGAAAAATTGTCAGTGAATATAAGATAAAACATCCAAATCTCTAATAATTAGGGAAATAATTAAAATGACAGTTTCCACCGGCAAAGATGAAAATGTTAACAAAAATCTTCCAACTAACAAAAGCAGTCCATCATTTTCTTACATGCCTTCTCCAACAAAATATAAAAAATTGCACTAGGCTGAATGAAGGAAGCGAAATGTAATCAAAAACTAAAATAAGCAGTGTCCTCCATCTGAAAACAGTGTAAAATGCTGTTCAAAATATTACATGTTATAATGAAGGGAACTTCCAACAAAATTAACTTGCGCTAGCAGGCAAACAAGTCCAGGATCCCATTACTTGCAAGGAATCAGAAACTTATATAATCTCAAAACTATGTTTAAACAGAAATATTAGAGATTTCCCCCAACAAGACAGTATGGTTGATGTTTGTCTTTCATTCTCAAAGAACAGCAAGTTATTACTAGGACAATACACCACAATCAAGTAGGATTTATACCAGATAGGTGGGGATGGCTCAATATTAGAAAAACATTCAACATAATGTCAATATCAAAAGCAACAGAAATCATATGATTATCTCAATAGATGATGAAAAAAGTCTTTGATAAAAAATACATCCATTCCTCTTAAAAATGATAGAAAGTTTAGGATTAAATTGAGTTTTTCTTAATATAATAAGTAGTATCTATCTAAAACCATCAACAAATATTATATTTAATGGGGATAAACTCATAGCAGCTCCAATAAAATCAGGGGTGAAACAAGGATGCCCATTATCACAATTACTATTCAATATAGTTTTAGAAATGCTAGATATAGCAATGAGAAGAAAAAGAAAATGAAGGAATCAGAATTGACAATGGAGAAGCAAAGATTTTACTCTTGGCAGATGATATGATGGCATACCTAGAGAACCTAAGAAAATCATCTAAAAACTCCCTGAAACAATTACCAAAGTCAGAAAAAAGCAGGATATAAAATAAACCCACATAAATCATCAGCATTTCTGTACATAAAAAACAAAGCCCAAGAGAAAGAGATAGAAGGAGAAATTCCATTTAAATTAACCATAGTCAATATTAAATTCTTGGGAATCTACCTCCCAAGATAAACCCACAAATAAAGTCAGATCTCAGTAATTGGGAAAATGTCAGTTGCTCATGGTTGGGTCGAGGTAATATAATAAAAATGACAATTCTACCCAAGTTAAATCATACCAATCAAATTACCAAATAACCATTTGGTAGAAAAAAATAGTAACAAAATTCAAAAGGTCAAAAAATAACAATGGAAATGTAAAGGAAAATGGCCTAGCTCTACCAGTTCTAAACTATACTATAATGTGGCAGTTATCAAAACTACCTGGTACTGGTTAAGAAATAGAGTAATAGATCAGTGGATTAGGAGAGGTTCAAAAGAAACTGCAGCAAATGACTACAAAACTCTACTATTTGACAAACCCAAATACATCAGTTTCTGGGATAAAAATTCACTATTTGACAAAAATGGTTGGGAAAATGGGAAAATAGTATGGCAAAAACTAGGCCCACATCTCACACCATATACCAAAATAAAATCAAAATGGGTACAGGATTTAGGCATAAAGGGCAACACCACAGATAAATTAATAGACCAATAAATACTCATATCAGATCTATGAAAAAGAGACAAATTTATGATAAAACAAGAAATAGAGTGCATTATAAACTATAAAATTATTGATTTTGACTATATTAAATTGAAAAGGTTTTCACTAATAAAATCAATGCTGCCAAAATTAGAAGGCAAGCAGAAAACTGGGAAGCAATCTTCACAACTAGGAGTTCTGTTAAAGGTCTCATTTCTAAAATATATAGAAAATTGTATCAAATTTATAAGGTTACAGATCATTCCCAAAATGATAAATGGTCAACAGATATGAATAGACAGTTTTTCAAATGAAGAAATTAAAGCTATATATCATCATATGAAAAAATGCTCCAAATCATTATTGATTAGAGAAATGCAAATTAAAACAACAATGAGGTGTCACCTCACAACTATTAGATTGGCCAAAATGAGAAAAGGGGAAAATGATCAACATTGGAGAGGTTGTGGGAGGATTGGGACATTGATGCACGGCTGATGGAGTTATGAACAGATCCAACCGTTCTGGAGAGCAATATGGAACATTGCCCAAAGTGCAATAAAACTGTTCATTCCCTTTGACCCAGCAATTCCAATTCCTATATCCATAAAAAATGGGAAAAGTCCCACATGTTCCAAAATATTCACAGCAGCTCTTTTTAGAGTGGAAAATAATTGGAAATTGAGGGGATGCCCATCAACTGGGGAACGGCTAAATAAGTCATCGTACATGAATACTAGGGAATATTATTGTTCTATAAATGGTTGGACTTTATAGAGGCATGGAATGAGTTACAGGATCTGATGCTGAGTAAAGGGAGAAGAAGCAAGAGAACAATGTACACATTAACAACATTGAAAGATGATAAACCTTGATAGAAGCATCTCCACTCAGCAGTTCAGAGAGCTAGGACAACCATATTAGATCAACTATGGACAAAGGAAGAAAATCCAGAGGAAGAAAAACAAAACAAAATCAAAAAACCTTCAGAATCACGGAATCAGAAGAATACTCTATAAAACTTAACTCTCATGTATCTCTTTCCCTTAATCCTAATTCCTCACACAAAAAAAAAAAATAACTAATCTGTAAACATGTTTATCAAAATTATATATGTACAATGTTAACCTAACTGTTCACCACTGAAGGGAGGGGGTTTGAAAGGAGGATGGAAAGAAATTTTGTAATTTGAAAATATACATATGCATATGGATGAATGTTGGAAAAACTTTCATAACATGTATTTAGAAAAATAAAATATCAATTAAAAAGTTAATTTGGAGGAAATCAATAACTACAAATCTATGGACCTACATTGTGACAATGATCTTTATGAAAATTATCCTAGAATGTAAGGATGTTATCATTTATAAATGAGAAGAAAAATAATCTTCACTTGATTGATGCAAAAGATCAACTCTTCATACTCACAAAATTGGCTAGAAAATAGACAACATGTAAGAGCTTAATGTATAACATATTAGATTGAAAAAAGTACTTTAAATATTGTTTCCAACATGAAGTTTTATGTTAAATGTGTATAAGATACGAAATATAGAAGCAACTGCACTCATAAAGTTGTTCAGGGACTTTTACATGACTTGTCAAAGTATAAAAGATAGAAATGATGAGTCACAAAAGGTATTATAAAGATGTCACATTTGAGATTAAACAAAAGGGTAAAATGAGACAGATCTTTGAGCAAGCTAAGATTTTTTTATTTTTTTTGGAAAGATTTTATTTTGAGCTTCGCAATTTTTCACCCATTCTTGCTTCCCTTACCTCACCCCACCCCCACAGAATGCATACTGTCAGTCTTTACACTGTTTCCACGGTATACCTTGATCTCAGTTGAATGTGATGAGAGAGAAATCATATCATTAAGGAAGAAAAATAAAGTATAAGAGATAGCAAAATTACATAATAAGATAATGGGGTTTTTTTCCTAAATTGAAGGTAATTATCTTTTGTCTTTGTTCAAATTCCACAATTCTTTCTCTGGATACCGACGGTATTCTCCATTGCAGGCAGCCCAAAATTGTCCCTAGTTGTTACATTGATGGAATGAGCAAGTCCATCAAGGTTGATCATCACCCCCATGTTGTTGTTAGGGTGTACAATGTTTTTCTGGTTCTGCTCATCTCACACAGCATCAATTCATGCAAATTCTTCCAGGACAAATTCAGATTTAATAGCAGGGGCATACTACCTGTCAATAAATAAATCAACAGCTTCCACAGTTAATGCCAAAGACCCCAAGTAAAGGTCAATTTCCCCTTTATAAGTTTTAGAGAACACAGAACAAAGAACAGAACAGGTTATATGACAGCAAGGGATTGAAGCAAAATGATCGATTACAGAATTGAAGCACATTTCCTAGTCTCTCTTCTCTCATGAGATTAAGAAATGATCATTGTTTAACTCTACTTGTGAGAATAGCAGCCCAGACTTTTGGACAGCAAACCAGACATCCCTGAAGGTTGGTTTTTGTGGAGTAAAGAAATCAGGTTTGATTCCCCTTTTTTTTAACCAACATTCCCAAAAGTAGCATAATTCCTTGAGACAAGAATAAATTGATAATTAGTAGGGAAACTGAGTTTCTAAAAATCACAATTATGGGTCAGCAGAATCCTAAACTTAGTTTAGTAACAAAGAACTATGACTAAAGCAATTAAGAAACAAAACAGTTACAGTACGAAAATCAATTAATCATAAATAGGATTAAAAAAATGAAACAATATCAATCTTCATTTCAACAGAGGATGGACTATATAGATGTCAAATTCTCTGTAAGTTCCTCCTGATATTCCTATTTTTAGATGACATTTTCTTCTTCCATGAAGACCTAAAATATTACAGGACTTCTTCCAAATGAAATCCATGATTACATGGCTTATTTCTTTTTTTTTTAATTTTTGCAGGGCAAATGGGGTTAAGTGGCTTGCCCAAGGCCACACAGCTAGGTAATTATTATTAAGTGTCTGAGGCCAGATTTGAACTCAGGTACTCCTGACTCCAGGGCCATTGCTCTATCCACTGTACTACCTAGCCACCCCTCATGGCTTATTTCTATGTATCATATTGACTTTCTTAATTCTCTCACAGCTCAAAGTAATGAAACATTCAAGGAAACATCATATTATATTGGGTTGGAGGTCACAAATTTATGTTATTTAACCAATAGCTATGGTCAAACAAATTGATAGGAATACTATTTTAATTTATTTTAACTTTATATTTAATTTTAGTTTATCACTTTACATTTGTGGAAAGTATGAGTAATAAAAGGAATAATCAGCAAAAATCTATTATCTCAAACTTCATGGGTAGAGCCAAGGTGAAACTGCAAAGGTGAGAAGCTCTCAGAGCTTTACCCAAGAAGAACTTTGAGTCTATCCCTTAAACAGACCATAAAGTGACAGAACCCACAAAAAAGAAGGAAAACCAGTATGAAGCAACTTTTCACCTCAAGATACCTCGGAGGAACTTTAGAAAGCATCTGTCTCCCCCCAGGTAAAAAGGGAATTTATTCCAGCATAGTGGGGAAAGTTGGGAAGACAGTGGGAGGCTTTTTAGTCACAGGTCAGCTTAGGTCCTGAATCAATAGACCAGTAGTACAGCATGTCAGCAATGAGGATTCCAATCACAGTTCAAAAGGGTGGAACAGATGGAAAAGGGTTGGACTCCCTAACATAAATGATGAGCACCTGAACCCCAGAAGAGTAAGCCAGGAGCCAGACTCACAAACCTCTGTACAAAAAGCTTACCACTGTATCCCCTGAGCCACAGGAGCAGAATTAAGCTATCAAAATGTACCCCCAAAAAAGAGTGCTAACAATAGAAAGCTACTACTGCTAATAGAGACAAAAAAAATGCCATCTCAAAGGAAAGCAATGAAAAAAAATGCCTATGAATTGGTCTCAAATCCAAAAAGATAGCTTGGAAGAATTAAAAAAGGATTGTAAAAATCAGAGTGGAATAAGAAAAACTGAGAAAAGAAATGAAAGAGAACTATTAAAAATTGACTGAAGGAAACAATTTATTTAAAAGTAAAACTGACCAACTGGAAAAGGAAATTACAAAAGCTAACTGAAGAAAATAAAACCCTAAAAATTAGAATTGGACAAATGAAAACTAATGATCCTTTGATTCAACAAGATTCCATCAAATAAAAACAAAAGAATGATAAAAATACAAGAAAATGTAAAGTGCCTCTAAAGAAAAATGACCAAACTGGAATATAGATCCAAGAGAGATAATTTAACAATTATTGCTCTACATGAAAGCCATGATAAGAAAAGGAGTCTAGACAATATCATTCAGGAAATAATCATGGTAAACTGCCTAATACATCATAGAAGAAGAAGATAAAATAGTCCTTGGAAAAATCCATCACCCTAAGAGAAAGATCCCAAAATAAAAACTCCAAGGATTATTGTATACAAATTTCAGAATTCTTAGCTAAAGGAACAAATAATGCAAGCAGTCAAAAAAAAAGCAATTAAATACCAGAGAACCTCAGTCAAGATTATGCAGGACTTATCAGCTTCAATATTAAAGGATCAGAGATCCTGGAAAATTATATTCTGGAGAGCGAAGAGGATTGGATTGCAACCAAGAAACAGTTACCCTACAAAATTCAGCATATTCCTGGATTTTCAATGAAATAGAAGACTTTCACATTTATATATCATATTTTATTCATATAATTAAAAAGACCAGAACTGAACAGAAAAATTTATCTTCAAATACAAGGCTCAAAACATGCATTAAAAAAGTTAAATGCAAAAAACAAATATTAGTCAGTAAGCAATCTATATCCCCATATGGGAGAGCAATATTTGTAACTCTTGAGAATTGCATTTCTCTTAGAACATTTGAAAAGATCATGCATACACAGAGGTTGTGGGACTGAACTGAACATGTTGTGATTGTACCTTAGTTCATGAGGTTTGTATTTCTATTGGACCAATTGGAGAGAGTGTACATAGACAGAGGATATGAGTATAAATTGATCAGGTTGTGATGATTTACCTTAGGTCATGAAGAGTTTTCTAATGGGACTGTAGGAGGGAGTGCATTTGGAAAGAATTGGAAAGAGGGATTGAAGGGATTGGAAAGAGAAAAAGAGGAATTGATCATGAGTTATTATAGCTCTTGAGAATTGCATTTCTAATGGGAGTTGAGGACAACATACTAGTCCAGAGGGTATGGATATGAAGTGATTATGATGAAATGGTGTTTCTAATCATTGTATTTCCATCAGGAGAGTCAAAGGGACTATACTTGGATGGAAGGTGTAGGTATAAGACAGGTATAAAACAATTAAAACATGAAAAAAAAGAATGTACTAGGAGGGGGGAAGGAGATAAAGGTTTAAGAGGTTATATAATATTCCATGAAGAGGCAAATGAAGAAAAAAGAAGAGAGTTTGTGAACATGAAATAAAGTAACTCTCAACAGATTTGACTCAAAAAAGGTAATAACATACAAACCCCAATTGGATTTAGAATTTTATCCTACCTACAGGGAGGTAGGAGAGGGGGAGAAAGGAAAGGGAAAAGTAAAAGTAAATGTAAAGAAAAAGGGAAAAGAAAGAAAAAAACAGGGAATGGGTTAATAGAAGAGAAGGCAGACAGAGGGAGGAAGCAGTCAGAAACAAAATAATGGTGAAGAGGGGATGAAGGAAAAGGAGAAAGAAAAGTGCAAATGGGGGAAGATAGGATGGATGGGAATACAGAGATAGTAAGCATAACTATGAATGTGATTGAGATGAATTCTCCCATAGAGTGAAAGCATATAGTTGAGTAGATTAAGAACCAGACTCCTACAATATGTTGATAACAAGAAACATATTTGAAGCAGAGAGATGCGTACAGATAAAGGTAAAAGCAAAAAAATAGGAGTAACAATAGTGATCTCAGTCCAATCAAAAACAAAAATAAATCTAAGTAAAAGAGATAAGGAAGTAAACTAAATCTTCTTAAAAGACACAATAGACAACAAAGTAATATCAATATTAAACATATATGCACTAAGTAGTATAGCATCATAGCATCTAAATTCTTAGAGGAGAAGTTAAATGTGTTACAGAAAGACCTAGACTTACAAAACTACACTAATGGGAACCTCAATCTCTCTCTCTCTCTCTCTCTCTCTCTCTCTCTCTCTCTCTCTCTCTCTCACACACACACACACACACACACACACACACACAATTAAATAAATCTGACCACAAATAAAAAAGGAAATTAAGAAGGTAAATAGAATTTTAGAAAAGTTAGATATGGTAGACATATGGATAATTTTGAATGTGAATAGAAAAGAGCATATTTTCTCCTCTGAGGTACATGGTATGTACAAAAGATTGACCATATACAAGGGCATAAAAATATTACAAATGCAGAAAAGTAGGAATTTTAAATGTGCCCTTTTTAGATCTTGATGCAATAAAATTACATGTAATAAAGAGACATGGAAAGATGAAATAAAAATTAATTGAAAACCAATTAATTCAATCTTAAAGGATGAGTGAATGAAACAACAAATCATAGAAATGATCAACAATTTCATCCAAGGCAATGGTAATTTTGAGACATCATGCCAACTTTTGTAGGATGCAGCCAAAATAGTTATTAGGGGAAATTTTATATCTCTAAATGCTTCCATGAATAAAATAAATAAAGAAGACATCACTGAATTGGGCATGCAACTGAAAAAACTAAAGAAAGAATGAATTAAAAATTCCCAATTAACCCTATTTGCCTTGAAAAAAAATTTTAAAAAATTCCCAATTAAATACCAAATTAGAAATTCTGACAATCAAAGAAGAAATTAATAAAATTAAAAGTAAGAAAACTATTGACAAATGTATAAAACTAGGAGTTGGTTTTATAAAAAGAAATCAACAAAATACATACACTTTTGGTTAATCTGATTAAGAAAAAGAAGAAAACTAAATTACAGTATCAAAAATGAAAAAGGATGTATTCACCACCAATGAGGAGGAAATTGAGATAATAATTTTGAGCTATTTTTGCCCAACTGTATGTTGACAAATATGATAATATAAGTGAAATATTTATGAAAATATACTCAGATTAACAGAAGAGGAAATAAAATACTTAGATAATGCCATTTCAGAAAAAGAAATTGATCATGTCATCAATAAGAATAACCTCTCTGAGAAAAAAATCTCCAGGTCAAGATGGATTTATAAGTAAATTCTACCAAATATTTAAAGCATAATTCCACTTCTATATGAACTATTTGACAAAAACAGGTGAAGTTCTACCAAATTCTTTTTATGACACCAACATGGAGCTAAATGACTAAACCAGGAAGAGCCAAAAAAAGACAAAGAAAATTGTAGACCAATCTTCCTAATGAATATTGATGTGAAAATTTAAATAAAATATTAGCAAAGTAGTTACAACAAATTGTCACTAGGATAATGCATTATTATCAAGTTTGACTTGTACCAACAATACAGGGATTGTTCAGTATTAGAAAAACAATCAGCATAATTGACTATATCAGAAGCAAAACTAACAAAAATTGTATGATTATCTCAAGATTTGCTGAATAAATCTTTGACAAAATACAGTATCCATTCCTATTAAAAAGACCAGGAATAAATGTAGTTTTCCTTAGAATGATAAACATTGTCTATCTAAAACCATCAGCAAGAATTATATGAAATGGGGAAAAGCTAGAAGCATTCCCAGTGAACAAAGACCCACATGTACAAAAAATTTTATGGAAGTTCTTTTTGTAGTGGCAAATAATTGGAATTTGAGGGGATGCCCACGAATAGGGAATGACTGTACAAATTATGATGTATAAATGTGATAGTGAACAAACAGTAATTCTATAAGAAATCAGAAACCTGGGAAGACTTTCATGAATTGATGCTGAGTTAGATGATCAACAATGATGGGGAAAAAAATTTCATTTAAATTTTAAAAATCTATTAATCTCAGGACAGCTAGGTGGTGCAGTGGCTAGAGCACAAGCCCCAGGGTCAGGAGGACCTGAGTTCAAATTCAACCTCAGATACTTAGTAATTGCCTAACTGTGTGACCTTGAACAAGTTAATCTCATAATTTAAGTCATAACAGAGAAAAAATCATTTTATCTGTTGTTTGAACTATGAAAACAACCGATCAGTCTTCCTAATGAATTAGTTAATCAGAATACATAACTTAGGCAGACAATGTCTATTACCATATCTCCAGAATTGAACATCACTTTGTATTTGGGAAATTTTACAATGCTTTTAATGATTAATTTCTTGTTTCTTTTTGACATAAAAATCTTTTATATTACTTTTCTCCTAGTTATGATATATAATGGAGAATTATAGAATATTATAATCTCTGAGAATCAAAAATATGTATATCTCAAAGATGTATGTATGTACAGAGATGTATGTTATATGTAACTGGTTTACATATTGTAAACTAGATTCAAGACTTGATGAAAAGGAGACATGAGATTATTTGAAGCATGGCAGGCAGTCTATGAAAAGATCCAGAAGTGGGAGATAAAGGAAGCATAAAATTAATCTTCAAAGAGCGATTATAGCTCAACTCTAAAGAGCTTTAAATACTGAATAGGGACCATAAGAAGACATTGATATTGCTTAAGCAGAGTAGTAACATAGTCAAATTTGTAGAATACTCAGTGGCAGCTATGTGAAGGATGGATTGTAGTGGAAAATGATGAGCCTCGTCACTAATTCCTTGAAGGGTTCTGGGAGATAGCAGGAAAGGAGGAATAAAGAGATGCTCCATCAAAGCATCTGCCTTTTGATGATATTTTCAGAATGAAGAGAGCCTGTATCACAGACAAGGACTGCCAGGCAGAAAGTTTCACTGTTGGAAGCATTCTCACTGGCCACTGTTTGAACTATAACTTTATGCTGAGAACTTGTGAGATCCAAGACTGGTGCCCTATGGAAGTCAACACTGAAGATGCCTGTCATGATGGAAGCTGAGAACTTCACCATCTTCATCGAAAACAGCATCCGCTTCACTCTTTTCAACTTTGAGAAGGGAAACTTGTTACCCAACCTTACCTCTGTATTCACAAAGAAATATCATTTCCATCCAGAAATTGCCCCCTTCTGCCCCATCCTTCAAGTAGGTGATGTAGTCAATTTTGCAGGACAAAATTTTTCCAAGCTCTCCAACTTAGGAGTCCTGGGCATTAAGATTGGCTGAGTCTGTGACTTGGACAGGTCCTCAGATGAGTATATCCCCAAATATTCCTTTATCCAGCTAGATGGCATTTCTGAGAGGAGCAATGTCTCTCCTGGCTACAACTTCAGGTTTGCCAAATACTTTAAAATGGAAAATGTAAGTGAGTATCAGATGATCTTGAAAGCATTTGGCATTTATTTTGATGTACTGGTATACTGGAATGCTGGCAAGTTTAGCATCATACCCACCATCATCAGCAATGTGACAGCCTTTACCTCAGTGGGAGAGGGCACTGTTCTCTGTGACATCCATCTCCTTAACTTTCTAAAGGGTGCAGACCAGTACAAAGCCAAGAAGTTTGAAGAGGTGAATGAGACAACCCTGCGATCTGCCACCCCATGTACCCCAGTGACCAGGCCTTCGATGGCAGAGAGGAAAAGCAATGCAGACTCTGGAGCCTTCTCCACTGGTCATTAGGCCTTCTTACTCTAGTTTATCATCAACCTTATATTCCAGGAATCTATACCTCATAACAGTAGACTTTCCACTGAAGAGGGGGAATGAGGAAGAGGCTCACTTTAGGACTGACAATAATAACACAGACCCAGATCCTAAACCTCCCAGTGTGCCAATCAATAGGCAATGTTCCCTGCTAGGACTGTGTACACTTTCATTGAGAGTTTGTAATCCCCCAAAGGCTTCCTCTATGCTAGTATTGCTACCATCTCAGAGGCCAATGTCTTTCTCTGCCCACTGCCTATGAACATCCTTGATTCCCTTACCCATACTTGTGTGAAGAATATCTTTTTTTTCAAGGCAATGGGGTTACATGACTTGCCCAAGGCCACACGGCTAGGTAATTATTAAGTGTCTGAAGTCAGATTTAAACCCAGGTGCTCCTGACTCCAAGGCTGACTCCACTGTGCCACCTAGCTGCCCCTGTGTGAAGAATATCTAATTGGTTTGATTGTGATGTTGTTTTCTGTATTCACACTAAATGATTCCCTATATGTCATGAATATTATTATGAACTCATTGTGGAAAGAAATTGTTAATAGCAAAGAAGAAAAACTGGTGCCCAAGGTAGACCCCTAGAACAATAACAAAGTTTGTTTTCTATCAGGTCATTCCCTTAGGTTTAGTTTCCTCCTGATTGCCTCCAGGATAAAATAAAAACTCCTAAGTCTGCTATTTAAGAACCTCTACCTCCCTTCCTAGCTTTTTATTTTACTCCTTTTCATGCATACCACATTCTAGCCAAATTGGACTATTAGCTATTGCCTCAGCTTGGCATCTTCTCTCACACCTCTGTCCTTCATAGAGGTCGCCCTCTCTGTATGGAATACACTCCTTACTCATTTCTCACTCTCAATATTTTTGCTCTTCAAGATCTTGGGTGATCCCTCCACCATGAAGTCTCCCTTGATCCCCATTTCCCCCAGTGTTGGTACTCTCTTCCTACTCAAGTAAATACCTTGTATTTACTTAACCTTGTGCATGTTGAATCCCCTCAGTAGAGTTGAAGCTCCTTGAAGGCAAAGACTATGTCAGCTTTGTCTCCCTACAGTCAGTATCTAGCACAGTGACTTGGACATTGTAGGTGGTTAATAAATGTTTGTTGCATTGAATTATCCCCCCCCAAAAAAAAGACTTGATGAAAAGAGGAACTAGGGAGTGTTTGATCAAAGAAAAAGATAGTCTAGTAATTTTCCTACATAGTATCAGTCTTAGTCTTTTGCACATTAAATGTTAAAAGATCTAATGGGGGCAGTTAGGTGGTGCAGTGGATAGAGCACCGGTCCTGGAGTCAGGAGGACCTGAGTTCAAATCTGACCTCAGACACTTAATAATTACCTAGCTGCATGATCTTGGGCAAATCACTTAACCCCATTGTCTTGCAAAAACCAAAAACAAAACAAATCAAAAAAGATCTAATGGGAGATCTAATCTATTTTGGGGGTATCTCAGTCTAAAAGAATACCAGAGTTGCATGAGCTATGCAGTAAAGGGTGAGTGATATCTTCATTATTTAAGGAACTAACTACAGCAATGAGTTCATGGATTTAATGGAGTATTAATATATCGCTTTTGAGTCTCCTCTGCTTTATAATTTTTTATAATTTATAATTTATTTATAATTTTCCTAGTTTAAAATATACTAAAAAATGTTTAATGTCATTGAGGGTGTTATTACTCTAAAGACAAAATTCATTATTTTAGCAAAAATAAATTGAACATACATCAAAAACAATGTAATATGCCCAAGATTTCAGATGTTATAAAGATATATAATACCCATGTGTTTTGCCCTCAAAGAATTAACTGTCTCTTGTTGAATGGATAAAGCATATACAAAATATTAAAGGCAGTCTGTTTTGGGGATACTATTGAATGGTAGAAAGTACTTCATGTCAAATACATGTAACAATATTACCTACTCAAAACAGAGGATGATTTTAAACAAAATTTAAAGTCTGGCTTTAAAAATCTCTGTTCTCTCATAAAACATGAAAAGAAAAAAACCAAATAATTTCTTGAATTGGAGATTTCAAACAGTCAAAAGGAGATCTTCAACTTGCCATGCACAGAAGTTGAAGTTCAGATATTTTATGTCTTTTCTTTTAAATGATAGTAAAATCTCCATTTTAGTGAAATCTTTAGTTCTGTTGTTCTTTCTTTGTGACAAAAGGATAGTTATTTTGAGTCAATCCCTTGATGCCAAATGAAAAGAGAACAGCCTTATCTACAAGAATTAGACACATTTAATAGCTAAATATGGCACTCCTGTTAAATAGTTTTGGAAATTTTCAGGGCAAAAGGATTTATGAGAAAATTGCAGTTAGGAAGAGAATTATAAACATCTGAAAGTCAGAGAATAGAATACAGGTATTAACCAAATGTACAAGAATAGAAACAGGTAATTGAAGCAAATATGTGAAGTGCTTTGAGCTCCTCAGAGCAAAAAAAAACAAGCACTACAGAATATGAGTTAAACATATTATTAGATATGCCTCTAAGCCTTTCAAATATAATTGAGAAATAACATAAGGATCAAAGTCAAAGCAACATTTAGTTTGATCTTCTGTTCATGCATAGCAAAGCAAATTTTTTTCTAAATCCTTCAAATTGTTCCATCGTCCATTATAAATAGACTCTATATTTTAGAGCTGCTAATTTGGCCTTTCCTGAAAATGTGTGCAAGTTCATTGATATGGGTATATGAATGGCATATTATGACATATTACTAGAACTATAACTAGAAATTTTCTCACCCAGCGCAAAGGTCTCCAAATCAAACTTTAAAGACAAATTCGCTTGGACAGGATTAAAAGTAGGGTCAAGAACATCATGAGACCTTTGCTGTGGAGGACCACAATGGAGTAGGAGTAGAACAAATTTATCATCTTGTTCCTTCTTTTTTTTGTTTTAGTTTTTGGTTTTTGGTGGGCAATAGGGTTAAGTGATTTGCCCAAGGTCACATAGCTAGAAAGTAGTAAAGGTTTAAGATAAAATTTGAACTCATGTCCTCCCGACTTCAGGATCAGTGCTCTATTCTCTGTACCACCTAGACATTGATCAAGTCTCTTAACAGATTTTTGGAGCAACAGAACCTACAAAAGAAAAAAGCAGAACATCTTCCAGCAAGGTTGTAACAGAGGAGTGTTAATATATCCAAGGAAGAGAATAGAAACCCAGCACCTGGACTGTGGTGGGGCAAAGTGGAGACTCACCTGTTAGGGAGATCTCCAGCAGAGGCTTTCACAGTTCAGGCTTGGGTCAGTTGCACAGGGCAGGAAGCAGGAGGGGAGTTTGGCATGCTCCAGCAGGATGCCAAGACTCCCATTCAGTCAACATGACTAATATGAACAGCTCAACGCAGAGAGTCAGACCCTGACATTCCCAGTCAGGAGGACCTGGAATTCCCCAACACAGAAAGCCCAGATACAACCCCACCTTTCCCAATGACCCAGGAAATAGGTGACTGAAACCCCAGCACTGACAGTCCAGAGAAAGAGTCTCTGCTGTTCTGTCCCTATTGGTCCATTGAGCAATCCCCTGGATTTCCTAACATTTATGACCCAAAGTCACAACACCAAAGGTCTGTAAATAAGTCCCTCCTGCAACACAAGGACCTTGGGATAGGACCAAGTAACAAACACCAAAATGAATAAGAAAGGTCAGAGAAAGGCAGGATCTATTGTATCTTGGCAATAAAAATGAGCAAAAGACCAGCTCAGAAAAGGAGGCCAGAAGGGATGCTACATGTGAAGTTTCAGAGGAGAGTTTGAATTGGTCAGCAGCCCAGAAAGACTCCTCAGAAGAACTCAGAAAGGATCTTTAAAATCAAAGGGAATACTTGAGGAAAGAAATGCAAGGGAAAATTTACATTTTACTACAAAAAAATGACAGAAGAAAACAAATCCTTTAAAAATACAATTGAGCAAATGTAAAAAGAAAACAATTCCTTCCAAAACACAATTGGAAAAATGAAAAAAGATAATAGCTCCTTTAAAAATAGAATTGACCAAATGGAAAGGGAGATGCAAAAGCAAACTAAAATAAAAAAAAAAATTCCTTGAAGAGTAGACTGAGACTAATGACAGCTAATGACCCCATGAGACACCAAGAATCTGTTAAATTGATAAAAAAAAAAATGAAAAAATATAAGTAAATGTAAAATGCCTCATTGGCAAAAGAACTAACCTGGAAAGTAGATCCAAGAGAAATAATTTAAGAGTTATTGGGACAAGAAGGGATCCAGTCTTAGGAGCTCTCTGATAAAACTCATCAGCTAAGAACTCTAACTAAACTTTCGAGAGACAGAACCCACAAAGGGACCCAGTGAGGCAGTTCTCCTACTCAAAGTAACCTGGAAAAGAGCAGAAAGGCTCTGCTCCCCGGGATCGGAGAGGCCGCCTGCCAGAGGGGTGGCTGGCCAGAGCAAAAGAACTTCAGCCTCCCGGAGGCAGCCCCAGGGCTCTGGGAGCCACAGCTCACAGCAGCGGGGGAGTCTCCTGAGCTGCACCCTGAGCAGCACCGGGCACAAAGAGGGGTAACAGCGGGGGACCTCTGCCAGAGCGAGCACGTGGAGCCCAGCCCTCAGGGCGCACAGTGAGCAGCATGGTCATTCCCCAGCCCTGATCCAGGAAACAGAAGCAGGCAGAGCCAGTAAGCAGGAGCCCCCAGGGCATGAGCCCATTGAGCTGAGGGAGGGGAGTGAAGAGAGACTGCTGAGCTCTGTCCTCTGCCCCTGGAACAGGACTCTGGGGCTCTGACCACATTCAGATCCTGATCACATTCTAGGCCCCCCCATAGAACAGCAGGGCCCCCCACCTCAACCCCATGGTAGAGGGGGGCGCTTATGGTCATTCACAGACCAGGAGGGAGGACAGAGCATCACACACTGAGACCCTTGTGGGAGTGTCCCAAAAGCTCAGGAAGCACCCCAAAGCAGGCCCAGACTGGGAAAATGAGCAAGCAAAGAAACAAAAGGAAGACTATCGAGAAATATTTTGCAAATGAGCCCAAGAAGGATCAAAATACTCAGCCTGAAGATAAGGAAACACAAGCTCCTGCATCTAAAGACTCCAAGAAAAACAGAAATTGGGCTCAGGCTATGACAGAGCTCAAAAAAGACTTTGAAAATCAAATGAGGGAGTTGGAAGAAAAACTGGGAAAAGAAAGGAGAGAGATGCAGGAAAAACATGAAAATGAAGTCAGCAGCTTAGTCAAGGAAATCCAAAAAAATGCTGAAGAAAATAGCATGCTAAAAAACAGCTTAGGTCAAATGGATAAAACAGTTCAAAAAAGTTATTGAGGAGAAGAATGCTTTAAAAAGCAAAATTGGCCAGATGGAAAAAAGAGATAAGAAAACTCTCTGAGGAGAATAAATCCTTCAGACAAAGAATAGAATTCAGGGAGATTGACGAATTTACCAGAAATCAGGAATCAATACTTCAAAACAAAAAAAATGAAAAATTAGAAGAAAATGTGAAATATCTCATTGAAAAAACAACTGATATGGAAAACAGACTTAGAAAAGATAATTTAAAAATTATTGGAATACCTGAAAGTCATGATCAGGAAAAGAGCCTTGACATCATTTTCAAAGAATTACTACAGGAAAATTGCCCTGATATTCTAGAAGCAGAGGGCAAAATAGAAATGGAGAGAATCCACCGATCCCCCAGAGAAAGAGATCCCAAAAAACCAACCCCTAGGAATATTATAGCCAAGTTCCAGAATTCCCAAGTCAAAGAGAAAATATTACAAGCAGCCAGAAGGACACAGTTCAAATATCGTGGAGCTGCAGTCAGGATCACACAGGACTTAGCAGCAGCTACATTGGAAGCTCCTAGGGCTTGGAATACAATATACCGGAAGGCAAAAGAGCTTAGAATGCAGCCAAGAATGAACTACCCAGCAAGGCTGAATGTCCTCTTCCAGGGAAAAAGATGGACTTTCAATGAACCAGGGGAATTTCAAAGGTTCCTTTTGGAATGGCCAGAGCTGAACAGAAGGTTTGATCTTCAGATACAGGACTCAGGTGAAGCATGGAGATTGGAGGAGAGGGGGGAAATATGAGGGACTTAATGAGGATGAACTGCATGTATTCCTGCATAGAAAAATGACACTGATAATACTCATATGAACCTTCTCAGTTAGTAGAGCAGGTAGAGAGAGAGCTTTTATAGTTGAAGCACAGGAGAAAGCTGAATTTGAAGATAAAATATGGTGTAAAAATGGAGTCAATAGAAAAAAAGAGAAATGGAATGGGAGAAAGAAAAAGGAGAGGGGGAATAGTCCAAGATATCTCACATAAGATTTTTTTTTATTACAATGAGCTATTGCAATTATATGGAAGTGGGGAGGCAAGGGGGAATGAGGGAACCTTTGCTCTCATCAGAGATGGCTAGGAGAAGAAACAGCAAATATACTCAATGGGGTATAGACATCTGGAGTAAGAAGGAACAGGGAGCAGGGGGAAGGGGTGGGGATGTGAATAAAGGAGGAGAGGATGGACCATTGGGGGAGAGTGGTCAGATATAACACATTTTCTTTCTTACTTCTTGCAAGGGGCTGGGATTGGAAAGCCTGCCCAGGACCACAGGGCCAGGTGGATTTTGGGCGTAAGGGGTGGTATGGGGGCTCAGGGCTTCTTGGCCCCAGGACCAGGGATCTGTCTGTTGCGCCACTCAGCTACCCTACAGCAGAGTCAGAGTGAAAGGAGAGAGAAAATAGAGTACATGGTAGTGGAGAAATAAGAAAGGAGGGAGTTGTGATCAGCAATGGCAATGGCGGAAAAATATGGAAATAACTTTTGTGATGGACTTATCATAAAGAATGAGATCCACCCATGACAGAGTTGTTGGTGTTGGAACAAAGACTCAAGCACATTTTTTGTTATTATTATTTGGGGGAGGGTGCAGGGCAAGTGGGGCTGGACGGCCTGCCTGGGGCCACATAGCAGGGTGATCTTTGGGTGTCTAGGGCCGGATTTGGACCCAGGTGCTCCTGGCTCAAGGGCCAATACTCTGCCTGCCACCCAGCCACCCCTACTATTATTACTATTTTATTTTATCTTGGGTCTTTTTTTCTTTCTTTTTTTTTGTTTTTTGCAGGGCAGTGGGGATCGGGTGGCTTTCATGTCACGTGGCTGGGTGATTGTTGGGTTTACAAGGCTGGATATGGACTCAGGTGCTCGTAGCTCCAGGGCTGGTGCTTAGTCCATTGTGCCACCTACAATTATTACTATTATTTTTTTATTTTAATTTTTTTCTCTCCCTTTTATTTTTTTTGCCCAAGCAAATCTATCTATATTCATGGGGGAGGAGGGGTATTCTGTTTGCTTGTAAACAAGAATATTTTATTAATGTAAAAAACATTTGTACAAAATGAGAATAAAAAATAAATTTTAACAAAAGAGTTATTGGACTACCTGAAAGCCATAATCAAAAAAAAAAATAAGATCCTGAACAACATTCTTCAGGAAATTAGCAGGGCAAACTGCCCTGGTATCCTGGAACCAGAGAACAAAATAGTCATTGAAAGAATCTACCGGGGGCAGCTAGGTGGTGCAGTGGATAAAGCACTGGCCCTGGAGTCAGAAGTACCTGGGTTCAAATCCGGTCTCAGACACTTAATAATTACCTAGCTGTGTGGCCTTGGGCAAGCCACTTAACCCCGTTTGCCTTGCAAAAAAAGCCTAAAAAAAAGAAAAGAAAGAATCTACTCATCTCCTGAAAGGGATCCCAGAATGAAAATGCCAAGGAATGTTGTGGTCAAATTCCAGAATAATCAGATCAAGGAGAAAATCCTTCAAGTAGCCAGAAAGAATAAATTCAAATACCAAGGAGTCACAGTCAGGATTACACAGGATCTATCAGCATCAACATTAAAGGAGTGAAGGGCATGGTATATGATATTCTGGAGGGAAAAGGGGCTTGGATTACAATGAAGAATCAACTTTTCATCAAAACTAAGCATACTTTTTCTTTTTTTTTCTTAAGAAAGATGTTATATATTTTGTGTTTTACAATTTTCCCCCCATTATTCTTGCTTCCCTCCACCCACCCCTCACAGAAGGCATTCTGTTAGTCTTTACATTGTTATCATATGATACATTGATCTCAGTTGAATATGATGATAGAGAAATCATATATTTAAGGAAGAAAAATAAAGTATGAGATAACAAAATTACATAATAAGATAATGGCTTTCTGTGTTTCTAATTTGAAGGCAATAGTCTTTGGTCTTTGGTCGAAGTCCATAATTCTTTCTCTGGATACAGATGGTATTCTCCATTGCAGATATCCCAATATTGTCCCTGGTTGTTGCACTGGTGGCATGAACAAGTCCATCAAGGTTGATCATCACCCTCATGTTGCTGTTAGGGTGTACAATGTTTTTCTGGTTCTGAGCATACTTTTTCAGGGGCAAAGATGAATATTCAACAAAATAGGTGATTTTCAACCTTTCCTGATGAAAAGACCAGATCTGAAGAGGAAATTTGATCTTCAAGCAGGAAATTCAAGAGATACATGAAAAGATGGAACAAGGGAGAAAAAAAGACTACTAATCATAAAGATTAAACTAGTTACATACCTACCTGGGAAGAAGATTCTCATAAACTAGAGAATTGTAACTCTAAAAGAGGAATTATACTTAGGTTGAAAGTGTGTACATAAGTTGGTTTTGACGGAATAGTTTTTAAAAAATTAAGACATTCACTTACACAAAAATTGACCATGTACTAGGGCATATAAACCTAATGATCAATTGCAGAAAGGCAGAAATAGTGAATACATCTTTCTCAGATCATAATGCAACAAAAATCACATGCAATATTGGGCCAGGGAGATATAGACCCAGACCTAATTGGAAACTAAATAACTTCATTTTAAAGAAGGAGTGATCCAAATGAATACAGGATTTAGAAAGAAAAAACAATATTATAAGCAAACTAGAAGATCAAGAACTAATTTATCTGTCAGATCTATGGAAAGAGAAGCAGTTTATGACTAAGGAAGAGATGGAGAACATCACTAAAAATAAACTACATGATTTTGATTACACTAAATTAAAAAGCTTTTGCACAGACAAAACCACTGTAACCAAGATCAAAAGAACTGTAGTAAACTGGGAAATGATCTTTACAATTAATGTTTCTGACAAAGGACTCATTTCTAAAATATACAGGAAACTAAGTCAAATTTTCAAAAAAAAAACCATTGCCCAATTGACAAATGGTCAAAGGATATGCAAAGGCATATCCTTATAGATGAGGAGATCAAAGCATAGTCATATGAAAAAATGCTCTAAATCATTACTTATTAGAGAAATGAAAATTAAAGCTTCTCTGAGGTACTACCTCACACCTCTCAGACTGGCCAATATGACCAGAAAGGATAATGATCATTGTTGGAAGAGTTGTGAGAAATCTGAGAAACTATTACATTGTTGGTGGAACTGTGTACTCATCCAACGTTTCTGGAGAGCAATTTAGAATTATGCCCAAAGGGCAAAATAAATGCACATACTCTTTGATCTAGCAATACCACTACTGGGGTCTATACCCTGAAAAAATGATGAAAAGGTTAAAAACATCACTTATACATAAGTAATGATAGCAGCCCTGTTTGTAGTGGCAAAGAATTGGAAATCAAGTAAATGCCCTTTAATTAGGGAATGGCTTAACAAATTGTAGTATATGTAATGTCATGGAACACTATTGTTCTATTAGAAACTAAGAGGGATGGGAATTCAGAGAAGCCTGGAGGGATTTGCATGAACTGATGCTGAGTGAGATGAGCAGAACCAGAAAAACACTGTATACCCCAACAGCAACATGGGGGTGATGATAAACCTTGATGGACTCACTCATTCCATCAGCGCAACAATCAGGGACAATTTGGGGCTGTCTGCAATAGAGAATATCATCTTCATCCAGAGAAAGAACTGTGGAGTTTGAACAAGGACCAAGGACATTTAATTTTAAAAAAACTGATATCTTATTTTCTGATCTTGCTATCTTTTTTTACTTTATGTTTCTTCCTTAAAGAACATGATTTCTCTTTCATCACATTCAATCTGGATCAAGGTACACCATGGTAACAATGTAAAGACTGCCAAATTGCCTTCAATAGGGGGGAGGGAAGAAGTATCAGGAGAAAAATTTATAACACTCAAAATAATAAATCTTTAAGTAGACTTTAAAAAATAGAATGAATGGATCAAGCAACAAAATATAAAAGGAATCAATTATTTAATCCTAGATAATGACAATAATGAAACAACATACCAAAACTTATGGAATATACTCAAGACGTCCCTCAGGGAATATATTATATCTTTAAATGATTCCATGAATAAATTAGAGAAAGAAGAAATGAATGAACTAAATATGCAATTAGAAAATTAGAGCAAGAACAAACTAAAAACCCTCAATTTAATACCAAATTAGAAATTCTAAAAATTAAAAAAGTAACTAATAAAATCAAAAGCAAGAAAACTATTGAACTAACAAATAAAACCAACAGCTGGTTTTATGAAAAAAAACAATAAAATTGATAAACCTCTAGACAATTTGATTTTTAAAAAAAGAAAGAAAACCAAATTGTTAGTATCATAAATGAAAAAGGTGAGCTCACCACTAATGAGGAGGAAATTAATGGAATGATTTGGAATGATTTTGCCCAACTCTATGCCAATAAATTTGACAATCTAAATGAAATAGACAAATATTTATAAAAATATAAGTCACCCAGATTAAATGAAGAGAAAATTAAAAACCTCAATAACCCTATCTCAGAAAAAGAAATTCAACAATCATTATTGGACTCCCTAAGAAAAAAAATCTTCAGGGCCAGATGGATTCACAAGTAAATTCTATTGAACATATAAGGAAAAATTGTTTCCAATTCTATATAAACTCTTTGGAAAAACAGGTGAAGACAGAACTCTGCCTAACTCTTTCTATTACACCAATATGATGCTGATACCTAAACTGGGAGGAGTTAAAACAGAGAAAGAAAATTGTAGACCTCTATCTCTGTGATGAATATAGGTGCAAAAATCTTAAATAAAATCTTAGCAAAACAATTACAAGTTATCACTAGGATAATACATTATAATCAAGTAGGATTTATCCCAAGAATGCAGAGTTGGTTCAATATTAGGAAAACTGTTAATATAATAAATTATATCAATAACATACCTATCAGAAATCATATGATCATATCAATAGATGCTGAAAAAGCTGTTGACAAAATAAAGCACCCACTCCTGCTAAAAAACACTTGAGAGTATAGGAATAAATGGATTGTTCCTCAGAATAATAAGCAGTATCTATCTGAAACCATCAATAAACATTATTTACAACAGGGGTAGGCTAGAAGCATTCCCAATAAGATCAGGGATGAAACAAGGATGCCCACTATCACCACTACTATTCAATATTATATTATAAATGTTAGCTTCATCAATAAGAGGAGAAAAAGAAATTGAAGGAATTAGAATTGGGAAGGAAGAGACAAAACTCTCACTCTTTGCAGAAGACTTGATGGTATACCTAGAGAATCCCAAAAAAATCATCTAAAAAGCTACTAGAAATAATTAGCAACTTTAGAAAAGTTGCAGGATATTAAATAAGCCCTCATAAATCCTCAACTTTTCTATATGTGGCTAGGAAGATGCAGCAGAAAGAGCTAGAAAGAGAAATTCCATTAAAAGTTACAGTATAAAATACCTGGGAGTCTACCTGCCAAGGCAGACTCAAAAACTTTTTGAAAACAATTACAAAACACTTCGCACACAAATAAAATCAGATTTAAATAACTGGGCAAAAATCAACTGCGCATGGATAGGTCAAGCTAATACAATAAAAATGACAATTCTACCAAAACTAAACTACTTTTTTAGTGTCTTACCAATCAAAATTCCAAAAAATTACTTTAATGAGTTAGAAAAGGTTGTAAGTAAATTTATATGAAGATAAAAAGTCAAGAATTTCCAGAGATTTAAAGGAAAAAAAGTACAAAAAAAGGTAGCTTAGCTCTATCAGATCTAAAATTATATTATAAAGCATCAGTCATCAAACTGTTTGGTATTGGCTAAGAAATAAAATAGTGGATCAGTGGAATAGACTAGGAGCAATAGCAGGAAATGACTATAATAATCTGCTGTGTGATAAACCCAAAGAGTCCAGCTATTGGGATAAAAACTCTCTCTTTGATCAAATCTGTTGGGAAAATTGAAATTTAGTATGGAAGAAACTTAGATTAGATCAACACCTTACACCCTATACAAAGATAAGTTCAAAATGGATACAAGATTTAGACATAAAAAAATATAGGCAAACTAGAAAATCAAGGAGTAGTTTACCTGTCAGATTTATGGAAAGGGAAGCAGTTTATAACCAAGGAAGAGATGGAGAACATCATTAAAAACAAACTAGACAATTTTGATTACATTAAATTAAAAAGAGATTTTGCACTGACAAAAGCACTATAACCAAGGCCAAAAGAAATGTAATAAATTGGGAAGCAATTTTTCCAACTAGTATTTCTGACAAAGGACTCATTTCTAAAATATACAGAAAACTGAGTCAAAGTTCAAAAGGAAAACATTCCCCAATTGACAAATAGTCAAAGGATATGCAAAAGCAATTTACAGCTGAGGATATCAAAGCAATCCATGGTCATATGAAAAACTGCTCTAAATTATTATTTATTAGAGAAATGAAAATTAAAGCATCTCTGAGATACCACCTCACACCTCTTAGACTGGCCAATATGACCAGAAAGAACAATGATCAATGTTGGAAGGAATGTGGGAAATCTGGGACACTATTGCATTGCTGGTGGAGCTGTGAACTCATCCAGCCTTTGTAGAGAGCAATTGTAATTATGCCCAAAGGGAAACAAAAATGTGCATACCCTTTGATCCAGCAATACCACTACTGGGTCTATACCCTGAAGAGGTTAGGAAAAAGGGTAAAAACATCACTTGTATGAAAATCTTCATAGCAGCCCTGTTTGTGGTGGTAAAGAATTGGAAATTAAGTGAATGTCCTTCAAATGGGGAATGGCTTAACAAACTGTGGTATATGTATGTCATGGAACACTATTGTTCTATTAAAAACCAGGAGGGATGGGAATTCAGGGAAACCTGGAAGGATTTACATGAACTGATGCTGAGTGAGATGAGCAGAACCAGAAAAACATTTTACACCCTAACAGCAACATAGGGGTGATGATCATCCTTTATGGACTTGCTCATTCCATCAGTGCAACAACCAGGGACAATTCTGGGCCATCTGCAATGGAGAATACCATGTGTATGCAGAGAAAGAATTATGGACTTTGAACAAAGACCAAAGGGGAAAAAAAGTTATATTATTATGCAATTTTGCCATCTCTTATACTTTTCCTCATATTCAACTGAGATCAGTGTCTACCATGGAAACAATGTAAAGATAAAATCTTTCTTAGAAATTAAGAAAGAAAAGAAAAATTTAAGGCATTAAAAAAGGGGCAATTGCATTGAGACAAAGGCAAGGGGGAGGCAGAATGTCATAAATTACATCACATAAAGAGGCACAGCAGATCTATTACAGTAGAGGGAGAGAATGGAGGGGATTAGAATTGCTTGAATCTTGCCATCTTCAGATATGACTCAAAGCGGGAATCACACACATACTAAGTTGGGTTTAGAAATTTATTTTAGCCTTCACGTATTAGAAGGGGAAAAGGAAGGGGGAAGGAGGAGTTCATAGCAGAAAGGAAAGGAAGAAAAACAAAAGGAAAATGGTGAAGAAAAGGGAGAATGACTGATAGAAGGGAGAACAGATGAAGAGAAATGGTATTCAGAAGCAAAACACTGGTGACAAGGGAAAGGGGGGAAAGGGGGGGATATAAATGGAGTGGAGGTAGTATGAAGGATAATAAGGAGTTAATAATTATAACTGTCAGGGGTGGCTTCTAGGTGGTGCAGTGGATAGAGCACCAGCCCTGGAGTCAGGAGTACTGAGTTAAAAACTGGCCTCAGACACTTAATAATTACAGAGCTATGTAGCCTTGGGCAAACCACTTAACCCCACTGTCTTGCAAAAAATCCTAAAAAAATAATAATAAATATAACTGTGAATGAGAAAGGGATAGTCTCTCCCATAAAATTCAAGTGGATAGCAAAGTGGAATATAAAACAGCATCTTTCAACATATGTTTACAAGAAAGACATTTGAAGCAGAGAAATACACACAGAATAAGGGTGAAAGGTTTGAGCAGAATATATTATGCTTCAACTGATGTGAAAAAGCAGACATAACAATCCTTATTTCAGACAAAACAATTGTAAAAATATCTTAAAGGTATAAGAAAGCAAACTGTATTCTCCTAAAAGATTCAATAGTCAATGAAATAATTTCAGTAATAAACACGTATGCTCAGGGCAGCTAGGTGGCACAGTGGATAGAGCACTGGCCTTGGAGTCAGGAGTACCTGAGTTCAAATCTGGCTTCAGACACTTAATAATTACCTAGCCGTGTGGCCTTGGGCAAGCCACTTAACCCTATTCCTTGCAAAAAACTAAAAAAAATATGTATGCCCCACATTTTATAGAAGAAGATAAATGAATTACAGGAATGCAGACAGTAAAACTATCAGTGGGGGGACCTCAACCTTACTCAGTCAGAATTAGCTAAATCCAACCATAAAATAAACAAGAAGTTAAGGAGGTCAATAGAAAGAAAATCGTACATCAATTTCCCTAGTGAGTATAATTGCAAAAATTTAAATAAAATATTAGCATAATGATTATAGCAAGATATCATTAGGATAATTGACTATGATTAAGCAAGATTTATACCAGGAAGGCAGGGTTGGATTAATATTAGGAAAACAAGCAGCATAAGAGAATAGCAATAATAAATCTATGAGAAATCATATGATTATTTCAATACATGGTGAAAAAATTTTTGAAAATATACAGCATCCGTTCCTATTAAAAAACACTTGAAAGCATAGAAGTAAATGGAATGTTCCTGAAAACAATAAGCACCATCTATCTAGAACCATCAATAAGCGTTATATATAATGAGGATAAGCTAGAAACATTCTCAGTAAGATCAAAGGTGAAACAAGAATATCCATTATCACCACTATTATCCAATATTGGATTAGAAATGTTAGCTTTAGCATTAAGAGAAGAAAAAGAAATTGAAGGAATTAAAATAGGTAATAAAGAGGACTCTCACTCTTTGCTAATGATATCCTTAGAGAATCCAAAAAAATTATCTAAAAAGCTACTTGAAGCAATTAGCAATTCTAGCAAAGTTGCAGAATATAAAATGAATTCACATAAGTCATCAGCATTTCTTTATATTTCTTTTTTTTTAGGTTTTTGCAAGACAAATGGGGTTAAGTGGCTTGCCCAAGGCCACACGGCTAGGTAATTATTAAGTGTCTGAGACCAGATTTGAACCCAGGTACTCCTGACTCCAAGGCCAGTGCTTTATCCACTATGCCACCTAGCCGCCCCTCATTTCTTCATATTTCTAACAAAATACAGGAATAAAAGATAGAAAGAGAAATTCCATTTAAAATAATTGTAGACAATATAAAATACTTGGGATTCTACCTGCCAGGGCAAACTCAGAAACACTTTTCACACAAATAAAATCAGATCTAAATACCTGGACAAATACCAATTATTCATGGGTATACCAAGCTAATATAATAAAAACAATTTCACCTAAATTAAATTGCTTATTCAGTGCCATACCAATCAAACTTCCCAAAATTTACTTTATTGAACTAGGGGAAAATAGTAATTAAATTTATATGGAGGATTAAAAGCTTATGAATATAAAGGGCATTATGGAAGAAAAAAATACAAAGGAAGGTGGCCTAGCCATACCAGATCAAAAATTATATTATAAAGCATCAGTCATCAAAACTGTTTGGTATTGATTAAGAATAGAGTAACAGATCAATAGAATATATTGCAATAAGTGCAAAAGTAACAATAGTAAGTGATTATAGTAATCTGCTGTTTGATAAACCCAAAGATTTCAGTTTCTGAGATAAGAGATCTCACTCTTTGATAAAAACTGCTGATAAAAGTGGAAGAAACTATGGTAGAAACTAGTAATAGACTAACTCCTCACACCATATACCAACATAAGATTTAAATGAGTACAGGATTTAGGTGTAAAATGTTATATCACAAGTCAATTAGGAGAAAGGAATAATTTACCTGTCACAATTCGAGGAAAGAGGAGCAGTTAAGGGCAAAAGAGATAGAGAACATTGTAAAATACAAAATGGGTAATTTTTATTTGTCTTAAATCAAAAAGTTTTGCACAAATAAAACCAATATAACCAAGATTAAAAGTAAGACAGTAAATTGGGAAATAATTTTTCCAGCTGTTTCTGACAAAGGATTCATTTTGAAAATATATAGAGAAGTGAGTCAAATTATAAGAATAAAGGTCATTCCCAATTGATAAATGGTCAAAGGATATGAAGAAGACAATTTTCAGATGAAGAAATTACACCTATCAGATTGAACAATATGACTATAAAAGAAAATGATCAATCTTGGAAGGAATATGGGAAAACTGGGACACTAAAGTATTGTTGGTGGAGTTGTAAACTCATCCAACTTTTCTAGAAAGTAATTTAAAAATATGCTCAAAAATCAATAAAAATGAATATAATACCCTCACTAGGTCTATTTTGCAAAGAGATCACAAAAATGAGTAAAAAATTCACATTTTCAAAAATATATATATAGTAGCTCTTTTCTCAGTGACAAAAAAAATTATAAACTGAAGGGTTGCTTATCATTTAGGGCTGAACAAATTGTGGTATATGAATGTGATGGGACACCATTGTAGTGTAAGAAATCTTGAGGGACTTCAGAATAGTCTAGAAAGACATGCATGAACTGCTGCTGAGTGAAGTGAGTAGAATAAGAACATTGTACATATTAATAGCAACTTTGCATTATGATCAACTATGATGGATTTATTCATTTCAAAAGTACAATAACTAAGACTTTTGATGGAAAATATCCATATCCAAAAAAGGAACTGTTGAGTTTAAATGCATTATGTATTATGTATTTTTTCTTTTTGATTTGATTCTTCAGAAGGGAAGTGACTTTGTCAGGATTACATGTCTAATAAATGTTTCCAGGATTCAAATCCAGGTATCCCATCTCCAAGTTCAGTGCTTTTCCTACGAAATCCCACCATCCACAATCTTCTTCCAAGTTATATTTTTAGTCTCATCATAACATTCCCTTTTATTATTATTATTATTATTATTATAATATTATGTGTGCCCACTCCATAAATATGCAACCAATTTTCCTGCCTCTAGATCTTTCTCTACATCTGAAATATACTTTAGAATTCATCCTTAATTTTTCTCTTCCATTCTTGAGCTCATATATTATTTTGTTTTATATCCCTCATTTCAGATACTACTGAAGCAACTAGATGGCAATAATAAAAAGAGACTTCTGGGCTTGGAATTAGAAAGATCTAATCAAAGTTATGCAATCTTCTAGCCCTTTGGGTAAAGTTTCAAATTACCCTCAGAATGGTTAGATCAATAAACAATTGCACCAGCAATTAATTAGTTTCCTAGTTTCCCCACAATCCCAAAAATATAGGGAACTTCCCTACCCATCTGGGCATAAGAACAATATAAATACAACTATAAATCACTGTTTATAGAAATTTAGACTTAAATATTTGGCAAAAAATATTGACAGCTCCTGAATAAAAACAAGTTAATATAATAAAATGATAATTCTACCTGAATTAATTTACTTGCAATGCCAACCAGATAAACAAAAGATTGCTTTATAGATTAAGAAATAAAAGTAGCTTGATTTTTACTGAAAGAAAAAATGGTCAATAATCTCAGTGGAAAAAAAGAACGTGAAAAGAAAGCTGCAACTAAAAATACTAGATTTCAAACAATACTATTGACTAATAATTTTCTAAATAATTATTACAGATTTAAAAATACAAATATTTATTAGTTGCTCATATTAACTACATAATACTGAAGCACATATAGCTAGTACCCAAGTATCTGATAAAAAGGAAGACCCTCCCAATTTCTGACATAAAGATATGGTATTTGATGAAATCTGCTAGGAAACTAGATAACAGTAAGGTAGAATATAGATATATAATGTCGCTTCAACTCTTATAATAAAATAAGCTTCCATTGCAAAATTACATATAAGAAGTTACACAATAAACAATTTAGGGAAATATTTTTTAAATTACTGCTCAAATCTATAGATAAAAATCCCTGACCCTTTAAAATATAGAGAAAATCTTGAAGACAAAATGGATAATTATAATGACATAAAATAAAAAGGGGTTGAACAGAAGATCTTAGAACTTGGTTAGAAGAGAAATAATTAAATGGGAAAATATCTTTGCAGCAAGTTTTTCTAATAAATATTTCATCTTCAAGATATACAGGGAGAGTATAAGAGTAAGAGTCATTTCCCATTTGAGAAATCATTAAAAATATATTTAAAAAGGACTTCATAAATGAAGAAACATGGTTTTTTAGAAGTCATAAAGGAAAATACTCAAAAAAACAAATAATTAGTAAAATGTAGGATAAAAAATTCTGAGATTCTACCTAAGACCAATCAGAATAGTAAAGATATCAAAAAGCTAAAATTATAAACTTTGGAAAGGATTAGAAAAACAGTCATAATTATGTACTAGAAGTTAGTGAACCTGCAAATAAGTACAATTATTCTGGAGAATAACTTTGAATTTTTTTTAAAATATTCTAAACAGTACATGTCCTTTGATATAGTTATAACTAGTAATATGTCCAAAGGGATTTAAAAAATATGTTAAGTGCAAAAAAACCCCAATATTTTAATACCTCTTTTTCACTGGCAAAACAAAAACTATTGGAAAGTAAAGGACTATTCATCAATTCAAAATGGCAGAATAAATTGCATATAATGTAATAGAATTCTAAAATGTATAAGAAATGAAGATATAGTTGATTTTTAATATATATGAAAAGAAATATATAGTGATTCAGAAAAAAGTAAGCAGAACCAGAAAAACAATTCATACTATAACATTGTCATTATAGAAAAAAATTTCTGAATAGTATACATCTGTTATGTAAAACATATTTCCATATTAGTCTCAGTTGTGGAAGAAGAAACATATAAAAAGAAAAAAAAAGCTATAAGAAAGAATAAAGTAATTTTTTAAAATGCTTCAATCTGCATCCAGAGTCCATCAGTTCTTTTTTTAAATATGTCTTGGATCATTGTATTGCTGAGAAGAGCTGGGTCATTCACAGTTGATCATCACACAATATTACGAGACTATGTACATTATTCTCCTGATTCTACTCATTTCACATTACATTCAGATAATACAAAGTTTTTCATGTCTTTCTGAAATCTGTTCATTATTTGTTATTGAATAATAACATTTCCCAATTGATAGACATCTCAGTTTTCAATATTTTGATACCACAAAAAGGGATGCTATAATTTTTTTCCATAGAAAAAATTCCTTTTTATGAAAAAAAAATAGTGGCAATGCTGAATAAAAGGATATATACAGTTTGATTACCCTTTTGGGCATAGTCCCAAATCACTCCTGATAATGGTTGCCACATGCAATTTACAGGATGGATCTGAGATGACAGTGTGGAGGTAGTATATCTCTGGAGCTTTTCCCCGCACATCATTGAACGATGTCTCTTACACACCATTAAAGCTATAGATCCCACCAAAAAAAAAAGAAAATATCAAAACAAGTTTTCAACTAAAGACATCATGTGGAATCTTCAGTGAAGGTCTTTCTCTTGGGGGAGGGGGGAAGGGAATATAAAGACCAGAGAGACAGGAGAGTGGAAAAGCTAGTGAGAGTATTTTAGTCACAGTGCAATCCAAATACTGGCAACTAGACAACAGCACAGGTACCAGCAGCTAGATAGCAAGCCAACAGGAAGTGTTCCATCCCAAACAAAGTCTAAACCTGGGAATACTAACCAAAGATAAGAAGGGATTGGGAAAAAACTACTTCAAAGTTAGAGACTGAACACAAAGGAGGAAATTAACCTCTGCAAATGCAATGTGTGGGCTGCTGCATGGGCACCATCTTGGTCAAAGATAAGCCAGGGATCAGACTCCAACTCCAGCACAAAAAACTTGAGTCTTACGCCCCACACCCCAGGAGCAGAACTCAAACAATCAAAATGAGCAAAAAAAAACAAAAAACAAAAAGAGCACTAACCATGGAAAACTACCATGCAGACAGAGATGATAAAAATGCCACCTCAGAAGAAGGAAGTAGTGAAAAATTGCCTACATGGGAAGTCTCAAAAGAGTCCATGAATTGGGCTCAAAGCCTAAACTTAATAGAAGAGTTTGAAAAAGAATTTAAAAATCAAAGAAGAGAGGAAGAAGAAAAATGGAAAAAAAGAAATGAGAGCCTTCCAGGAAAATTATGAAAAACTGACCAAAAAAATCAACTCCTTTAAAAGTAAAAATAATCAACTGGAAAAGGAATGTAACTTTTCAAAAATAAAATCAACTATCTGGAAAAGGAATGCAACTCATCTAAAACTCAAATCCAACCCAGGGATTGCAATTCAACAAACAGTAAAATTAATCAACTGGAAAAGGAAACTCAAAAGTTAACTAAAGAAAATAAAACCTTAAAATTAGAATTGGAGAAATAGAAACCAATGAATCTAAGAGACACCAAGATTCCATCAAACAAAGTTAAAAGGCTAAAAAATTTGAAGAAAACATCAAGTCCCTTTTAGGAAAAACAAATGACCTAGAAAATAGATCCAAGACTATCAAAGTCAAATTCCTGAATTCTCAAATAAAGGAGAAAGTACTGCAAGAGTCAAAAAGAAGCAATTTAAATACAAAAGAAGTATAATCAGGAGTACTTAGGGCTTATCAACTTCAACATTAAAGGATTGGAGGACCTGGAAGATGTATTTCAGAGGGTAAAGGATTTTGAACTACAATCAAGAATTTACTTCCCTGAAAAATTCAACATATTCTATCAGGAGAAAAGACTGGTGGTCAATGAAATAGAGGACATCCAAAATTTCCTAATAAAAAGATTAGAAATGAACAGGGAATTTGATCTTCAAATGTAAGACTCAAGAGATGTCTAAAAAAGTTAAATGGAAAGGGTTTAAAAAAGCAATTGTTAGTCAAGAATATTAAATTGTATACAATCCTACAAGGGAAGATAACACTTGTAACTCTTGAGAATTGCATTTCTCTTAGGATAGTAAAAGGGTTGAAAATAATTGAAGAGATGTATATAGATCTCAGAGATGGATATAGTTGGTTCTTGTCCTTCTAGTGGAGAAGACCAAATTGACATCAGTATGTTTGAGACTATTTACAGGTCATTTGACTGTAACTGATCAGACCAATATGAGCTCAGAATGCCCTAACACAAGTCATGCACAAATAGTCCAGGTGAAAAGCAGGAGTATCTGATTATATGAGTCTCATATTTCCTTTGACCTACTTTAATTCTGACTTGCTCAAAGAGCTCAGCACTTTCTCTGATGAGGGCATCTTATGCTGGGCAGTCCTGTGCCAGTGTCTCCCATACCTTGTAACCAATTTTAAATTTCTTAAGAGAGACCTTCAGAGTATCCCAAGGCTCCATACTTAGTTAAAATAGAAGTGACTTAACTTTGCTAAATACTTAGAGGTTTATGGTATCATAGCAGTAGAGAGTGGGATCCTACTTAAAAGGGTTGTTCATAAAAAGATTAGGAAGTGATCTTATTTCAATTATTTCAATAATTTAGTTAGAGAAGGTTTAAGTACCATGATGGAGGAGCTAAGGGGGAGTGTGGGAGAAAGTATACCTTATACTTTGGTTGGGGAGGGTTGTATGGGTATGGTTGGCACACTATAGAGGGAGAGAGTATATTGAGAGGGACTGGATATGCAAACATCATGAAAAAATTTTGTTAGACTGATGCAAGTAGAAAGAGTATGCTCAGGAGGGATGGGGTACAAAAGGCTCATGAAATGATCTGAATTTATATGATGCTTTGGCTCATGAGGATTGTGTGTCCAGGGATGGTACTTGAAAAGGAGTAAGATATAAAGTGATTATGATTTGATGTGATTCATGACTCTTGAGAAGTGTATTCCTAATGATACAGAAGAGGGGAGGTTACTTAGTGACTATGACACAATGTTACTTGTCAATCAATCAAGAATACAGTCAACCAACCTTTGATTGAATGTATTTTGATTAATAGTACCTTTATCAAGTCAGACAAAAGGTGCATAATTTGACAAAAGGGATATAAGTACAAGACAGGGTTAAAACAATAAAAACATAAAAAGGAGAAGGCTAGGTATTAGTGGATAAATAAATCCAGATGAAGAGGTTCAAAGACCTTTTATAACTGAGAGGAAGGGAAGGTGTAAATATTGAGTAAAGCATATTCAATAGATTTGGCCCAGAGAGGGAATAGTATACATTTCCAGTTGGGTTTAAAAATCTGTCCCATCTGGGCAGATAGGTGGTGCAGTGGATAGAGCACTGGCCCCGAAGTCAGGAGTTCAAATCCAGCCTCAGACACTTAATAATTACCTAGCTGTGTGGCCTTGGGCAAGTCACTTAAACCCATTTGCCTTGCAAAATCCTCAAAAGAAAAATCTATCCCATCCTAGAAAAGTAGGATGGGAAAAAGGGAAGAAAAGGGAAGAAAGAACTGATAAAAGGGAAAGTGATGGTATAAATGAAAGTAAACTGAAAGTTAAAATTTAAAAGAAAAATTAAAGGGGAAAGGGAGGAAAACATTGATGAGGAGGAATAAAGTAAAGAAAAGAGAAAAGTACAAATGGGGAAAGATAGCATGTAAGTAAATAAAGAATTATTAATATTAACTGTAAATGTGAATTTGATGAACTCTCCCATAAAATGAAAGTAGAAAAAAATAATGAATTAAAAACCAGAATTCTACAACATGTTGTTTATAAGAAATACATTCAAAGCAGAAACACACATATAGGGTAAAGGTACATGGCTGGAACAAAATATATTATGCTTCTGCAGAAGCAAAGATCAAGAGTAGAGATACAGATCTCAGAAAAAGTGGAAGTAAAAATCGATCTCATTAAAAAGGAATTAGGAAGAAAGTTACATCTTCTTAAAAGGCACCATAGACAATGAAGTTATCATTATGAAATATATATGCATCTAGTTGTAGAGCATCTAAATTCTTAGAGGAGAAACTGAATAAATTACAAGACATAGACAACAAAAAATAAAAATGGGAGACTGAAACTTTCCTCTCTCAGAAGAAGATAAATCTAACCACAAAATAAACAAGATGGAAGTTAATAAGGTGAATAAAATATTAGAAAACTTAAATATGATAGACCTCTAGAGAAAACTGAATGGTGATAGAAAAGAAGATACTATTTTTCTATAGCACATGGCACCTATACTAAAACTGACCATGTACTGGGGCATAAAAACTTTACAATCAAATACAGAAAGTCAGAAAAAATAAGAGCATACTTTTCAGATCAGGATGTAATAAAATTTACATGTAATAAAAGACCATAGGAAGAAATAGCAAAAGCAATTGGAAATTAAATATTTTAATTTTAAAGAATGAGTGAATCAAGCAACAAATCATGGAAATAATCATCATTTCATCCAAAAAAATTATAACAATGAGTCATATCAAAATTTATGAGATGCAACCAAAGCAGCTTGGGGGAGAAATTTGTATCTCTGAATGCTTGCATGAATAAAACAGAGAAATAGGAGATCAATGAATTGGGTATGCAACTAGAAAGCCTAGAAAAGGAACAGATTTTTTAAAAATCAATTAAATACCATTTAGAAATTTTGAAAATCGGAGAGATTAATAAAATTGAAAGCAAGAAAGGCATTGACTTAATAAATAAAACTAAGAGTTGCTTTTATGAAAAAATAAACTAGATCAAACTTTGGCTATTATGATTTTTGAAAATAGAAAGAAGAAAACTAAATTATCAGTATCAAAAATTAAAAGGGTGAACTCACCAGCAATGAGGAGAAAATTAAAAAGATAATTTGAAGTTATTTTGCCCAACTGTATGCCAATAAATTTGATAACCTGAGTGAAATGAATGAATATTTACAAAAATACAAACTGCCCAGATTAACTGAAGAGGAAATAAAGTTCTTAAGTAATCCTATTTCAGAAAAGGAAATTCAAGAAAACATCAACAAATCCCCTCAGAAAAAGTCTCCAGGTCCAGACGGATATACAAGTGAATTCTGCCAAACATTTAAGGAGCAATTAATTCCAATTGTACATAAACTATTTTTAAAAAAATAGGATGCCTTCTGTCAAATGTGCTGTTGATAACTAAACCAGGAAGAACTAAAACAGACATCGAATATTTTAGAACCACATCCCTGATGAACATTGATGCAAACATTTTTAATAAATTTTTAGCAAAGATATTACAGCAAGTTATTATTAGAGTAATATACCATTATCAGGTAGGATTCATACCAAGGAGGCAGGAATGGTTCAATAGTGGGAAAACACTCAAAAAATTGAATATATATATATATATATATATATATATATCAATAACAGAAATAACAGAAACCATATGATTATCTCAAGAGATGCTGAAAAAAGCCTTTGAGAAAATATAACATCCATTTTTATTAAAAAAAATAGATTATAGGAATAAAAAGGGTTTCCCTTAAAATAATAAGCAGTATTTAGCTAATACCATCACAAATATTATATGTAATAGGGATAAACTAGGAACATTTCCATTAAAATTGGGTTGAAACAAAGATGTCCATTATATTAGAAATATTAACTTTAGCAATAAAAGAAGAAAAGGAAATTAAAGGAATTAGAATTGGCAATGAGGAAGCAAAACTTTCACTTTCTGCAGATGATATGATGGTATACTTAGAAAACCTGAGAAAATCATCTTAAAAAGTTACTTGAAACAATTAACAAATTCAGGAAAATTGCAGGATATAAAATAAACACAAATAAATCATCAGCATTTCAATAAATAGACAACAAAGCCCAAGGGAAAGAGATAGAAAGAAAAATTCTAATTTAAATAACTGCAGACAACATTAAATATCTGGGAATCTGCCTCCCAAGACAAACCCAGAAATTGTATGATCACAATTACAAAGCACTTTTCACACAAATCAAGCCAGATCTAAGCAATTAGAAAAATGTCAATTGCTCATGATTTGGTCGAGCTAATATAAAAAAATGACAATTCTACCCAAATTATATACCTTATACAGTGCCATACCAGTCATACTATTAAATAACTTTTAGTGACCTAGAAAAAAATAGAAACAAAATTTATTTGGAGCCCAAAATGTCAAGAATATCAAGGGAACTAATGAATAAAAATGTAAATGAAAGTGCCCTTGCTCTACAAGATCTAAAACTATACTATAAAGTGGCAGTTATCCAACCTTCATGGTGCAGGATTAAAAAATAAAGAATTGGACAAGAGGATTAAGATAGGTTCAAAAGAAACAATAGTAGATGACTATAGTAATCTGTTTGACAAACTCAAAGACATTAGTTTCTGGGATAAGAGCTCACTATTTGACAAAAATTGTTGGGAAAGCTGGAAGATAGTATGACAAAAACTAGACATAGACCTACGTATCATACCCTATACCAAAATAAGTTCAAAATGGGTATAGGATTCATACATCAAAGGGCTATACTATAAACCAATTAACAAATTAAGAAATATTCTATCTGTCAGATCTATTGAAAGAGGAGAAATTTATGATCAAATAAGAAATAGAATATATTATAAATTACAAAATGGATGATTCTGACTATATTTAATTAAAGTTTTTCTACTAATAAAACCAATGTTGCCAAGATTCGAAGGAAAACAGAAAGCTGGGAAGCAATTTTCACAGTGAGAGGTTCTGAAAAAGGTGTCATTTCTAAAATATATAGAGAATTGAATCAAATTTATAAGGTTACAAGTCATTCCCCAACTCATAAATGGTCAAAGGACTGGAGCAGGCAGTTTTCAAACAAAAAATTTAAAGCTATATAAAATCATATGAAAAATTCTCCAAATAATTTCAAATTACAGAAATGCCAATTAAAACAACTTTGAGATACCATCTCACACCTATCCGATTACTTAGGATGACAAAAAGGGAAAACAATCAATGTTGAAGAGAGACTAATGGAGTTGTGAACTAATTCCACCATTCTGGAGAGCAATATGAAACTATGCCAAAAGAGCAATAAGACTAGATCACACCCTTTGATCTAGCAATACCAATACTAGGCCTATAGCCAGAAGAAATTTTAAAAAAAGAGTAAAAGTGCCACATGTTTCAAAATATTCATAGCAGCTCTTTATGTAATGGCAAAGAATTGGAAATTGAAGCGATGTCCATCAATTGCAGAATGGCTGAACAAGTTATGGTATCTGAATGTTATGGAATACTATTGTTCTATAAGAAACCTTGAATGGTCAGACTCTAGAGAAGCATGTAATGAATTACAGGAACTGATGCTGAGCAAAGAGAGTAGAACCAAGAGAACTTTGTACACATTAACAACATTGGAGCTGATCAACCTTGATGGATGCAGCTCCTCTCAGCAGTTCAGAGAACTAGGACAGCCCTGAGAGACTTGTTATGGATAATGCTATCCCCATTGGGAGGAAGAAGAAAAACAAACAAAACAAAGAACTATATAGAATCTGAACCCTGCATTCACTTTTTAAAAATTTCTCATGTTTTCCTTCCTATCTCATAGTTTTCTTTCTTTTCCTTTGGTTCTAATGCCTGATTTAGAAAATGACTAATCAATAATCATGTTAAACGCAAATGTATATATTCAGGGTTCACCAGACTGTTCACCACTGAGGGGAAAGTGGTGGGAAAGGAAGATGGAATGAAATTATGTAACTTATAAATATGCATATGCAGATGGATGAATGTTGAAAAACTTTCATAACATGTAATTGGAAAAATAAAATAAAATATCAGTTGAAAAAAAAACAAAAATAAAACCTCACATTAACATCAGTGAGAGAGAGAGAGAGAGAGAATGGTTCTATCAGTTAACAACTCCACCAACAATGCATTACTACCCCAATTTTCTCATATACTCTCCAACATTTATCATTAAGTTAAGTGTGTTAAGTGTTAAGTGTGAGTTAGTGTGTCAGAGTTGTTTTAATTTCTCTAATCAAAAGTGATTTGCTGCATCTCTTGATATGCCTATAGATAGCTTTAACTTCTTCATCCGAAAACTGCTTGATCATATGCTTTGACCTAATGTTTATCCTTTGTTCTGGAAGAAGACCATGGGATCAGAGAAATGAGGCCATGAGAAGCACATGAACTGGATTTGAGTGAGGAAGATGTTGTGCTAAGTCTCATTGTCTCCTCCAGAGTCATCTGGGTTCAATGGCCAGATATAAATCAGGACAACTGAAGATGGCCCTGGATATGAGACTATAGGATTAAATGATTTGCCCAAGGCCACATAGCTAGTGTCTAGTGTCTGAGGCTGAATTCAAACTCCTGTCCTCCTAACTTCAAGGCCAACACTCTATTTTGCCAACCTAGCTGCCCCAGTTTTGGTCATTTAATCAATTTGGGAATGACTTGTATTCTTATGAATTTGATTCAGTTCTCTATATATTTGAGAAATGAAGCCCTTAACAGAGGTTTCAGGGTTTTTTTTTTGTCAGGGGAGGGGGAGTGGGGTTACAAGGCAATGGGGTTAAGTGACTTGCCCAAGGTCACACAGATAAGTAATTATTAAGTGTCTAAGACTGGATTTGTACTCAGGTCCTCCTGATTCCAGTTGACCCTATTTCAGTATTTCGTAATAGTGTGTTTATGTATATACATGTGGGGGGGGGTGAATTCTTTTGAAAGAAAACTTACGGACTCAATAGTGTTTTAAATGCATAAAATAAAATATGTACAATTATAAAATAAGAACATTATATTGAATTTCTTGTTTATTTGTTCAGTCATATCCAACTCCTTGTGACCCAATGGATCATAGCATGATCCTTCTATCCTCTGCTGTCTCTCAAAGTCTGTCCAAGTTCATATTTATTGTTTCTATGACACCATCTATTCATGTTATCCTCTGCCATCCCTTAATCCTTTTGCCATCAGTCTCTCCCAAAATCAGGGTCTTTGTCAATGAGTTCCATTTTCTCATTATGTCATCAATGTATTTAAGCTTCATCTTTAGTATCTGATCTTCCAGTAAATAGCTTGAATTAATTTAAGTATTAATTTGCTATCCCTGTTCTCATAAGATTTTTTTGGCATCACAATTCAAAAACAACATTTCTGTGTTGTTCAGCTTTCCTTATAGTCTAATGCTATATCAAAATAGCTTTAAAAACAATTTTATAAACTCCAATTTAAGACTGTTTAATTAAATCTTCCTACTTTAAATAAATGTGAAAAGAGATATAGGAATATTATTTGAGTAGAATTATGAGAAATGAAATTTCAATTAAGCATTTATTTAATTTTTCCCCTTTCCTGAATCCTCTGAACAAGACCCATCCCAAGGGGCCTGATTTTTGCTTTGATAGATTACAATCTGCTCTAGTTCTTACTACTTGTGGAAGACCTAGACATTTTCATTGAAAAAACAATGAGTATCACTAAAACAATGTGTTCTAACCCCCAACTTCTTTCCACTTTAAGCAAGAAAAGGGCTTACTTAGTTTGACAAACATGAAGAGAGAAAGCAAAAGAGGACAATGATAGACCTGGGGGTAAACACTCAGAAAGACACACAAATCCATTCAGAAAATTATTGGCTGTAATAATATTCAGGTTCAATCAGAGGAGAAAAGGAAATAAAAACCCAGGAAAAAAAAAATCTGTCCTGTCTCCCAGGTTATGCTAATCTCTCAGTCACTCCATTAATTTTTCAGTATGGCACACCAGGACTTCAAAAGAAGGCCAAGTATTAATTATTTTATTTAATTATAATAATAAGTATTATTATTATTATTAATGGAGGAACCAAGTATCAAATCATTCCTGATCAGTTTCTCATCAATGATAAGCATAAAAACACCAATCAACAAGCTAGCACAAAAGATGGGAATTCTAACAAAGAAATTATTCATTAGATTCAGAAATTTGGAATCAAAGGGGAGAAAAGAAAGTACTGGTAGATAGGGAAAGGAGAGGTAAAAATGGAGTTAATTATTTTACCAAAAAAGAGCCAAGAAAAAGCTTTTGCAATGAAATGGAAGAGGGGAAAGGTGAGGGGAGTGAGAGTCTTTGCTCTTATCAGAAGTGTCTCAAAGAGGAAATAACATACACACTCAATTGGATATAGAGATCTATCTTACCCCAAAAGAAAATAAGAAAGGAAAAAGAGGGAGAAAAGGGACAAGGGGACAGGGATAGGGGAGTGTAGATGATAAAAGAAAGGGAAGATCATCGGAGAGGGTAGTGAGATACAATACACTTTTGAGGAAGGACAGGGTGAAAGGAGAGAGAGAGCGAGAATAGAATATATGGGGGTGGGAAGGAATATATTGGAGAGAAATGTAGCTAGCAATAGCAATTGTAGAGGAAAATATTGAAACAATTTCTCTGATGGACTTAGGATAAAGAATGCTATCCACCTCAAAGAAAGGGTTAATGTAATGTGTGTGACTGCAGATTGAAGCACACTCCTATTTTCCCCACTTTATTTTTCTTGAGTTTTCTCCTTCTTTGTGGGGGTGGAAGGGGCTATGTTTACTTTTACAAAATTCCTATTGTAGTAATGAGTTTTATGGCTACACATTTTTAACCTACACCAAGTAACTGGCTTGTTAATGTGGGGTGTGGGGTGGGAAGAAGGGAGAGAATTTGGAACTCAAGTTTTGGAAATAAATGTTGAAACTTCTTTAGCATGTAGCTGGCATAAAATACATTTTTAAAAAAGCAAACAAAAAACCAAGAAGTATGCACCAAGATTATATTCAAATTATTCCCAGAAGTAACCATGTAAGACGAAACATGTCTGAAATGTTTAACAACTTCAATAAACTTTTAAGACATTGAAAAAAACAAAAAAATGGTTATATTTTATCATAATTAGTAAGTGATAGAAACATCAAACCAAAATAAAAGGGAAAGGTGGTGGAATTAGTCAGTGAAGAAAACATTTAAATGACAAGACAATTTTTAAACCTTCACTTGACTCTAAGAACTTGGACTATGATAGCATAGCTTTTATCTGATGTTTTCTGAAACCAGTCTATTTCCCAGTAGTTTCCAAACCATGCTGCCATGGATCTATATCTTCACTACTCCTCCACCCACATACACACCCCTTTCCTGATTTAACTTAAGTCACCCTTTTACATATTCTGTCCTTTAGTAGAATGTTAAGTCTTTTGCATGAAGGGACACTTTTTCTTCCTTGTATTTGTATCACCAGAACTTAGGTGAGTGCCTAGCACAAAGCAAATGCTTAATAAATACTTTTTTGTTCATTTATTATAGGGGCCTCATTCTTCATCCCTAGTTACCTCACTCATTTGAATTTCTTTTTATTATCTCCAAAGAACCTCATCATTGTATAATCCTATCTTGAAAGATTACATTAACCTTGAAATCAAAGGCTTCTGGGCTCCCCCTGCTTAGAAGACAGAGAGAACCGATCCCAAACTTCGATTTAATGTAAGCTTCTTCCTTTCTTGCCTAATTATATTTCTTTGAACTTCATTCTAGCTATGGATACGTTACCTCTCACTCCCACTACTTTTCAATTTCCAGTGCTAGACTCCTTAAAAACAGGAATCCAAAAAAAAAATAATAATAAAATAAAAACAGGTATCCAGAACTTAGCACAACAGACATTTCATAAATTTTATTGATTGAATAGAGGATTGAGAAGCAATAAAATAGATAGGTTGCTAAGTCTACTGAAACTGATGACATTTACCTTAAGAGTAAAGAGGGATAAATTTCCCTTAAATTCCATACATTCCTCTGAAGACAGTTGGAATATTATAAACTATTAAGCAGATGCAATGGAGAATGCTTAATGCAACTGCTTTTAAAATATCCTGCCAGGTTATTATTTTGGTGATTTCACAATTAAAGCATTTCCAAGACACCTGCCAATGTTGTAGTTATGAAAATGCTAAAGATTCATTAAATTATGTTTATCTCGATGGCAACTTTTCTTCCTTTGTTATTTTTTTTATTGACAATGAAGTAAAAGGAAGAAGACATAGTTTTTGGCTTCATTATAGGACCAGTTTCTTTCCTGTATCAGCAACACTGACATTATGCAAAATACCTCTGTATTTTATTGTTAAAAACACTTCATAGCAATTGAACAGATGGTTAAGGAACTAGCAGAAGCAGCAGAGATCGTTTTAAAATGGAAATGTTGCAGGTGCTATAGTTCCTAAGGAATGTTATGCCTCACTTTGCCTTTTGTCTTTTTACTTGAGACTGATTTTCCCCCCTTAAAACACATTAGCAAAGTATTCCAATGAACTGGGGAACTGAAACTATAAAAAATAAGGTCAATTACATGGCAAATAAATGGAATTTTGTTCTGTCTGTCACTCAGTGTGCTTCTTATGATACCCAAACAGTTTTTAGGAATCCTCTTTTCTTGCATTTAATAATATAAGTGAAAACGATATGTATTTGCACATAAATGTAGAGTGAAAGCTTGCATAGGAATCCAGAGTTTTGAACTGAATTGGGTGGTAAGGAAGTCAGTTTCCACCTTAATTGCTCTTATTCCTCTGTTTGATCTCACTTTTTCCCATTACCATGTTTGATACCTGTACTAACTTTTAAGCACCCTTAGGGCAGAAGTCTTGACTTAAAAAAAATTATAATGTCTTTAACATGGTAGAATATACATACATATGCATATACATTTGTATAGTCATACATACACAACATATACAATTTGAATTGTGGTATTAGAGGTGGTGGTAGTATTTCATTTGGTTTAATTTGGTTTTTAATTAACTGAGAATGAAAAGAATTGTCTATTTCTTCATCTACTACTTACTAGCTATGTTACTTTGAGCAAATCACTATGGTCAAGCCAATACCTTAAGGACAAAGACTTTTTTTTTGTCTTTTTGAATTCCCAATGCCCTAAAATAGTTGGTTCTTATCCTTCATTATCAAGGAAGACTAAAATGATAACACTATGAGACAAATTACAGTGTGCCTGGCAATGTCTGATTAGATCAATACAAATTCAGAATGCTCTGCCACAGGTCAGGCACAAATAGACCATGTAAGGTCATATTTTCTTTGTGTTGCTTCAAATCTGCCTTCCACATAGAGTTCAGCACCTTCATTGAGAAGGGCACACCATTCTGGATTGTCCTGTGCCAGTGTCTCCCATTCTGTACAATCAATTCTAAAGTTCTTAAGATAGACTTCAGATTGTCCCAGCATCACTTCTTCTGACCTCCTTGTGAGCACCTGACCTGTGTGAGTTCTCCATAAAATAGTCTTTTTGTAAGTCTACTTCTGGCATTCTAACAAGGTGTACAATCTATCATAGTTGTGCTCTCTGTATTAATGTTGGAATTCTTGACAGTTTAACTTGAGAAAGGACCTCAGTGTCTGGTATCTTCTGCCAGGTGATCTTCAGAATCTTCTTAAGACAATTTAATTGGAAGCTATTCATTTTCCTGACATGGCAATGAAAGACTTTCCAGGTTGCACAGACTTAGAGCAATGAGGTCAGCACAACAGTTCTGTAAACCTTCAGTTTCTCTCACACTTTCTTTTGGAACCTCTCCAAAACTGAGTTAGTTCTGGTAATGTATGTCAGCCTCATTGTTAATGTGTACCTCTTTGGAAAGGACATGACCAAGATAAATGAACTTGTCCACAGTACTCAAAACTCCATTTGCTGTAACCGATGGTTCTACTAACCTGTGAATTTAAAATTTTATCTTATACTTTTGGGTAAGAGAACCACATAATTTCTTCACTAATATATGAAGAACCAGTGTCTTTATATCCCTGACCTCCTTGGTCTTCATTTACCCATCATCAATTTTTCATACGCAGGGACAGAGAGGTTTTTACTCATCAAAAAAAGGAGACAAGTAAATCTTAATATTCTTGATGACTAAATTTTTTCTGGAAAAAAACAGCAAAAATTAGAATAGTATCTATCCAAAATGGTTTTCCTTGCCTGGAACTCTTTCTAATTTTTGATTCTATGATTATAAAAATACTATGCTCTGTTCAGAACAAAATAAAGCATTTTTATTTAAAAATTAATAGAGTCCAAGTCCCTTTTCACACACACACACACAAGAATCAGTCACTGTATACTGTAAAAAAGTAATCTCTAAAGTAATCTAGTTAAAAAAAAAACAGTGAAATCTGTCTGACAGCAACAGGACAACTGGATTAGAATTGCATCTGAGACAATTAACCGTGTGACCCTGGACAAGTCACTTAATATTTTTCAGCTCAGTTTTCTCACCTATAAAAAATAGGGATGATAATAATAATAGCACCTACCTCACAGGGCTGTTGTGATGATCAAATAAAATATTAAATTTTATTTATTTAAATAAAATTAAATGTTTAGTATTAACTTTAAACTTTAAAACAATTTCTATTAGTATGAATAATAATCAGATTGCTTACTTTTTCAAAATTTTAGTTTTGAAATTTTCAGATATTGAAACATGTCAAATTAGAGTTTATTGGTATAATTTGCTTAGTATTTGTCTTCAATACTTAAAACTACAGTGTCAAACCATAATTGTTAGAATTTTCACACTAAAGGAGAGAAACAGACCTACACATTAGGATCCAAGGTTAAATAAGTTATGAAAATATGAAATATGATAAGCAATGACTTTGTAAAAACCTTTTGATGAAAATATACATTTACTTTAAAATTACACAGATACTATTAAGTTATAATTAAGACATAATTGTATCCCTTAATTAAAATTAAAATGTGATTACAGAGCTGTTAAAAGGCAATTTAGGTAAAATTTTCTTTGGATATGGCTCTGTGATAATATTACTCCTTTAGAAGCTGGCTAACACAAATATTTATCCTCATATTAAATTTTTGTAATATCAGTCACAATAATAATTGTTACAATAATAGAGTCTAAATGTAATATAATTTTATATATATATATATATATACTATATTATAAAACATAGTATATAAAATCATATAATAACATGTGCATCTGCTAATTAGAAACAGCTATGAGGTGAAACAGATAAGTTATGCTACTTGTAGTCAGGAGGACCTGATTCAAATTCTACCTCAGACTATGCAAACCAAGAGAAATCATTTCATTCTATTCAATGTCTATTTCTTCATCTTTTACATAATATCAGAGAATCTATTACACATGGATTTTATGAGCATCAAATGAGATGACAAGTAAAGTGCTTTGTATACTTAAAGCACTATATAAATACTACTTTTCTTTTTAAAAGCTAGGACTTCTTGATTCTTCCATGTATCTGACCTTAACATCTGATATGTTGACCACTGTGATCTATGTTGATTATTTCATTCTCACTTTTTCTTATTTTACTTTCAATCACCTCCTCTTGCCATCTAATGGTCATACATCTGTGACAGCAATCTCTCAACCACCAGGAAAGTTAGATTTCCTGAATTTAGGAGTTTCTGAGATATACAAAACTAATCCAAATGGATGAATGGCCACACTAAGCTTAACAAAAATATGGTGGATTACCATATTTTTAAGGTAATACAACCTTAAGAGTGGGGACCACAATTATATTTAAAGATGGACAAACTAGCCAAGTTCAGAAACAGAGTAGATCAACGTTCCTTTACCAATCAGAGTGGCTGAGTCCCATGACTGATTGCTGTTTTCTCATCTGGTAAGAAGAGACATTCAGTTTCAAATTATTTATGTATATATACACAGAACATATACATGCATACATACACATTTGTATATGTATTATGTACATGAACATATACATAATTACATAATATTTAATTAGAAAATGAGAATCTGCTTCAGCAGAAAAATATTTCATTGTTACACTTTCTTACTATCTGAATTGCTTTAATGATTCATATACATACATATGTAAATAGAAGTATATATATTTTATGTATGTATGTGTATATATTATATGTGTATATATGTATGCATATATTGAAAGAAAGTAACAGGATATTTATGAAAAGACAGGTTAAATATTACAGCATGAGAAAGCTTGGAGAGGTTGTGATCTTCCTTGGAAGAGGTGGTAGAGAAAGAGAGACAGTAAATATTACAGTAAAATCTCAGTTCTCTCAAAATATCCAAGGAGAGGAGTGCCATGTAGAAGGGACATGTAATATATGCAATGGTTAATAAATATATTAGGAAATGGTTTATAAATAATTTTACAGGGAGGATATAAACTTAGGAAATAATTTCAGAGAGGAAAAGAAGGAGCTGGCTTATTTTGACTTATTTTTCCCACTCCAAAGACCCAAATTCTCCCTTAGTAATGAAATAGTTAGTTGGATGGTTGGGGCATAATGCTAATGAAGTCAAGATCACAGGTTCAATTTATTTTTAATCCAGGTAGTCTCAGAAGAAAGACTGATTTATAACTATAAACTGTGCTTTTAATTTAAGTCAATCAACTAAAAGATCTGGGCAGTCTTTCAAAAGGGGAAGAATAGGAATAACAACCTAGAAATCTAATCCCAAGGCATAATTTCAAAATTTTTTTTTGTGAAATAACAAGATCCATTTTTAACTTATTCTATGAATTAAGTTGGATATAACTAGAAAATACTTAATTCTCATAAAGTTTCATGGAATAAGAAGGCATATCTAATATCTTACTCAAAGAGAATTAGAATGAAACATACACCAGACACTTTTCTCTTTATAACTAAAACAACCAATGACATTCCAAATATCCAATGGAAAGATATAGTTCAAGAATGGAGATGATCCTGGATGGAATTGCCTTGACCTCAGTTTGTTTGCAGCAAGAGGTAAAAAAAAAATGACTAGTCAAAATAAATAAATCTAGGAGAGGAATATTCTTAAAGTTTTTGGCCAAAACAGAAACAATTGCCATTCATATTCACTCTGATCAATCAGCTCCCAAAAATAAACCAGTGGGCTTCAATTGTGACCTATTATTGGCCAATCAATATTATTGGCAAGAGAGATTTGCATTTTAGGCATGGTTCTTAAAAAAGAAATCTAGCCCTTAAACTCCAGAATATTTTGCTAGTTTCAAAATTCAAAATTTACATTCCTTCAGGTTGCTATCTTTATGACCTTCTGGTCCTCTTCCCAAATAAAATGAAAGAAGTTGGCCTAAAGAAATGGTATCTAAAATAAATACCAGCTCTAATGTTCTATAAATTTATTTATATGAGGAAATGCCAATGGAACATTCTAGTCATAGAATAATGAGAAATATCAATAAAGACCAGTTTTTGATAAAGTTGAAGACATAAATTATTGGGGAGAAGAGAATAAACAATTTGATAGGTCATACTAGGAAAACTCAAATTTGACTAAAAGAAATTAGTCTTAAAATAACACCTTAGGGGCGGCTAGGTGGCGCAGTGGATAGAGCACTGGCCTTGGAGTCAGGAGTACCTGAGTTCAAATCTGACCTCAGACACTTAATAATTACCTAGCTGTGTGGCTTGGGCAAGCCACTTAACCCCATTGCCTTGCAAAAGCTAAAAAAAAAAAAAAATACCCAGCACCTTTTGACATATTCCACAATAATTCAAATCACATGGATGACCTAAAGTTTAAAGATCAAGCATTTATTAAAACAAAAAATTTCATTGATATGGGCATGAAATATATTTCTAAGTAGACAAAAGATATATTACAAAAATAAAGTTGATAATTATGTTCACATGGAATTGAAAAATAAGTTAAAAGCAAAATTAATAAGCAGAGAAGCATTTCAAAGAAAAAAAATCTTTGTATTCCTTTTTTCAAATATGGATTTGGTATTCAAGAATTAGAAATAACCAACAGAAAGAATAAAAGTTATTCTTCAAGAGTTATGTGGTTTAAGTATATTAACAAATAACTCTCAAAATATCTGAAAACCATTCATTACTATGTACATACATATATATATGTGTGTGTATATATATATATATATATATATATATATATACATAAACGCATGCTTCCAATAACTAATAATGAAAGAAATTAAATCACCTAAGGTTTTGTTTGACAATTGGTGAGGCAGGGGGAAGTTTTGTGGAAAGATACGAACTTTAATAAATTGTTTTTGGAGTCAAAAATAAGTATAACCATTTTAAAACAATTTATAATTATGCAAATAAAGTTGTCTATACCTTCTAACATAGAGATTCCAGTTCTAGGCATACAAGGAGACCATTAATTAACAGAAAAGATCAGTATGCATAAAAATATTTATAGCAAATTTTTAGATGATAACAAAGTAGATTTTCATCAATTCTAGAATGGCTAAACAAATTGTGATACATGAAAATTTATAATTTTAGTATGATATAAAAAATGACAAACATGTTGAATATAGAAAAGCATGAAAAACACTTCCATGAACTAATACAAAGTGAAGTAAACATTGCTAAGAAAACAATATATACAATGATGATAGCAATGTAATTGGGACAAATGAACACCACAGAATAATAGAAATATTAGAAAGGGAATATTGCAAAATATCAAGAAATAAGACAAGTTCCAAAGAAAAACCATGAATAGATCCATATTTCCATACAGCGGTAGGAGATCTACCTCTAAATGCTGCGGAACATTAACATATTTTGAGACTTTTCCTATGTTTTGACTAGTTTTAATGACTGTCTCTTTTATCTTAAAATTTTTTTCATTACATGAGATGGTCCTCTAGATGGAGGTAGAAGTAGCATGCATTATAAAATATTAATAAATTTTATAACTATAAAAATGAAAGAATGTGATCTTCTTTTGAAGAGTTTCCAATGTAAATGAAGATTTAAAACAGGTAAACAATTCTAGTAGTTACAATAAAAGGCCTCCAGAGTTTGCTACTTGAAGGCTACCAAAATTGATGAAGCTTTACCAATCTAATTAAAAAGAACAAAGCATCATACAAAATAATAAATTAACTAGATGAAATCACCAGAAAAACAGAACCTACTATGCAAAGATGTATGCTAAATAAGTTGAGAACAGAAAAAATAAAGAAAATTACTGTAAAATATGACATACCCAAACTAACAGAAGATAAAACAGAGATTTCAAATAATTCAATCTCTCTTTTCCTGAAGGAGATTGAGCATAAAATTTATTTTATAAACAACTTTATTTTGGTTGAAATAGTTTGTACAGTAACAAATAGGAAATTATGATGGTGACATAAGCAATATGATATGGGAGGTTAAAAACAAAGAAATTAAAAGCATAAGGGAAACTAGAATACATAAAGATGATAACTATTGTAGTACTTGACATTAAGATCAAAGATCTTAAAACCCACTGGGGAAACTTCCTGGGTAGGACCAAGATGATGGCACTAAACTTAGAAGTTCTTAGAGTTTTTTTCCAAAAGAAACTTTAATTAAAGCCTCTTAAAAGACCCTAAAGTGACAGAACCCACAAAAATAAATCAGACAGAAACAATTCCCCAACTTCCTGCCAATGCCCTGTAGGGTACAATAAATTTCTAAATCAAATTGAGATTATATATTCTATTTTTGAGCCAAATCTGTTGAGAGAAAAATTTACTCAGTGTTCACATCTATTCTTCTTTCCCTCTACTATAATGGGGTTTTTTGTGCCTCTTCATATGGTATTATACCTTCACCTCCTTTTCCCAGTATTATCTTTTTTTTAATGTCTTAATTGGTCTTGTACCCATACATTCTATCTAAGTGTATTCCTTTTAAGGGTTCTAATGGAAATATAGTAGTTCTCAAGGGTTATAAGCATCATCACATCATAATCACTTCATACTCATACTCTGTCTTCAAGTTTGCTCCCCTGAACTCTCACATTATAAATACAATTCTCAAGTCATAGACATTATCTTAATCAGTTTATACCCAAAACCTCTGTTTGAACATGTTTCTTTCAACTGTCCTAATAGAAATACAATTTATCAACTTATATTCACACCCTCTATTCAAGTATATTCCCCCCAACTATACCAATAGAAACATAATTCTCAAGAGTTATTATTGTCTTCCCTTCTAGAGATGGAAACAATTTACTCCAACTGACTAACATTTTTCTTTCCATTTATCTTTTTACACATCTCTTGAGTCTTCTATTTGATTACTAAATTATCTGTTCAATCTGATCTTTTTATCAGGTAAGTTTGAAAGTCCTCTCTTTCCTTGAAAATCCATCTTTTCCCCTAAAAGAATATGGTAAATATTCCAGGGTAGTTGATTCTTAATTGCAATTCAAGCTGCTTTGCTCAACCATCCTATCCTGTAATGTTGAAGCTGGAAAGTCCTGTAAACCCCCTTTTGTGACTCTCTGGTATTTAAATTGCTTCCTTTTGACACTTTTGGTAGTTTGTCCTTTAGATGATAGTTCTGAAATCTGACTACAATATTCCTTGTAATTTTAGTTTTGAAATTCTTTCTGGTGTTGATGACAGATTCTTTCAAAGGCTATTTTGTCTTCTTGTCCTAAGATATTTGGGAGTTTTCCTTGATAATTTTCTGAAAGGTGTCCAGTTTCTTTGTCTGATCATGGCTTTCAGACAGAAAAATAACTAACAAGTTATCTCTTCTGAACCTATTTTACAAATTAGTCCTTTCCTAAGAGATATTTTACATTTTTTTCTTTTTTTTTTTTTGGATTTTTAATGGAATCTTGGTGTCTTATGGGTGTCATTAGTTTGGTATCTTAAGGTAGCATTAGTTTCTATTTGTTCAACTCTGATTTTTAGGGGGTCATTTTCTTCAGTTAGCTCTGTGTTTCCTTTTGCAGTCAGTTAATTTATTTAAAGAAACTTTTTTTAAGTTTAATCTTATTTAAAGAAACAAGTTGATTCATTTTACTTTTAAAGAAGTCAAGTTTTTCCCATTTGGTCAATTCTACTTTTAAAAGTATTGAGATTTTAAGTCAATTTTTCATAATTCTCCTGCATGTCTTTCATTTTTTCCTCAATTTTGCTTCTTTCTCATTATAAAAATGCAAAATGGATAATTTTGTTTATATTAAATTGAAAAACTTTTGCATAAATAAAACCAATGGAACCAAGATTAGAAGGAATGTAGAAAACTGGGAAACAATTTTCACAGCTAGTATTTCTGATAAAGGACTCATTTCTTAAATATATAGAGAACTGAATAAATTTATAACAATACAAGTCCTTCCCCAATTGCTAAAGAGTCAAAGAATATAAGCAGTTTTCAGTTGAAGCTATTTATAGTCAAATGACAAAGTGCTCTAAATCATTATTGATTAGAGAAATGCAAATTAAAACAACTTTGAGGTACCACCTCACATCTACTAGATTGGCCATTATGACAAAAAAGGAAAATGTTAATCTTGTTGATGATGTGGGAAAACTAGAACACTAATGTATTATTGCTGGAATTGTGAACTGATCCAACATTTCTGAAGAGCAATTTGAAACTGCACACAAAAGGCAAAAAACTTTTGTATACCATTTGATTCAGCAATACCACTACTAGGTCTATATGCTAAAGAGATCATTAAAAAAGAGGAAAAGACCAAAATGTACAAAAATATTTATGGCAGCTCTTCTTGTAGTGGCAAAGAACTGGAAATTGAGAGTATATCCATCAATTGGAGAAAGGCTGAACAAATTGTGATATATGAATGTGGAGTCCCACTGTTCTATAAGAAATCATATGAGATAGGACTTCAGAAATGCCTGGAAACACATGTTGATTTAGTGAGTAAAAACAGGATATTACACACATTAAAAGTAACATTGTGAAATGATCAAAGACAATTCTAAAGCACTTGTGATGTAAAATACTATCCACATACAGAGAAGGAGTTATGGAGTCTGAATGCACACCAAAGTTTAATAGTTTCAATTTTTAAAATTTGTTTAAAATTTTATTTTTTCCCTTTCTCATGCTTTTTTTTCCTTTTTTTGTCTGATTCTTCTTTTGTAATTTGATTAATATGAAAATATGTTTAACATAGATATATATGTATAACCTCTATTAGGTTAGAGAATACTCTGTCTAGAAGAGAGCCAAGATGATGGAATAGAAGTAGGAATTTCCAGAAATTCTCCCCTAGATCACTCCAAATGTCTTAAAATTATGCCCCTAACAAAATTCTAGAGTGGCAGTACCCACAGAAACAATTTTTGGGCACAAGACTACTTAGAAGATCCACAGGAAGGGTCTGTTCCACCTTGGTTGGAAAGGGCTTCAGCTCAGCTTCCAGCTCCAACTTTCCAGGAATAGCCTACAAGGCACCTGAGTCGCTGAGAGCACTTGGGTCTGTGGTGGTTTCCAGAACTCTCAACCCAGGGATAACCAAGGACAACTTGGAAAATCATTTGGAAAACTCTCTCAACAAAGAGAGTACAGAGCCCAGGCAAGCCAGTCCTTAGCACAGTCCCACCCTATGAACCAGAAGTAGGCCTTCAGAATTGCCAAGCAGCTGATTCCAGAGCGTTCGGCCCATGGTCACTAAGGGGGCTGGGGGAGCTTGGAGAAGTCTCTCTGCTATCTATCCCTGAGGCAGGATGCTTTGGTTTTGCCAGTACTCAGATCTAGGTTGCAGTCTGGGGCCTCATACTACCATAGTGGAGCAGAGATCCTTCTCACAGCTCCAGGGGAGAGGGAAGTACCTGTGATCATCTACAGACCAGAGCACAGTTTAAGAGAGCAGTCAGAGTCTCTCATAAGACCCTGAAGGAATTTAGATCCCAGGAGGAGGTGCCCCAAAAGCCCTCAAAAGCTTGGTAAAGTTTGTTAAAGTAAAGTAGTGAGCTGGGGAAATTAGCAAAAAACAGAAAAAAAGAATCTGACCACAGATAATTCTTTTTTTTTTTCTGATGGAGGATTAAAATATACACTCAGAAGATAAATCAAAGCTTCTGTATCCAAAGCCTGCAAGAAAATCAGAATTAGTCTCAGGCTAAGAAGAAGATGGAAAAAGAGATTTAAAAAAAAAGCTTTCTGAAGAAAATGATTCCTTCAAATGTAGAATGGAGGTAAGGGAAGCTGATGACTTTGTGAGAAATCAAGAAACAGCAAAACAAAAGCAAAAGAATGAAGAACTAGAAGAAAATGTGGAACACTTCATTGGAAAAGCAAAAGATCTGGAAAATGGATCCAGGAGAAATAATTTAAAATTATTGGCTGCCTGAAAGTCTTGACTAGGAAAACAGCCTAGATTTCATTTTTCAAGAAATTCTCAGGGCAGCTAGGTGGCACAGTGGATAGAGCACTGGCCCTGGAGTCAGGAGTACCTGAGTTCAAATGCAGCCTCATACACTTCAATCACATCCTGAAAGAGATCCTAAAGTAAAAACTCCCTTGAAAATTATAGCCAAATTCTAGAACTCCCAAGACAAAGAGAAAGAAACAATTCAAATATCGTGGAGCTACAATCAGGATTACACAGGATTAAGTAGGGTTTATATTAAAGACTTGTATGGCTTGGAATATCATATTCTGGAAGAGAAAAGAGCTTGAATTATAAATAAGAATCAGCTACCCAGCAAAACTGAACATCCTCTTTCAGGGGAAAAGATGGACATTCAATGAAATAGGGGACTTTCAAACTTTCCTGCTGAAATGACCAGAGCTGAATAGAAAACTTGATCTTCAAATACAAACTCAAGGAAATTATAGAGAAGGTGAAAGGGAAGGGCAAATGATGAGAGATTTAGTGATGTTGAACTCCTTGTATTCCTGCATGGGAAGATGATACTGATAACTCATATGACCCTTTTCATTAGGGCAGTTAGAAGGAGTATGTACATATACATATATATATTATATATATATATATATATATATACACAACAAGGAGCTGAATATGAAGGTATAATATATTATAAAAATTCAGTCAATGGGTGAGAAGAGAATATACTGGGAGAAAGGGAAAGGAGAAGTTGAAAGGGGTAAGATATTTTCTGTAAAAGAGGCAAGAAAAAGCTTTTGCAATGATATGGAAGGGGAGGAATATTAAGGGGAATGAATGAGCCTTTTCTCATTGGAAGTGCCTCATAGAGGAAATAACAAACACACTCAGAAGAGCAAAGAAATCTATCCTATCTTAGAGGAAAAAGGAGAGGAAAGGGATGGGAGAAGGGGACGGGGCAGGGGGAAGGGTGTAGGTGATTGGGGAGAGGGAATATTGAGGGAGAGGGTAGTCAGATACAACACACTTTTGAGGAGGGACAGGGTGAATGGAGAGAGAAGATAAAATAAATTGGGTGGGAAGCAATAAGATGGAGGGAAATATAGCTAGCAATAGCAACTGTGGGGGGAAAAATAATGAAGCAACTTCTTTGATGGTGATCCATCCCAGAGACAGAGCAGATGGTAATAGAACATAGAGTGAAGTCCACTTATTTTTTCACCAACTTAGTTTTTCTTGTGGCTTCTCTATTTTTCTGAGAGAAGGGGAGTTATATTTACTTTTATAACAAGACTTGTAAAGTGAAAGTAAATTAATTAATTTTTCTTATAAAAGATTATTCTCTGTCAAGGGGAAGGGGGAAGACAAGGGAGGAAGGGGAAAATATGGAACTCAAAACCTTACTAAAAAAAAAGATTGTTGAAAACTATCATTACATGTAGTTGGAAAGATAAATATATTTATTTATCTTTTTTAAAAAAAAGAATAAGATCTCCTTGAGGGTAGGGATTATTTTTCTTTTTGCATTTATCCCAGCAATCAGCACAGTGTTTGGATCACAAGACTTAAATACTTGTTGATTATCTGTCTGAACAAGTTCCAAAATATTAAAATAATAATGACTAAATATTTTTTAAATGCAAGAGAATACTCTAGGCTAGGGAGTTTGATTTTTGCTACTAGTAAAATTCTAGATCTTATTGTTAATAAAGGAAATAGTTAATGAATATCTAGAAGAGAAAATGTTGGAAAAGTCAGAAAATATCTGGAAATGGAATCTTATATTCATCAACATTGAGTCATGATAGGTTAGGAGTTCTTAGCCCAGAATCTACGAACTTTTTAAAAATTAAATTTTGATAATCAAATTTTAGCATAATTAATATCATTTGCAACCCTATATATTTTATTTTAGTCATTTCATAACATAATTCTGAAAAATGGGTTCACAAGCTTTACATGGCTACCAAAATAGTTCATAAAACAGAAAAGGTTTCAAAAAATCAATATTGTGTATACCTTTTGATCTAACAATACCATACTAAGTCTATATCCCAAAGAAAATATAAAAAGGGGGGGAAAGAGGGGCGGCTAGGTGGCGCAGTGGATAGAGCAATGGCCCTGGAGTCAGGAGCACCTGAGTTCAAATCTGGCCTCAGAAACTTATTAATTACCTAGTTATGTGGCCTTGGGCAAGCTACTTAACCCCATTGCCTTGCAAAAAAACTAAAAGAACAACTTTAAAAGTGGGGGGGGGGGCAGGCAGCTAAGTGATGCACTGGATAGATCACTAGCCCTGGAGTCAGAAGTACCTGATTTCAAATCCAATCTCAGAAACTTAATAATTGAATAGCTGTGTGATCTTGGGTAAATCACTTAATACCATTACCTTAAACAAATAAAAAATAAAAATATAATAATAAAACTTTAAAAACAAAACAAAACAAAAACACCTAATCAGAGCAAAGGGAAGTATAAGAGAAAGGGAGATAGCTATACACAACAATAGTATAAATTAGAATATGGTGAACTCATAAGACAGTAATGTCCAGATCACTTGGTAAGGAAATGTTTGATAAGTGAATCTTTGAAACAATGCAACTTCTTTTGATTTTGATCAAGTGTACTGCAAATTAATTTTCTATCATTTCTATAGTGTTTTTTAGTTTACAAAATAAGTATTTCTTCTCTAATTTTAAATATATCTTTTCTGCTTATTTTGAGTTTGTTTGTTTATAAAATGCTTTATTCTTCCTCACCTCATTTCTCATCATCAAGGTGGTATAATCAGAAAATGATCAGTTTTTTCCTTTGTTTTTCCCAATAGAGAATTCATAGATACTAACTTTGTTGATGCTTCCCAAATTTGCTTCGCAAAATTAGACAGGGTAATTCATTCTGGAATCATAATCACCGAATTCTGCTAGCTATTCCATCAATCTCCCATGCTACTTTGTTTTATGATTCTATAAGTTTTTATTTCTTCAAGGTTTATCATGTATCTTATAAAAATTCAAATTGAATAAATTAATAATAACAATAATAATAATAAAGTGGATTGTCAACTTAATTCTTTCAGTAGATTCTTTTCAACATTATTCCAAATTTAGAAGTAGTTTTCCAATAAGCAGAAAAATCTCCATTTTCTCTACAGTAGCCAGACCTTTCTATATTAGAAAAAGGAGTGATATTCCTCAAAAGGAAGTGAACAAGTCCTCCGGTCAAGGAAAGCTAGGTTAGAGTCCAAACTTAATATCTGAAAGACCTGTGGGCAAGTCATTAATTTCTCTGAACTTTAGATTCTTCATTTGTAAAATAGGAACAATGATAGCACTAGTCTCAGGGAATTGTTATGAATTTGGAACAAGGAAATGTGCCTAAAGTAATTGTTAGAACTTTTTAAAATTAATATATGTTGACATTTTGATTATTCAAGTATTTCAAAGATTATCAAATTGATGGTACAATAGTCCTTTACTATATTAATTTAGAGAAGTATTCATGAGAATAGTTCCATTGAAAAAAGCACTGAATTGAATCAAAAGACTTGATTTCAAATTCTGGCGCTGACAACTTGCTAACAGTATGACTTATGAAGCCATTTCAATTATTTGTATCACATTTTCCTTTTTAAAAAATGCAATTCATGAGTCATATTTTAAAAAAGCCATTCCCCAGTTGACAAATGGTCAAAGGATATGCAGAGGCAATTTACAAGATAAGGAGATCAAAGCAATCCATAGTCATATGAAAAATTGTTCCAAATCACTAATTATTAGAAAAATGCAAATTAAAGCTTCTCTGAGGTACCACCTCACACCTCTCAGACTGGTCAATATGACTAGAAAGGATAATGATCATTGTTAGAAGGGTTGTGGGAAATCTGGGACACCATTACATTGTTGGTGGAGCTGTGAACTCATCCAACCTTTCTGGAGAACAATTTAGAACTATGCCCAAAGGGAAACAAAAACGAGCATACCCTTTGATCCAGCAATACCACTACTGGTTCTATACCCTGAAAAGATGATGAAAAAGGGTAAAAATATCACTTGTACAAAAATATTCATAGCAGCCCTGTTTGTGGTGGCAAAGAATTGGAAATCAAGTAAATGCTCTTCAATTGGGGAATGGCTTAGCAAACTGTAGTATATGTATGTCATGGAACAATATTGTTCTATTAGAAACCAAAAGGGATGGGAATTCAGGGAAGCCTGGAGGGATTTGCATGAACTGATGCTGAGTGAGATGAGCAGAACCAGAAAAACATTGTACACCCTAACAGCAACATGGGGGTGATGATCAACCTTGATGGACTTGCTCATTCCATCAGTGCAACAATCAAGGACAATTTTGGGCTGTCTGCAATGGAGAATACCATCTGTTTCCAGATAAAGAACCATAGAGTTTGAACAAAGTTCAAGGACTATTCCCTTTAATTTAGAAAAAAATAGATATCTTATTGTCTGATCTTTTTTATCTCTTATATTTTTTGTTTCTTCCTTAAGGATATGATTACTCTCTCATCACACTCAATTTGAATCAATGTACAAAATGGAAACAAAATTAAGACTGACAAATTGCTTTCTGTTGGGGGGTGGAGGGAGGTAAGTAAGATTGGGGTAAAAATTGTAAAACTCAAATAAAATCTTTTAAAAATAAAAAAATGAAATTCAGATTAAGAGAACTCTAAATTTTCACCCATTGTGAAATTCTATTTTCCTTTGATTCTGAGTCACCAGTTTTAGCTAAAAATAATAAAAATTCAATCAAAACCACACAATAATTTAATGGACTTATTAGAATTGAAGCAGAGGAATTTCTATGTTGAGTGAGAAATTCAACTATATCAAAAAATATTGCATAATATTTAAACTTAATAACAAAGATGACCCAAAGCTTAAAGAATGCGTTTCAGAATCTATGGAGGAGTCAGGATTGAAAAGGAATAGAGTACAGAGAGGAGAAGGGGAAAAAATCACTTTTGGTTCCTAGGATTTAAGGTAAATTTTTTTTATTTTTATAGAATGACAAAAACTTATCAATGACAAGTCATTCCAAAATTTGACTGTAACTAAATTAGACCAAGATGGCTTCTGAGTTCCCTTCTATTTCCAGAGCTCTATGTCACAATGTAAAGGATGTCTCCTAATTCTATCAAGTATTGTATTGAGTCAATTTTTTATTCAGAAACTAAAAGTAATTAAAATGTAATTTTTCCTAATTCTTTGTGCACTCAAGCATTTACCTTTGTTCATATACAATAATTCTACTTTAGTAAATTAGTTCACTGTAAATTCAAGACTTTAAAAGTAAACCCATAGCCATGAAGTTGACCATTAGAATGAAAATAAACATCTTTAGGACAATACCTTGTTTTTATTAGACTAAATGTCCTTATGTGGAACACTTTCATGGAATCCATTGCTATATATACAAACCTCATAGTTTATTCAATAATGTCAACAACTGGTGTGGCTAGGTGGCGTAGTGGATAAAGCACCAGCCCTGGAGTCAGGAGCACCTGAGTTCAAATCCAGTTTCAGACACTTAATAATTACCTAGCCGTGTGGTCTTGGGCAAGCCGCTTAACCCCATTTGCCTGGCAAAAAAAAAATAATAATAATAATGTCAACAACTTTCTCAGTGACCTTCCTGCCTCAATTCTCTTTCCACTTAAATCTGTTCTCAACTTAGCTGACAAATTCTCCTAAAACATAATTTAAACTTTGTCATCCTTGCCAATTCAATAAACTGCAATGATTCCCTATTGTTTCCAGGATTAATATGACGTATAAGTTTTTGTTTGACAGTTAATGCCTATCACAAACTGGTCCCTTCCTACCTTTCTGGTCTGACACTATTTGCTTCTGCTTATACAATGATCCATCACTACTGGCCTACTTATTGTTCTCCCACATTATATTCCACCTTCTCATTTTTGGAGTCTAATCACAATTTTTCCCCTAGGCTCCTCTTCTCATCTCCACTTCTTGATTTCCCTGACTTTCTTCAAGATATATCTGGAATCCCACATCCTACAAGAGGCTTTCCCCAGTCTTTCCTCCTGCCCCTAGCTGATTTCCCATTTACACTACATATATTTTATGTGGAATAATTTATTACATGTTTTCTCTCCTTTTCAAACATTGAGTTTGTTTAAGGTAAGGACTGTGCTTTTGCCTTTCTATGTATTCTCAATACTAAGCATAGTCCCTAGAACATAGTAAGTACTCAATTAATATTTGCTAAACAACTGTAGATTGAATTCATCAGAGGTAATTTCTTGTTTAGTAGAAAATCATGACTTCTAATCAAGAATGAAAACTAGATATAAATGTAGACAATGCTTTCAGTGAGTAACTGACTGAACCTTTGCTTAGAAAATTCAGTTGAAAATAACTATATTTTTTCATATAGCCATATAATAAAACCAATTTGTCACTTGTGACTAATTAGATAATACCTAACCCTAGACATATATTTGTAAATCAGGTACTTTTAAAGGACTAAAAAACAAGCACACAAATTAATATTTACAATATCTAATAAAATACAGTAATATCTTACTAAATCTTGACCTATAATAATTCAAGACCATAAATAGAACAATTAAGATAGTCCAGATGCCGAACTAATTGATCCTTTGTATAAACATAAACAGACCCAAAATTTAGATAACACTGCTGGCAGACAACTCTTACTGTTAAGAAGGTGATAATTCTGTTAACAGCAACATTGCATAATGATCAATTATGGGCTCAGCTCCTTTCAGCAGTAAGTGATCAAAGACAATTCTAAAGATTTATGATGGAAAATGCCAACCACATTCAGAGAAAAAAAATCAATGGAACCTGAAAGCTGACCAAAGCATACTATTTTCACTGTTTAAACCTTGTTTTGCTTTGTTTTTCTTTTTCATGTTTTTCCCCTTTTTCAGATTCTTCTTTTACAATGTGACTAATATGAAATAACATGATTGTACATGTATTGTCAGATTACTCACTGTCATGGGAAGGGGAGAAGGAAGGGAAGAAGATAAAAAAAATGTGGAACTCAAAGGCTTAAAAAAAGATGATCGTTGGAAACTATCTTTGTATGTAATTGGAAAAATAAAATAAAAATAGCATTCAAAAAAGGTGATAATTCCTTTATATAATGTTTTAAAATGCAAATAACTACCAACTGATACAAACTCAGAAATTGTTCTTCTCCAAGTCCCCACCCCCATACCATCACACACTTTAAGCCACCAACTTCTCCTATCTCTCATCTATCCCAATCTTTCAAGAACTATCTCAAATTCTATTTCTTCCATGAAGCATTCTTCCCTTTTAACTCCAAACAACATAAGGCCCCTTTCTTTTCTGACTTCCTATTTCAATTATTTATCTCTGTTACTCTTACATTTGGCTATATTAAATTTTGTATGTGCCATACAAACTGTCATAAAATCATGAATTTTAAGGATTTTGAGTTTTAGATTAAAGGAGCTTTAGAAATTACCTAGTTATATGTGCAATAACAGGAAACAATCATAGTAATCTGCTGTAAACCCAAAGAGTCCAGCTATTAGGATAAAAACTCTCTCTTTGATAAAAACTGCTGGGAAAATTAGGTCGGATGACAGAAACTTGGATTAGACCAACACCTCACACCCCATACCAAGATAAGATCCCAATGGATATAGGATTTAGACATAAAAAACAATATTATAAGCAAACTAGAAGATCAAGGACTAGTTTACCTGTCAGATCTAGGAAAGGGAAGCAGTTTATGACTAAGGAAGAGATGGAGACCATCACTAAAAAAACAAACTAGATGATTTCCATTACATTAAATTAAAAAACTTTTGCACAGACAAAACCACTGTAACCAAGATCAAAAGAAATGTAGTAAACTGGGAAACAATCTTTACAACCAATGTTTCTGACAAAGGACTCATTTCTAAAATATACAGAGAACTGAGTCAAATTTAAAAAAAACCATTCCCCATTTGACAAATGGTCAAAGGATATGCAAAGGCAATTTACAGATGAAGAGATCAAAGTGATCCATGGTCATAGGAAAAATTGCTCTAAATCATTACTCATCAGAGAAATGAAAATTAAAGCTTCTCTGAGGTACCACCTCACACCTCTCAGTCTGGCGAGAAAGGATATTGATCATTTTTGGAAGGGTTGTGAGAAATCTGGGACACTATTACATTGTTGGTAGAACTGTGAACTCATCCAACCTTTCTGGAGAACAATTTGGAACTACTCACAAAGGGCAACAAAAATGTGCATACCTTTTGATCCAGCAATACCACTACTGGCTCTATATCCTGAAGAGATGATGGAAAAAGGGTAAAAACAGCACTTGTACAAAAATATTCACAGCAGCCCTGTTTGTGGTGGCAAAGAACTGGAAATCAAGTAAATGTCAGTTGGGGAATGGCTTAGCATAAATGGCTTAGTATAAAGTCCCAAAGAAAAGTATGAATTGGTCTCCAACTCCAAGAGAATTCCCAAGTGCTCCAAACTATGGTATATGTATGTCATGTAACACTATTGTTCTGTTAGAAACCAGGAGGGATGGGAATTCAGGGAAGCCTGGAGGGATTTGCATGAACTGATGCTGAGTGAGATGAGCAGAACCAGAAAAACACTGTACATCCTAACAGCAACATGGGAGTGATAATCAACCTTGATACACTGGCTCATTCCATCAGTGCAACAATCAGGAACAATTTGGGGTTGTCTGAAATGAAGAATACAATCTGAATCCAGAGAAATAACTGTGGAGTTTGAAAAAAGACCAAGGACTATTACCTTTAATTTAGGAAAAAAACTGGTATTTTATTTTCTGATCTTGCTGTCTCTTATACTTTATGTTTCTTCCTTAAGGATATGATTTCCCTCTCATCACATTCAATTTGGATCAATGTATACCATGGACACAGTGTAAAGACTGGCAAATTGCCTTCAGTGGGGGGATGGGGGGAGGTAAGTAAGATTGGGGTAAAAATTGTAAAACTCAAAATAAATAAAACCTTGAAGTTTAAAAAATAGAAATTAGCTAGTTATGGGGAGCTAGGTGGCACAATGGATAGAGCACTGGCCCAGGAGTCAGGAGGACCTGGGTTCAAATCTGGCTTTGGACACTAAATATTTACTTAGCTGTCTGACTTTGAACAAGTCACCCAACCTATTGCCTTGCCAAAAAAAATCCAAAGGAGAAAAAAGAAAAAGAAATTACCTAGACAAATTATCTAGTTTTACAAATATGGCCTTCAGAAGTTAAGTAATTTGCTGAAATTTACACTGTGAAATAGATCAAATTTAAATCCAGGAATTACACATTATTAACTCCAACTCCATACTTGAAGTAAATAGCATTTTCACATTCAAAAGGGTATAAAAATATTATCTCATTTTATCCTTATAACAACCTTGAAAGTTAGGTTCTTTAGTAGTTTTATCTTTAAAATAAAGCAGAAAGTAATTAAGCAACATTTCCATAGTCATACAATTAGGCAGTGTCTGAGGCTGAAATTAAAAGAAACTATTTCTTATTCTGAGTCCAGAGTCTTACTAAGTGCCACTCTGCAACTAATCCTAAATCAAGTCAATGTGCAGTCTTTAAGAACTCACTATATCCCAAATACAAGAGGAAAAAAAGTATCATTTCAATCTTATTGCCACAGTCTTCTGAAAGTGTTGACTTTCCCTCTCCTTCTGCAGTTTATAACTCTATTTGACATTTAAAATTTTTCTAGTGGTTCCACTGACTCCAACACTATGAACTTCTATTTATTGCACAAATATATATTTTTATTTTTTTATCTTCTTGTGCATACAAGAATCCAGGGTGATGAAGAGTACCAGAGCTTGCAGGAGAGCAGGAATCCTGGTCAGAGTTCTAAAATGGAAACCAGTGAAAGGCCTCTTACAAACCAGAGCACAGATCAGGAGAGTAGTATATACACTTATCCTTAGCTCATGCTATGTTGGAAAGACTGAAAATTTCCAGAACACTGGGATTAGTTCTGAAAATAGCTTAAAAAGAAACCTGAAGTTTGGGGAAATGGTCGTTGTGCCCTGGGAGCAGAATCCAACTTTAACATAAAGTTAAAGGCAATAAGTAGACATAGAAAGTTACTATGGTGATCAAAATGCAAACTCAGAAAAAAAAACAACAAAGTCAAAGCTGATATATAGACATATATATAAGTATGTATGTATGTATGTATGTATGTATGTATGTATAAAGTCCCAAAGAAAAGTATGAATTGGACTCCAACTCAAAGAGAATTCCCAAGTGCTCCAAATATTACTCCTTAAAAAGCAAAATTGACTACATGGAAAAATAAAGATGTACAAAAATTCACTGAAGAAAATAATTCCTTAAAAATTATAATTGAGCAAATGGAAGCTAATGACTTAATGAAAAATCAAGAAACAATATAACAAAACCAAAAAGAGTGATAAAATAGATAACAATGTGAACTATCTCATTGGACAAAACAACTAACCTAGAAATTAGATTGAAGACAAATGATCTAAGAATTATTGGACTATCTGAAAGCCTAGTTAGGCTTTCAAAAAAGAGTCTAGATAATAGTTTCTTTCAATTTCTTTTAAGAAATTGTCATGAAAAATTTCCCTGATATTCTAGAACAAGAGGATAAAATAAAAATTGAAAGAATTCACAAATCACCTCCTAAAAGAGACTCCCAAATGAAATCTCACAGGAATATTGTACTCAAATTTCAGAGTTTCCAGTCAAGGAGAAATTATTACAAGCAGCCAAAAGGAAGTAATTCAAATATCATGTAATCACAGTTATAGTAGCACAATATTCAGTAGCTTATACATTAAAGGAGCAAAGGGTTTGAAATATGATCTTCCAGAAGACAAAAGAGATAGCATTACAAACAAGAATCACCTACCCAGCAAAACTAAGTATAATCATCCAGGGGAATAAATTAATTTTTAATGAAGTGGAGGATTTTCCAGCATTCCTGATGAAAAACTCAGATTTGAAGAGAAAATTTGACTTTTAAATTCAAGACTCTAGTGAAGCATAAAAAAGTAAACAGAAAAGAGAAACCATAAGGGATACATAAGGCTAAACTATTTATAACCCAAAATGGGAAGGTGATACTGGCAAATTCTAAGAAATATCTCATTATTAGGGGAGTTAGAAGAAAGTACACAGAGGACATAGATGTGAGGTGAATATGATGAGATGATATCTTAAAAAATAAAATTAAGGAATAAGAAAAAATCATGCACTCTAAGGGAGAGTGAAGAGAGTAATAAAATAGAGTAAACCATCTCACATAATACAAGTATGGAAGAGCTTTTACAATGGAGGGAATGATAGGAGGGATAGTGCTTGAACCTTACTCCCATTGAAAATGGCTGAAAGAAAGAATGACATTCTCATTTGGGTAGAGAAATCTGCAGGAAGGGGATAAAAGAAAAGAAGAAGGTGGTGTAGATTGTGTAGATGACAGTCAAAAGCAAAACACTTGGGGACAGATAGGGTAAAAGGAGAGAAGACAGACAAAGTCAGAAATAGAGACAGAGATAAAGAGAGCTACAGACAGAAACAGAGAGGGTAGGATAAATGGATGAATATGATGGAGAAAAAAAATATTTGTAACTGTGAAAAAAATTTCACAGCAAGTTTCTGTGATAAAGGTCTCATTTCTTCAATATATCAGGAAACTAAATCAAACATATAAAGTGTCATTCTCCAATTGTTAAAGGATATGAAATTATATGAAGGTCAAAGGATATAAACAGGCAATTTTCAGAATAACAATTCAAAACTATAGTCATATGAAAAAATGCTCTAAATGCTATTGATTAGAGAAATGCAAACTAAAATAACTCTGAAATACCAGCTTATACCTATTAAATTGACTAATATTACAGAAAAAGAAAAGGTCAAATGTTGGAAGTGATGCAGGAAAATTGAGACAGTAATGCATTGTTAGTAGAGTTGTGAATTGACCCAACCATTCTGGAGAGCAATTTGGACCTATATTCAAAGATCCATAAATAACCTTATCCTTTGGGTGAGCAATACCACCCCCAGATCTGTACTTAAAAGAGATATTTTTTTTTGCTTTGTTTTTTAGGTTTTTTTGCAAGGCAAATGGGGTTAAGTGGCTTGCCCAAGGCCACACAGCTAGGTAATTATTAAGTGTCTGAGACCGAACTTGAACCCAGGTACTCCTGACTCCAGGGCCGGTGCTTTATCCACTGTACCACCTAACCACCCCTAAAAGAGATATTTTTTAAAAGGCAAATAGAGGGGCGGCTAGGTGGCACAGTGGATAGAGCACCAGCCCTGAAGTCAGGAGGACCTGAGTTCAAATCCGGTCTCAGATGCTTACTAATTGCCTAGCTAGATGACCTTGGGCAAGACACAACCCCATTGCCTTAAAAAAAATTTTTAAAGGCTAGTATACATAGTAACTCTGTGTACTCACAAACAATTGGTAATTGAGGGAATGCCCATCAAATAAGAAATGACTGAACTAGTTGTGATATATGATTATGATTGTGATTATGATTATGATTATGATTATTACACTACTGTGCCATTAGAAATAACAACAGGATCCTCTAAGAAAAATATGGAAAGACTTACATGAACTGATGCAAAAGGAAATGAGCTGAACCAGAAGAACATTATACATAGTAACAATAATATTGTATAAAAATCAACTGCAAATGACTTAGTTATTCTCAGCAATACAATGATCCAAAACAGTTTCAAGGTATTTACAATAAAAATGTATCCATGTTCAAAGGAAAACTTTTGCAACATGAATGCAGATTGAAGCATTCTTTTGACTTTATTTCCCTTACTTGGGTGTGTGTGTGTGTGTGTGTGTGTGTGTGTGTGTGTGTGTGTGTGTGTGTGTCTATGGCAATATAACTAATATGAAAATGAGTTTTGTATAACTACACATGTATAACATATCAAATTGCTTACCTTCTCAAAGAGGAGTGAAGTGAAAGGAGGAAAAGAATTTTGAACTGAAACCTTTAAAAAAGAAATGATAAAAAATTGTATGAAATTGGGAAAAATAAAGTGTTAGATTAAAATTGAAAAAATGCTTATCAAGCTATAGTGAATGATTTCCTCACATCAAAGGGTGGGAAATTTTTTTAAACAGATCCTAAATCTCCTGTTCTCCAGAAGTACTTCATCTCCCTTGTTTCATTCTCTGGATCAAAGAAGAATAAGTCTTATCCCTGTAACACAAACAGCTCTTAATATATCCAAAGAATATGCATGTCTGCCCTAAGTCATCTCTTCTTCAAGCTACATCTCATTGATGATGATGACAATTATGACAATGATGATGATGACAGATGACATTTTCATAAAGTTGAAAATTTTGTAAAGAACTTAATATATCTTACCTCATTTGATACAAAATTTGATGTTTTCTACCTCTCTCTTCATCAAAATCACTCTTTTTTGGACATGCTCCAACTTATCTTTATTTTTCATAAAATATGGTATATCAAACTGAACACAGTATTGCAAATGTGATATGAACAGAAAAGAAAATAAAGGAATTTCTATTCTTGGTCTGATTTGTAGCATTAGCTTATTTGGCAGACATGGCACACTTGACTCACACTAAACTCACAGTTAACTAAAGAATTCCTCAGAAACTATTTGCAAAATTCATTTTTGAACCTGAGTATAGATCTTTTCATTGTTCCAACTAATTTTCTTTCTATCAATTTAGATCATCTTTCTATCTTGTCAGGAGATTTTCGGTATTTTAGCTCTCCCTCCCAAGCTAGCAAGAGACATATTGACATTGATGAATCCATCCACTGATCAATCCAATTGTTCAATGAGTTCCAAATCCATTTGACTGTCATCCATTCCATATTGCTTCAGGTTGTACATAAAGATGGTGTATGAAAACTTGTCAAATGCTTTGTTGAACATTAAGTAGAATTCCCTATCTTTTCTCCAATCTTCCAGTCTATTACAAAAGAAGTCTAAGATAAGCTGTAATTGATAAAGGTAAGTTCTGGTGATCCTCAGTCCTAGATGATATCCCAAGAGAAGGTTTCTGCATCAGAGAGGATAACCAGTGACAGGAAGAAGAACCTTCCTAGAAAACAAGAAATCCTGGAAGTTTACTAACCCAACCCAAATGACTCTTCCTTTACTTGTCAATGCTATGAAACAAATAGAGATGGTGAAGTCATGCCCTACAGTCACTGGCAGTGGATAGGTTAGGTGGAGTACTGGGAGGAAGACATAATTTCAAATATAATTCCTGACACTTACTAGTTATGGGACCCTGAACTACTTACTTATCTCTGCTTGACTCAGTTTCTTCATCTCTAAAATGAGCTAGACAAAATAATAGCAAACCACTCAGTATTTTTGACAGAAAAATACCAAAAGGAGTAACACAGCATTGGATACAACTGAAAAATGACTTAGCAATAGCAGCAGCATAGGGAATAAGACAGATACAATAATTAGGACCTTATGTAGAAAGCAATAATCCTCCCCCAGAAGGCTCTGAAAAATTCAATAATTATCATATAATTTTATATTATATATTAGCATATAATTTTTCATTTAAGTTTTCCATTATACCGTTTTATGATAGTAATCCTTTCTATTTCATAGCACCAGTTCTTACTACTTTTTTCTTCCAATCTGTCCATTGATAATATAGACTTCATATTTTTCCAAATGAATTTTATTAATATTGCTTTTTTTTATTAATATTCACTAAATAATCCCCATGTAATTTGATAGGGAGTTCACTGTAAATGTAAAATAATGTGAGTGACTATCATTGTATTTTTCCTATATTGGCATAGACAAGTCATAATATAAATATCTCTCTGATGATTTTAGCATTTATTTATGTTGATTACAAACTAGGCTTATTCTCTCAACCCTCCCCCAACCTTACATTGGTGAGTTGAGTTTAGTGAGGGCTTTACTACTTGGGATTCTAGGTATAGGGATTGGGGATGGGGGAGGAAAGGATGCTCACAAGTTCCTCCTTTTTCTCAAATATTATTCAGTGACATCAGTCAACCAGATCTAGGGACATTTAATAAAATGATACAGAGCTGCTACAAATAAATCCCCACATCTCCCACCAAAATCTATGAAATATGCTACTCTAAGTACATATAGAATCATGGAAAAATATAGGTTCAAGCATATAGAACTCATATAGCTAAGAGGAGGAAGTAATCCAAATCTCAGAAGTTCATATGCTAAAAGTCTTTTTTCCTCCTCCATCCCCTCAAACTATATTTGATTTCTTACTTTCCTTTTTCAGTCAAACACATAAAAAAGTTTTCTACCTCAACTTCATCACCTTTCTCTTTTCATAAAAGTTACTAATTATTTCTTAAGTGCCAAAGGTGGCCATCTTTTCTCTTTCTTCATTCCTCTACTTTTTTATTTCTGTTTTACATTGGACACCATTGATGACTTTCTCCTAAATACTCTTATTCTGAGTTTTAAGAATTTCTCTCTCTCTCTCTCGCTCTCTCTCTCTCTCTCTCTCTCTCTCATTACTATCATCTATCTTTCCATTGCTTGATTTTTTTCTTATTCATCTCCTTTGCTAGTTTATGATCCATATCATGCTAATTCCCTGTGGATTAAACCTAAATCTCTATTACTAACCTATTTCACTCCACTCTCATTTGTTGACTTTATTAAAAGAATATTCATAGTTCTACATATCTACCCTAAATATCTCTTCTGAACTCTTTCTAGTTCATCAGCAAACTTCCCATTAGAAATTTCAAAGTAGATGTCCTTGAAATATTGAGCTTCAACTAGAATTATTCTTCACCAAAAAAGTTTTCTCTACTAAATGTCCCTAATTTTGTAAAAGATTCCACTATTTTTCCAAGCTTCATGTTCTTTGTATTATTCAAGTTCTTCAGTATCCCTCACCCCAAATGCCTAATCAGTTGTCAAATTTGGGCATTTCTCCATCTATAACACGTATCTCATATCTGATCCCTTCTCTCTACTTACATAGCCACCATATTAGCTCAGGCTCTTACTTTTCATCTCAGAAACTTCAATGAGTTCTTCCTTTCTTTATACTTCTCTCTTAATACCATTTTCCACAGAGCTATCAAATCATTATCCTTTACTATAGATCTATCTCACACCCTCATACAACTCGTGATTCTCAAAACTCCTCCTCTGTTTAACTTTATAGTGCTCTTCATAACTTGGCATTAACCTGTCTTTCCAGATTCATTATTCGTTCCTCCCCATAATGCATTTAAAAATCAGGAAAACTAGATTCTATTACTTGGATTCTGTTACTCAATCATGAAACTCATCTACAATCTCTATTCTTTTATACTGGATACACCCAGAATTTTCCTTTATTTTCCCATACAATCCTTTGTGACCTATAACAAATGACCCAAATAACAGTCATATGATGCCTTTCTAATTTCCCATTTGTATAGACTCATTAAGGATATCCTAAATACATTAAATATTAAATATATAACATGTGGTTGACCTAATTAAATTGAATAGACATTTACTAAACCTCTATTATAGGTAGTGAATCAATAAGCATTCATTAAGTTCCGACTTCAAACCATGCATTCTGCCAAGTGCTATGATAAAATGAAAGGCAAAGTCATGGTTACTGCTCCACAGGATATAAACAGATTAGATGGAATGTAGTCTAGTAGGAAAAGCTCAAGTTTGAAAAGACAAACTATAGAAGATAGAATTTGAACTGAGTCTTGAAGGAAGCTAGGAAGATTTATAGCAAGTCTCTTGTGAATGAAGTTGAGAAAAAGGGAGCTGAGTATGAGGGAAAACACAAAGGCAAGTACAGATGGATTGTAATACACATGGAAGGAAGTAAAGTGTAAGAAGACTGAAAAGATAGAAAGGAGCCAAGCAGTGAAAGACTGTGCAAGATATTTTTGGAAGTGATAAAAAAAGATGTACAATACACTGTTTTAGCCACTCAGTCACTTAAAATGTGGAAGGGACTTTGGCAGTGTGTGCTAATGAACTGAGAGAAATAACTAAAATAATTTTCTCCCTGAGCTGATGCTCTGATTTGGAATGATAAATTATCATGAACTGAAGACTCTCTGACAATAGAAAACATTTCATTGTTTTGCCTCTTTTTAAAAATGTGTTCAACATTCCAACTTCCATGTGAGACAAGTAATTAATGTACTGTTGAGTAGACTGAGATGGAAATGGTTAGTGCTTTGTCCCTGTTCAGATAAGAAATTAGTGTTATATCTCATGTAAAATCTGGCATATATCAAGTATTCTTCTTAATTTTCACACTAATAAATCATACTTCTCTGAGGTCTCTTAGGTCAGAGTTCCAGAAGAAATTGTTTCTTCAGAGAACTAATTTTTCCACATCTTTGTAAAGTTTCTTTAAAAAAAATCCAAGATATAGTGAAAATAAAAATTAATAAAACACAGATTTTATCTTCATCTTAGAAGGGAGAAGATTCATGCATATAAACTTCCATGCAGTGAACCTAAAATAAACCCTACAGACTTCTAATTTCCATAGTAACTGCACTGTTATGTTGAATATAATTTAAAGAGATGAGAGAAACTCAGGCAAGTTATCACTGTCACATCTAACATTGTCCTATTGTAGAAGTTAATAATGCCCACCATCAATTTCTAATGTTAAATAATCATAATCATAATTTTCTCCTTAGCTCCTTAGTCTGTGAGAGCCTTCCCTTTGGAACCCTCTTCAATAGTGCTCAACTAATTTTGTATGAATTGGGCGGCTAGGTGGTGCAGTGGATAAAGCACTGACCCTGGAGTCAGGAGTACCTGGGTTCAAATCCGGTCTCAGACACTTAATAATTACCTAGCCGTGTGGCCTTGGGCAAGCCACTTAATCCCATTGCCTTGCAAAAACCTAATGAATAAATAGATAGATAGATAGATATCTAGATAGACAGATAGATAGATAGACAATTTTGTATGAATTATAAATAGATATTACTATTGAAATAGATGGGGTGCTATGGTATTTCATATTGCTACTATGTAAATATGCCAGTTCCACCAAAATACTTGTCTTTTATAGTTGTTCTCAACTTGTTCTCAATATTAACCTGGAAAAGAAGGAAAAAGTCAATTTTAAAAGTAATGATATTTTTCTCTGAGGAATCAAAGGAAGGAGCAGGAAGGAACTAAGAGAAATGTATTTGAAGATGGGGCAAAGACAAGATGGTGGCAGAAGAAGAGCTTCTCTTAGGTACACTCTCCAAAATATTTCAAAAACCTTAAAATTAAGACTCTAACTAAATTTTTGGGAGACAGAACCCACAGAAGGAGTCAGTGAGGCAATTCTCCAGCCCAAAATAACCTGGAAAATAGTGGGAAGTTCTATTCTATGGAATTGTAGGAGTAGTACCATGCCTAGGGAAGGAGCTTCAACCTCCCAGGATCAGCCCCAGGACATCTGGGAGCACTGGCTCCCAGCAGCAGAAGCAGTTTTCTGACCTACACCCCAGGGAGCACCAAGCACAACCTGGAAGATCAGCAGGGAGACCTCTGCTTGAGCGAGCATGGAGCCCAGGCCCTCAGCGCAGTCACAGCACTCTGAAAAGCCCAGGCCCTCAGCACGGTCATGGCACTCAGCATAGCCATGGCAGCCCAGATCCAGGAAATGGAAGCAGGCCTGTGGAGTCACTCAGCAGGAGCCTCCTGTGAGTGCTAAGCCCACTGAAAGTAAGGGAGTGGAGGGAGAATTCCAAGGTCTGTCCTCCATCCCTGGAACAGGACTCTTGGGCTCTGACCACATTCAGACCCTACTAGCAGTCTGGGCCCCTCATAGAACAGGAACCCTACCCCCATCTCAGCCCCATGGCAGATGGGTGTGCTTGCTTCACAGAACAGGAGCAGTCAGAGTCTCACACACTGAGGTCCTTGTGGGGGTGTCCCAATAATAGTCAAAAGCTCAGAAAACTCCCCAAAACCAGGCACAGACTGGGGAAATGAATAAACAAAAAAAAAGGAACCAGACCATTGACAATTAATTTGTCTATGATCCTATGGAGGATCAAAATACTCAATCTGAACATGAGATAGTCCAAATTTCTGCATCTAAAGACTCCAAGAAGTATGGAAGTTGGGCTCAGGCTATGACAAAGCTCAAAAAAGATTTTGAAAATCAAGTAAAGGAGATAGAAGAAAAATTGGGAAAAGAAATGAGAGAGATGCAGGAAAAACATGAAAATGAAGACAGCAGCTTAGTCAAGGAGATCCAAAAAAATGCTGAAGAAAATAACATGTTAAAAACCAGCTTAGGTCAAATGGATAAAACAGTTGAAAAAGTTATTGAGGAGAAGAATGCTTTAAAAAGCAGAATTGGCCAGATGTAAAAGGAGATGAGAAAGCTCTCCGAGGAAAACAAATCCTTCAGATCTAGAATGGAGCTGAAGACAGCTGCTGACTTTATAAGAAGTAAGGATACAATTCTTCAAAACCAAAAAAAATGAAAAATTAGAAGAAAAGCTCATTGGAAAAAACAACTGATCTGTAAAACAAATTCAGGAAAGATAAGTTAAAATTTTATTGGGATACCTGAAAGTCATGATCAGGAAAAGATCCTTGAAGTCATTTTTAAAGAATTTCTACAGGAAAATTTCCCTGATATTCTAGAAGCAGAGGGTAAAATAGAAATTGAGAGAATCCACTGATCTCTCCCAGAAAGAGATCCAAAAAAATAATAAAACCAACCCCCAGGAATATTACAGCCAAGTTCCAGAACTCCCAAGTCAAAGAGAAAATATTACAAGCAACCAGAAGGACACAATTCATGTATTGTGGAACTGCAGTCAGGATCACACAGGACTTAGCAGCAACTACATTAAGGGTTCATAGGGCTTGGAATATAATATTCTGGAAGGCAAAAGAGCTTAGAATGCAACAAAACTGAACATCATCTTCCAGGGGCAAAAAAAAACAGACTTTCAATGAAACAAGTGAATTTCAAATGTTCCTATTGAAATGACCAGAGCTGAACAGAAAGTTTGACCTTCAAGTACAGGACTGAGAGTGTGGACAAGAAGGATAAATTATGAGGTACTTAATGATGATGAACTGGGAGCATTCCTGCATAGAAAGATGATACTGATAATACTCAGGTGAACCTTCTCATTTAATAGAGAAGGTAGAAAGAGCTTTTATAGATGAAGCACAGGAGAGAGCTGAATATGAAGATATAATATATTATAACAATGGAACCAATGGGTGAAAGGGAAATGTACTGGAGTAAGAGAAAGGAGAGGTAGAATAGGCTAAGATATTTCATATAAAAGATATTTCATGTAGCTTTTGCAATGGTATGGAAGGGGGTGAGGTGAGGGGGAATGATGAAACCTTCACTCTCATCAGAAATGGCTCAGAGACGAAACAGCATACACATTCAATACGGGATAAAAATCTAGAGGAAAAAGGAGAGAAGGGGGATGGGGGAAGGGGGGATGTGGGTAATAGAGGAGAGGGCAGATCATAGGAGAGAATAGCCAGATATAACACATTTTCTTTTTTACTTTTTGCAAGGTGGTGGGATTGGGTGGCCTATCTGGGACCATGGGGCTAGTTGGTTGCTGGATCTCTGGGGTGGGATGTGAGTTTGGAGCCTCTTGGCCCCAGGGCTGGTGCTCTGTCCACTGTGCCACTTGGCTACCCCACAGCACAGTTTTGAAGAGGGAAAGAGTGAAAGGAGAGAGAAAATATAATATATGGTACTGGGGAAGAATGGATGGAGGGAATTACAATCAGCAATGGCAACTGTGGAAAAATACGGAACTAACTTCTTTGATGGAACTAGGATAAAGAATGTGAACCACACAAGATGGAGCTGATGGTATCAGAACACAGACTGAAACACATTTTTTCTCTTTCTTTCACTTTATTTCTCATGAGGTTTTATCTTTTTGTGGGGAAGGGAGTATTATGTTTACTCTTAAACAAGAATATTTTAGTAATGTGTAAATAAAATAAATAAATAAATATTTTTAAAATTAAAAAAAGAAATGTATTTGAAGTATGAATTTTGTTGTCCTTATACTATTCTGTCTTCCATAAAAAGTAAATTTACTCCAAAGACACTAATTACATGAATACAGAATTGATGGAGTCAAATATTCAAGGACACATTTATAAAAGTCTCAGGAAAACTTAATTAGAATTCCAACAAAAAATTTTCCCCTACACAGAAATATTTTCTCAGAATAAAATTTTGCAATTTAAGAATTGAATAGGAACTCAAAGTTTAATGATTTAAATGTGATATCCTCTATAAAATCTCTGACAAGGGACCATCTAGCTTTGCTTAAAAATCTCTATTAATGAAAAGGGACACACTGAGTTATCAAATAAAATGCAATCATAGTCCATAAGATTCATAGATTTAGAGCTGGAAAGGATCTTACAGGCTATCACATTCAGGCTTCTCTTTTTTATAGATGAGGAAGCTAAGATAGAACTCTGGGGGGATTTGTAATTTGACTTACCCAATATCACACAATAGTAGGCATCTACTCAATGATTCAAGCCATGTTTTCCTGATTTGAAATCCAATATCTCAAGGTGTTCTTTAATCCAATTGGTTTGTAAAAGCAACCCTACATGATAATCTCCCACCCCCACCTCCTTTGCCAAGAGCCCTGTCTACCACCATTTGGCTGAACTGATGATGATGATGATGATGATGATGATGATGATGATGATGATGATGATGATATTTGCCTTTAATTCTTGAAGAAGACTAAGACATCAGGGAGTTGAAGTCATGACAAGCACATGAATTCCTCCAAAGCCATCTGGATCCAGTGGCCAGATATGAATCAGGACCACTGGAGATGACCCTGGATTGCAAGGCAGTCACAAAGCTAGTTAGTGTCAATTATCTGAGTATGGATTTGAACTCCTATCCTCCAACTTCAAGAACAGTACTCTATGTCCTGTACCACATAACCACCACTACTTGAACAACTGACATTCAATGGAATGAAAATTTAAATGCACAAATATATAAAAAAGCAAACAAAGCTCATATGCTCAAACATTGGGACAACCTGTGCTTCATTTGTCTCCTGGAAAGACAATGAGATTGGCAATGTTACTGCTTGCAGTCTTTGCATAAGTCTCTAGATTGTACTACAATATCGAATTCTTCTAACTCCCTCCATTTTCTGTAAAAGATACTGAGTTCTGTGTATTTCAGCATTCCTTTCACTGCTTTTATTCCAGGTTTATTTTAGTAGAGACTCTAAAAGTATGAATACTTTCTATACAAAAATTGTTAATATACTTGACTTTAATTGGAACACAACTTCTTTGGTTAAACTAACCTTCCTCCCAACTTCATGAGACATGAAATGACAAATTATCCACATAATAGAGAAGTGAAGTCTGAAATTAAGTTGGTCTCATTAACCCCAAAATTTGTTAGGAATTTCTTCTGCTATGTGTGAGGGAATGAAGAGGATCTGTATCTGTATACTCAATTTCCACCAGCATCTTCTATGTTTAACTTTATTAGTTCCATTACCACCAAAGTCTACTTTTTGAAGAGCTTAGTGTCTGGTTCAGAAAGTGTGAATGGAAATCAGAAAGTGGAAATGTTCCTCTTGCATTGTTGTGGGTGAAAATAATTCATGATAATTCACCTGAATCTTATAAAGAAGATCTTTGCTTCCTGGTCAAATACTAGGCAAAATCTAGGATATGATATTCCAGAAGACTAGTTCTTAAATTTAGTGCTGCTCTTTCCCCTCCACATGTTACTTCCACCATTTCTTTTTCTTTTCTTTTTTTTATGCCTCAATTTTAATTTGAATGCCATGAGTTCTTTCTTGGGGAATGGGTAGCATTCTTCAACAAAAATCCTACAGAGATGTCCAGGGTCACTATATTGTTGAGAAAAGCAAAGCCATTCACAATTGATCATCCAACAATATTACTGCTACTTTATATACAGTGTATTTCACTTTGCATCAGTTCATGTAAGTCTTGCCAAATTTTATTGCGAACATACTGCTCATTATTTCTTATAGCAGAATAGCAGTCCATCATAATCACATACCACAGTTTGTGATACTAGCCTTTTCTCAACTGATGGTATGCTATAAAAAGAGCTGTTATAAATATCCCTGTATATATATAGATCCTTTTCCTAAATTTTCACATCTTTGAGCACTGGCATTGCTAGGTCAAAGAGTATGCATGATTTTTTAGCCCTTTGAACATTGTTTATAATTTCTCTACAGATGGGTTGAATCAGGTCACAACTCCACCAAAAATGCCTTAATGTATCCTTTTCCCTACATCCCCTCCAACTTTTGTCATTTTCTTTTTAGTAGATGTAACAGGTATGAGGTAGTACTTCAGAATTGTTTTAATTTTGCTTCTCCAATAAAGAGTGAGTTAAAACATTTTAATATGACTATAGATAGTAGTGATAACTTCATCTAAAAATTGTTCATACTTTGGGGAATGGTTTATAAATTTGACACTATTCTGTTTGAGAAATGAAGCATTTTCCAGTGAAACTTGCTATAATTTTTTTCACAATTGCTATTGCTATCTATAATTCCTTTCATTCCATTTCATCTCAATCCCATTCTATTCTCTCTCCTTTCACCCTATCACTCCTCAAAAGTGTTTTGCTTCTGACTATCCCTTTCCTCCAATCTGCCCTCCCTTCCATCAAACCCCACCTTTTTTTTCTTTTTTCTGTTAATTTTTCCAATTAAACACAAAGATAGCTTTCAAGACTGATCTTTTTGTAACTTTCTGAGTTCCACTTTTTTGACTACCCTCCCTTCCCTTCTTCCTTCCCATGGCAAAGATATATAATCATGTTTAACATATTTCCATATTAGACATGTTGTTAAAGAAGAGTAAGAACTAAAGGGGAAAATAACATGAGAAAGAAAGAAAAATAGGGGTTTTTTTGTTTTAAAAAGTGAATATAGCATGCTTTGGTCTGCAGTCAGAATCCGTAGTTTTTTTCCTGGTTGTGAAAGGAATTTTGTGAGATCACAAGTCTTTTAGAATTGTCCTTAATCACTAAATTGCTGAGAGGAGTGAGTCCTTCATAGCTAATCATAGTTGGTAATCTCACAATATTGCCATTAAAGTATACAACATCCTCCTGATTATACCTACTTCACTCAGCTCTTGCAAATCTTTCCAAGCTTTTCTAAAGAATCCCTGCCCTTGATTTCCTTCAAAACAATAGTACTCTATCACATTCATATATCACAATTTGTTCAGCCATTCTCCAATTGATAGACAATTTTCAGATGACGTTATCATCACTATCTATTGTCATATTAAAATGTTTTAAGTCACTCTTTATTGGAGAAGCAAAATTAAAGCAATTCTGAAGTACTACCTCATACCTGTTACATCTACTAAAAAGAAAATGACAAAAGTTGGAGGAGATGTAGGGAAAATGATACATTAAGGCATTTTTGATGGAGTTACTCTAAATATTTTTGCATGTTTGGTTTTTCCTTTTTAATGATCTGTTTGGGATACAGACCTAGTAGTGGTATTGCTGGATCAAAAAGTAGGCACAATTTTATTACCTTTTGGTAATTACAAATTGCTCTCCAGAATGGTTAGATCAATTCATACCTCCACCAAAAATGCATTAGTGACCCACACTCTCTCCAACATTGAGCTTTTTTTTGTCATTTTGGCCCAGCTCATTGTGTGAGGTGATATCTCAGAAATGTTTAAATTTGCATTTCTCTAAACAGTAATGCTTTATTGCATTTTTTTCATGTGATTATGGATAGCCTTAATTTCTTCATCTGAGAACTGCCCTTGACCCATTATCAGTTGGAGGACTAGTAATCTTAAAAATTTGACTTAGTTCTCTATATATTTTAGAAATGAGTCCTTTATCAGAAATACTATCTGAGAAAACTATTTCCTAGGTTCTATGTTCCTTCTTGGTGACACTGGTTTTATTTGAACAATTTTTTTTAATTTAATGCAATCAAAATTATATTTTACAACTTGTAATTCTCTAAATCTTGTTTGGTCATAAACTCCTCCCCATTCCATATATCTGACAGATAAACCAGGCTTTCTTCCAGTTAGCCTATGTTATCACCCTTTATATCAACATCCTGTACCTTTTTCACTCTTGTCGTGTTACACAATGTGAGAAACGTTCTATACCTAGTTTCTGCCATACTATTTTCCAATTTTCATAGCAGTTGTCAAATAGTGAGTTCTTGTCCCAAAAGCTAGAGTCTTAGGGTTTATCAAACAGTAGCTCATTGCAGTAATTTGCTACTGTTTCCTTTGTACCTAATTTATTCGATTTTTCCTATCATTCTTCTTCTTAAACAGTCCCAGCAAGTTTTGATGATTGTCACTTTATAATATAAATTTAGATCTGGTTTAGTTAGGCCACCTTCCTTTGCATTTTTTTGATTCCCTTGATATTCTTGATCTTTTGTTTCTTCAGATGAATATTATTTTTCTTGGTCTATTAAAAAATGTTGTTAGTTTGATTGGTATAGTACTGAATAAATAATTTATGTAGAACTGTCATTTTTATATCAACTTGGTCTAGCCATGAGCAATTGACATTTTTCCAATTGTTTAGTTCTGACTTTATTTTTATTTGTGTGAAAAGTATTTTTCGATTGTACTCATATAGCTTCTGTATTTTTCTGGACAGTTATAGTTCCAAGTATTTTATGTTGTCTACAGTTACTTTAAATGAAGTTTCTCTTTCTATCTCTTGCTGTTGAACTTTTTAGGTAAGAGAAAAATGCTGATAATTTATGTGGGTTCATTTTATATCCTTCAATTTTGCTAAAATTGTTAATTGCTTCAAATAGTTTTTAGCTGATTTTTCTAGCTTCTCTAAATATATCATTTCATTTACAAAGAGTGGTAATTTTGTTTCCTCACTACCTATTCTAATTCCTTCAATTTTGTTTCCTTCTCCTATTGTAAAACTACCATTTCTAATACTATATTGAATAACAGTGGTGGTAATGGTCATCCTGCTTTACCCCTGGTCCTAACTGGGACACTTCTAGTTTATCCCCATTATATATAATGCTTCTTGATGGTCTTAAAGTTACTATTATCATTTTATAGAAAGTTTCACTTATTCCTCTGCTCTCTAGTGGGATTTTTTTTTAGGTTTTTTTGCAAGGCAAATGGGGTTAAGTGGCTTGTCCAAGGCCACACAGATAGGTAATTATTAAGTGTCTGAAGCCAGATTTGAACTCAGGTACTCATGACTCCAGGGCCAGTGCTCTAACCACTGCCCCACCTAGCCACCCCTCTCTCTAGTGCTTTGAATAGGAATATTTATTGAGATATATCATATGATTTCTGTTAGTTTTCTTATTGATATAGTTAATTTTGCTGATTTTTTCCTTAATAATAAACTAACCCTTCATCCCCGGTAAAAAATTCTACTTGGACATACAACATAACTAGTGATAAATCGTTGCAATCTCTTTGCTAATATGTCATTAAAATTGTTTTCCATTGATATTCATTAGGGAATTTGGTCTCTAATTTTCTTTGTTCTTTTTGGCTCTTTCTGGTTTAGTTGTCAGAAGCATAGGTCAGTTAGGTGGCACAGTGGATAGAGAACTGGCTTGAAGTCAGAAGGACAAGAGTTCGAATCTGACCTCAGATACTTGACTCTTATTAGTTTTGTGATCTTGTACAAGTCACTTAACCCTTATTGCCTCTGATCCAGCACTGTCTCCAGTCATCCTGATTCCTATCTGACCACTGAACCCAGATGGCTCTAGAAGAGAAAGTGAGGCTTGTGACTTAGCACAGGATCCCCCTCACTCAAATCAAATTCATATGCTTGTCATGGCATCATTTCCCTGATGTCTTCTTTAAAGATGAAGGACAAGCATTACCAACACCATTAGTATCATAAAAGGAATTTGAAAGGACTCTACTTGTTTTTTCATAGTTTATACAGTTTATATAGAATTGAAATTAGTTGTTCTTTAATTATTTGTGAAAATTCACTTGTAAATCCATCTGATCCTGGAGATTTTTTCTGAGAAAAAAAATGATGACTTATTCAATTTATTTAAGTATTATTTAAGTATTTTACTTTAAGTATTTATTAAACATTTTATTTCCCAAAGAAAAATAGAAGTCTGCAAACATTGAGGACAGGATCTGTTTAGAGGTTTCATACAAATTTGTTTGAGGAAAATTTCTAGTACTTTCTTAGCTTCTCTCCACATCTTGTCTCTGCCTACCCCTTCCCCCACTTTCTCTTACCCCCTCCCCTTTCTACTTTCCTATAGGATAAGATATACTTCTACCCAAATGAATATGTATGTTATCCCTACTTTGAGCTAATTCTGATGAAAGTAATATTCACTCAATATGCCTCAAGTCCCTCTTCTTCCATTCCACTATAAAGAATTTTTCTTGCTTCTTTTATGTGAGATAATTTATTCACTCTACTCCTCCCTTTCTCTTTCTCTGGAAACATTCCCTTCTCACCCCTTAATTTTATTTTTATAACATCCCTACATATTCAACTCACATCTATGCTTTCTGTCTATATATATTCTTTTTAACTGCTCTAATAATGAGAAAGTTTGTATAACTTATGAGTATCATCTTCCCCATGTAGGAATATAAACAGTTCAACATCATTAAGTCCCTTATGATTTGCCTTTCCTGCTTATGTTTTTATGCTTCACTTGGGTCTCATTTTTGAAGATTCAATTTTCTTTTAGCTCCACTCTTTTCATGAGGAAATTTTGAAAAATCTCTTATTTCATGGAATGACCATCTTTTCCCATGAGTTTTCTCAGTTTTGCTGATTCTTGGTGTAATACAAGCTCTTTTGCCTTCCAGAATATCATTTTCCAAACATTAAGCTCCATTAACTCTTTTGGTGCTGAAAAAGAATTTCTTGCATCTCAGTGTCAAATATTTTGTGCCAAATTTGGACCAAATATGAATTTCATAAAGGATCAACTTTAGTTACTATTTATGCTAGTTTCTTCCTAATTATTCTGTAAATGAACCTAAAGTTTGCAGAAAACATGTATTTTTCAATATAATATGCTTTATTGTCAGCAAATCATTCCAAACAACATTACTTACAATGTGATATCTCTAATGTTTGGCAATTTTACCACACACCTCCAATCAGGTTTGTAACATGTCTTAGAATATGACAATGAAAAATACCATTCAGTCAGAATTAGGAAGAAAATTAGTTGGTGTGCTGCCAGTTATTCTGCATGTAAAAGCATATTGATATTCTGCAAGGAGACCATCAACAACCCATTCTCTGAATTTTGCAGCATCAAGTTTTCCAGAGCTGTGAGAATTTTGTGAGTATATAATATAATCATTGACCAATTTCAAGCACTCGGTGGTAAATCAACTGATATTTTGTAGACTTATGAGTGTATGATATGATACCAAGAGTTGATCAAAGTGGTCCCATTTTCATGCTATATTCTTCTAACATAACAGATTTTTCTATTTGTCTACCGTTGGGACTACCAAGTTCATAAATTACTTTGGCACAAGAATTATTTGTATACACAGTCAAAATGGTTGTGACTCACTTTATGTTCTACCAGTGGTAAGTAATAAAATTGTTACATATTTGAGGTGATAACATTGTGGTTGACTTCTGTATGTAAGCATGGCAGCAGGACCAGATGCTTAGAAGTCTATATTACTCACTTCCCACATGCAGTTCCTGCAATCAACTTCATTCACCTCCCAGACCAAAAGAATTAATGAAGAAAACTACTAAATCTTGTCTTATACTTACTGTTATACTTGTTCCTTCTGAATGCTTGAAATTTTCTCCTTGACCTGGGAGTTCTAGAATTTGGCTACCTGGAAACTGATACCTGAAGAAGCTCTAAGCATTCCCTAGGACCTACTTTAAAAAAACTGTCATGTCAGTGGAACAAACTGTTCTCATCCTACCATTTTACCAAGTCCTCACATGCTTGGAGTAGACATCCCATAGCAAAATGGAAGTCTGCAAACACTGGGAACAGAGTTTGTCAAGAAACACTAAGGAAGCATTCCAGCACCAGAGAAAGGTTGTAAACACCAGGGCAAATAAAAGTCCTTGATCTTTATAAGACACCCTCACCCCCAAGCCATCCTAGATTATTTCATCAGGTACAGTTGTCAATTCACTCAATTCTGGGTCACAGAAATATAGTCATGGGCCCAATTCAGGATCATAAATTCTGGGTAGACTGAAGAGGGGGCCTGCATTCCACTTTTCTCTCCAATTCAGATCCTGGAGTTGGTTCAAAAGCAGTGTTTAATAATAGGACTCAAACTCAAGAAATACAAGTCCTTGAATGAAAAAGAAAAATTAAATACCCCTGAGCTAGAATGACTAGTTTCTCAGATCTGAGCAATATACCTTACAATATACCTGGCAGGAAATATTACAACTTTTACACAGATTTCCAGTTTAAGGGAATCTAGAAAATCCTGAGACAACCCATTACATTTTCAGGAAATTCTAATAGTCTTTTTTTTTTTATTTCTTTGTTTGTTGGGAGACAGGCAGTGTTAAGGAACTTGTGCAAGGTCATACAGCTAGTAAATATTTGAGGTAATATTTGAACTCAGGTTCTCTTGACCTTGAGACCAGTGTTCTCTCCACTCCACTTAGCTGTCCCTGGAAATACTAATTGCAAGGATTTTTTTATTATCTTATACCTGAAACCTAAATTTTCAGCTTCGGAATTTTTACCCACTGTTTCAGGTTTCTTCATACTTCAGGTCTGCCAAAGCAATTACCCTAAAGCCCAAAATCTGACTATGTCACTAACCCGTTCAATAAAGTCTAATGGTTTCCTAGTACCTTTAGGATCATATATTAACTTTGCTCTTTGACACTTAAAGACTGTTTTAAAATGTTGCTTTCTATCTTTTCACATTCTTTTAACATATTTTTACCTCTCTATCATCTAGCCATACTTGCCTTCAAAAAATTGTGCCTTTGCACTGACAAACCTTATGCCTAGACCAATCTCTGTTTCAATCTCTGACTCAACTTCCCCATCTTACCTTAGGATTCAGCTCAAGATTGACTTCTCCTGAGAGGTTTTTCCCAGTCCCAATGACAGATAAGTTCATTCTGTGTATGTTCATCTGGCATATTTTTGTTGTATGTACTGATTAACATATATTGTTCTCACTAGAATTTAAACTCCTTGAGGAAAAGAATATTTTTTTTCTTTTTTGTTGTATTCATAGCACTTAATGACTGCTGGGTGATTTCAAATCAAAAAAGAACTCATAGAAATGTTCAAAAGAAATAAAAATCATATAATAGAGGTAAAAGAAAAATTTTGGAAAAAATGAAAACGATGCAAAAGAAATATGAAAAAGGAGTCAACAGCTTGGAAAACTGCTTTTAAAAGTATAATTGACCAAATAAAAAAGGAGATAAAACTGGGTGTATACCATGAAGAGATGATGAAAAAGGGTAAAAACATCACTTGTACAAAAATATTCATAGCTGTCCTGTTTGTGGTGGCAAAGAACTGGAAATCAAGTAAATCAAGTAAATGTCCTTCAATTGGGGAATGGTTTAGCAAATTGTGGTATATGTATGTCATGGAACACTATTGTTCTATTAGAAACCAAGAGGGATGGGAATTCAGGGGATCCTGAAGGAATTTGCATGAACTGATGCTGAGTGAGATGAGCAGAACCAGAAAAACACTGTACACCCTAAAAGCAACACGGGGGTGATGATCAACCTTGATGGACATGCTTATTTCATCAGTGCAACAATCAGGGACAATTTGAGACTGTCTGCAATGGAGAATACCATCTGTATCCAGATAAAGAATTGTGGAGTTTGAACCAAGTTCAAGGACTATTTCCTTTAATTTAGGAAAAAACACTGCCATCTTATTGTCTGATCTTGTTATCTCTTATACTTTATGTTTTTTCTTTAAGGATATGATTTCTCTCTCATCACACTCAATTTGGATCAATGTACAACATGGAAACAAAGTAAAGACTGACAAATTGCTTTCTGTGGGGGTGGGAGAGGGAAGTAAGATTGGGGGGAAATTGTAAAACTCAAATAAAATCTTTAATAAAAAATAAATAAACAAATAAATAAATATAGATTTTTTTTTAAAAAGGAGATACAAAAACCCACTGAGGAAACAATACCATAAAGAGCATAATTTGAAAAAAGTACAAAAATTAATTGAGGAAAACAAAATATTTAAGTTAGAATTGGGCAAGTGGAATGTAAAGCCTTAATGAAACTTCAAAAGGCAATCAAACAAATTCAGAAGAATGAAAAAAATGGAAAAAAAATTCAAAATACCTAATGGAAAAACAACTTACCTGGAAAATAGAGCCAGGAAAGACAATAATGAAATCATTGGACTACTTAAAAGTCATAATCAAAGGAGAACCTGGAAAGGATCTTTAAAAAAATTTTAAGGAAAAAGTGTCCTGAATGTTATGGAACCAGAAAGCAAAAAGGAAATTGAAAAAAAGTCCACTTTGGGAAAGAGATCCCAAAATAAAAACTCCAAGAAACATTGTATCTAAATTTCAGATTTACCAGATCAAGGAAAAATACTAAGTGATCAGAAAGATTTCAAATATCAGGGAGTCACAATCAGGATAAGACAGGACTTAGAAGCTTCAAATTTAAAAGATTAGAGTTCATGGAATATGATATTTTGGAAAGCAAAGACTACAAGCAAGAATCACCTATCTGAGGAGCTTGCACATAAACCATCAAGGAAAAAAGTGCTAATTCAATGAAATAGAAAAATTTCAAGATTTCACAAAATAAAGACAGAATTATATCAAAAATTTGATCTCTTGTATCAAGAGCTAAGAGGTTTTGGTAAACAATAAAAAGGAAAAAAAGGGGCAGCTAGGTGGCACAGTAGGTAGAGCACCGGCCCTGGAGTCAGGAGTACCTGAGTTCAAATCCAGACTCAGACACTTAATAATTACCTAGCTGTGTGGCCTTGGGCAAGCTACTTAACCCCATTTGCCTTGCAAAAAAAAAAAAAAAAGGAAAAAGAAAACATAAGAGATTCAAAAGAAATAAAATATTTAATATACTTACATGGGATCATGATATTTGTAATTCTTTTTTTTGTTACATTTTTTAAACTGCTTTATTAGGAATATCTGCTACTCATAATTGGAGATAAACTGCCTTTAAACCAAGTTTAAAGTGTCGATGTTTTATTTCACTCTTTAAGACAACAAAAGGATTTATTATGAATACTTTCATTTAAGGCCTTAATGGGTTACTATATTTAATGAGTTTATTATATTTCTAACATCTTTAATGTGGATTCCATATATTTCTTGATAGCTGGTGCAGCATTTTCATATGAAAAAAGAAAACTTTATTTGTGCAAATGTATTTCATTTATATCATATGATTATATCTTCCACTAGATTCTACAATGCCTGAACAATGTCATATAAATTGTCTTATGCTGCTGAAAGTAATTCTTCTGTCTGTGATCTGATAGGGCCTACCCAAGGTAGAAAGGTTTTACATTTAGTCATGAACTCTATGTGCAGAGAAGTCATCCATAGATCAGTCAAGTTAAATTCAGGGAAGCTTAACATCAAGAGGCTGGACATATACTGATGAATTTTTCTGTCAAAACAAAAGAGTAAATCCTAACAAAGAATTAAAGGCAAGTAGAGCTTGCAATCTTTTTGAAGGGAGTGCTCATACTGATGAAATTATAGATCATTTCCATTATCATTTTCAATTTTATTCTAGTTGTAAAGTAACTATTAAAAAAAAAAAAGGAGGGGTAGCTAGATGGCACAGTGGACAGAGCACTGGCCCTGGAGTCAGGAGAACCTAACCTGAGTTCAAATCCAGCCTCTGACACCCAACAATTACCCAGTGGTATGACCTTGGGCAAGTCACCTAACCCCACTGTCTTGCAAGGACCAAAAAAAAAAAAAAAGGAAAGAGACCTAGGAAGTTAATTTAGCTTTCAAAAGTATTACTCCTAAGGCTACTTTCCTATATGGAAAGAGTAATTTTAATCTTCTAAAGGCCTGAGAATGGGGTTAATCAGAAGAAAATTATCATCATTATTATTTTACCTAGCACTTACTGAGTTTCTAAACTAACTGCTCAATATCAGACTTGAACTTCAATGCAAAAATTTGAGAACAACATTGGGTAATAGTCAGTTAAATATACTTTATGCGTAAAGATAAATAGATATTTTGGGGTAAAGTGAGGAATAATTTAATATACTTAACCATATTTCAACAGAAAACTATCTTTCTGATGAAACAAGAATGTTACCAAATCGACTTTTAATTGTTAATGTCTTAGAGGCAAATTTTCAAACAAATAATGACTAAAAAGCACTTGGTTTGCTCTTTAATTAGATTTTAAAAATTATACTAAGTTGAATCTTGAAATTTTTTTAGCTCCTTCTCTTACTAATCTATCAGCTTCTTCATTGCCTGGAAACCCTGAATGACCAGGAACGTGCATCCATTCAATGTCTATGCCTTGAATAAGTTTATCAAGCTTAATGAAGTCTTCTTTGTTAATCACATCTTTTCCTGTGCTTGTTTTCCAGCCATTTTTCTTCCAGTCTTTAACCCAATTCGTTATACCATTTATAGTAAACATACTATCTGTGTAGAGAACCAGCTTACTGATGTTTTGATTCTTGGCTTGTTCAATTGCTTTACAGGCAGCATGTATTTCTGCTCTTTGATTTGTCTGTCTCCCAGGAAGTCTTTCACCTACATTTAAGGGATGGCCTGGTCCCCAATAAACACCAATGCCTGCTCTTGCTTTCCTCTTCCCATTACTGGATCAGCAGCCATCTGTGTAAACCACGGTTGCATCTCCCACATAAGAAAATTTATCTTTGCTAAGTAAAGGTTCAGAATCTTGTTTTGCAATTTTTTTGCAAGGCTCGTCTTCATCTGATGATTCACAGGGTCTCTTGTTTGGTTTCACTTTGAGGTCCTCTGTGTTGCATTTCTTTGTCTGCGCTGTTGTAGGTTCAGGGCTTGAAGTATTTCGGACAAAGGCCCAAGCCTCATCCTCAGTAGCAAACTTCTTGAACCGAGCAGCAGGAAATCTGTTCACTTGTGCTTGGCATTCACTCCAGGTGGGGAACACGCCGGTCTTGCGACCCCTCTTGACGGCGTAGAACGTGGCGGTGCCCAGGTTGCGGGCACCGCCGCAGCCGAGGACACCCGTGGCGACTCTGGGGAGCGCCGCCCAGAGCCTCAGCATGGCCCGCTCCTGGGCATAGTGGGCGCGGGGAGGAGGCCCGCGGCCGGCGGGCCCGGGTAGCCAAGGACGCGGGATATTTGTAATTCTTAAAAATTGTATCCCTACTATAACATGTCCTAAAGGGCATATGCACAGACATATACATAATCAAAGCAGTAATTAGAGGAAAATACATTTCTATAAACTTTTATAACAATAAAATGGAGCAAAGAACAATTCAGTGAATTTGGCATACATCTAAAAAAACTTTAAAAATTTTTAAGTCCTTAATTGAGCACCAAATTATAAATAAATCCTGAAGATCAAAAATAATTAGGTTGAAAGGAAAAAACTATTGAACTAATAAATAAATCTAGGAGTTGGTTTGATAAAAAAAAAAACCAAGATAAGCCACAGGTAATCTGATTTAAAAAAGAAGAAAGACAAATATCTAGTATCAAAAATGAAAAGAGTGAAATCACCTCCAATAAAAAAAATTAAAACAAATCATTAAAAAATATTTTGCCAGGGCAGCTAGATGGCTCAATGGATAGAGCACCAGTCCTGGAGTCAGGAGTACCTGAGTCCAAATCCAGCCTCAGACACTTAATAATTGCATAGTTTTGTGACCTTGGGTAAGTCACTTAACCCCATTGCCTTGCAAAAAAAAACACCTAAATATGCATATATGTGTGTATATATATATATATATATATATATATATATATATTGCCCAATTATAAATCAATAATTCAATAAATCTGAAAATCTGAGTGAAATTGATGAATATTTATGAAAACATAAATTACCTAGATTAACCAATCAGTAAATAGAATGGCTAAATAACCCCATGCCGGAAAAAGAAACTGAACATGACAATTATGAACTTCTTAGGAAAAAATCCCCAGGGACATGTGAGTTCATGAGTGAAATCTATCAAACATTTAAAAAATAATTAATTCCACTACATCAATAATTTGGAAAAATAACCAAAGAATTAGTCCTATCAAACTCCTTTCATGATACAGATATGTTGCTGATATCTAAACCAGGAAAAACCAGAACAGAGAAAGAAAATTATCGAACAGTTTCCCTAATGAATAAGGATGCAAAAATTTTTAACAGATTACTAGCAAGGAAATTACAACAAAAGTATTATGCACTATGAGCAGGTGGGATTTATACAGAGTGATAAATAACCCTATCAACAACAAAGCCAACAGAAATCATATCGCTATCTCAATAAATGCTGAAAAAGCTCCTGACAGAATACAGTGCAGATGACGTGATAGTATTAAAGAAGCAACTAAATCAACTAAAAAATCAATTAATTAACAACTTCAGCAGATTTGCAGAATATAAGATAAATCCACAAAAATCATCAGAATTTTTTAATATGACCACACACTCTAACAGCAAGAGAAAGTGATAGAAATTCCATTTAAAATAACTGTAGACAACATAAAATATTTGGGAGTCTATCTCCCAAGACAAACCCAAGAACTATATAAACATAAGTGGAAAACATTTTTCACACAAATAAGGTCAGATCTAAGCAGCTGGAAAAATGTCAAGTGCACAAGAGTAGACTGGGACAGAATAATGAAAATGTCAATTCTACCTAAGATAATTTAGATATCCAGTGCCATATCAATCAATTTATAGGGGTGTGTGTGTGTGTGTGTGTGTGTGTGTGTGTGTGTGTGTGTGTCTGTGTATGCAAGTATTATTACCTTTTTATTGTGGTAAAATATTGGAAAATGAGGGAATGCCCATCAATTGGGGAATGACTGAATTAGCTGTAGTATATAAATGTAATAGAATACTATTGTGTAGTAAGAAATTATTTACAGGCAGATTTCAGAATAACCTGGAAATACATGTATGAACTGATACATGCACAAATATTTATAACCTTTTTATGGTGGCAAAATTCAAAATTTAGGGAATGCCCATCAATTGGGGAATGACTGAATAAGCTGTAGTATGTGAATGTAATAGAATACTGTTGTGTTGTAAGAAATGATTAACAGGCAGATTTCAGAATAACCTAGAAATCCCTGGAGTCAGGAGTACCTGAGTTCAAATCCCATCTCAGGCACTTAATAATTACCTAGCTGTGTGGCCTTGGGCAAGCCACTTAACCCCCATTGCCTTGAAAAACCTAAAAGAAAACCAACAGAATAACCTAGAAAGACATATATAAACTGCAAAGTGAAATGAGCTGAGCCAAGAAAACAACGTACACAATATCAGCAGCATCATTTGATGATCAGCTGTGGATTATTCAGCTCTTTCAGGAACACAGTGATCTAAGACAAATACAAAGGATGCATGAAAGAAAATGCTATCCATAGCCATATAAAGAGCTGAAGGATTCTGAATTATAATCTAAACATAATTTTGGTAATTACTTTATTCTTATTTGTGTTTTTTTCTTTTTTATCTGTTTCTTCTCTTCCAGCTGAGAATAATATGAAAACATGTTTTACTGTTGATGAAGTTGTGAATGAATCCAACCATTGTGGAAAACAATTAGAAACTCTTCCCAAAGGGTAAGCAGAGTGCTTTGATCCTTTGATCCATCAATATCCCTTATAGGTCTATCCCAAATAGATTAAGTGGGGAAAAGGACACATATACTATATATCAAACTACTTATGATTTTCAGAAAAAGGTAGGGAAGAGAGGGAGAATAAATTGTAATTCAAAGTCTTGTAAAATAAATGCTGACTAATGGGACAGAAAGAAAAATGATAAACATAGGAAGGAATGTAGGGAAAATAAGGCATTAATACAAGTACTGTTGGAGGAGTTCTGAAATAATTCATTGTGGAGAACAATTTGGAACCATGCTCAGAGAGCTATAAAACCAAGCATATCGGGGCGGCTAGGTGGTGCAGTGGATAGAGCACTGGCCCTGGAGTCAGGAGTACCTGAGTTCAGATCTGACCTCAGACACTTAATAATTGCCTGTGTGTCCTTGGGCAAGTCACTTAACCCCATCGCCTAAAATAAAAAAATAAAAATAAAAATAAAGTGTATCCTTTGATTTAGCAATGATACTACCAGAACTGGATTCCAAAAGAGATAAAAAAAATTGGAAACTCTTTTCTGTTAGCAAGGATTAGAAATTGAGGAGATGCCCATCAATTGGGGAATGGCTGAACAAACTGTGGTATGTAATGTGATGGAATGCTATTCTTTAATAAGAAATAAAAAGCGGAAAATTCTTAGTAAAACCTGGAAAGGCTTACATGAGCAGATGCAGTAGGATATGTACTAATAGCAATAGTTAGGATGATCAGCTATGAAAGACATAACTTTTTTCAGCAATGCTGCTACCCAAGACAACTCTGAAGGACTTTGATAAATAATCCTATTCATCACAGAGAAAGAGAACTGATAGTGTCTTAATATAGAGTGAATCAGACTTTTTTAACTTCATTTTTCTTGAGGTTTATTTTTGGGAGAGAGGTCTATGTTTTCTTTCAGAACATGACTATTATGGAAATGTTCTACATGACTACACATTTTTAGCCTATATCAAATTGCTTGCTTTCTCAATGAGGGAGAGTGGATGAGAAGAAGGGAGAGAATTCAGAACTCAGAGTTTTAAAAATGAATATTAAAACTTGTTTTTACATGTAATGGGAAAAATAAAATAAAATATTTTTAAATGAATGCTAAAGATGTTCTTTTATTTAAGTAGGGGAAAATAGAATACTATGTGAAAAATGAATGTTGCTTAGTAAATCGTCTCTAGATCTGCCCTCTGGAGCCAAGCAGAACAAGAATAAAAATAGCAATTAAAATAATTAAGTACAGTATTATATCCTCTCCAGGAAAAATATTCCTAACTATTTCAGTCATTTATCATAGGAAAGACAGGATATTTCAAGAACTTGTACACATTGTTTTAATTTCTTCATCAGAAAACTACCTGCTCATATCCTTTGGCTATTTATTAAGTGTGGAATGACAAATAATCTTTCTTTTTTTTTTAGGTTTGTTTTTGTTTCTGTTTTTGTTTTTTTGCAAGGCAAATGGGGTTAAGTGGCTTGCCCAAGGCCACACAGCTAGGTCATTATTAAGTGTCTGAGACCGGATTTGAACCCAGGTACTCCTGACTCCAGGGCCAGTGCTTTATCCACTATGCCACCTATCTGCCCAGACAAATAATCTTTCAGATTTGACAAAATCTTTTTTATATTTGAGATATGAGACCTTTATCCGAAAATCTTGAAAAAATGTTCCAAATAATTATTGAATAGAAAAATGCAAATTAAAATAACTGTGAGAAATCATTTTAACCTATCAGATTGGCCAAAATGATTGAAGGGGAATAAAAACAAATGTTGGAAGGAATGTGGAAAAATTGGGACACTAATTCACTGTTGGTGAAACTGTGAACTTATCCAAAATGTTATTACACTGCCTATAACCTTTTACCTAACAGTACCACAACTACATCCATTTCCAAAACAAGAAGGGGAAAAAAGAGAAAGATCCATTATTTTCTATAAAATCTATCTATAGCAACTCTCTTTCATGGCAAAGAACTGGATATTATTGGGATGTCAATTAAGGAATGACTGAACAAATTGCATTATATAAGTGCAATGGAATATTACTGCTCAATAAATAATGATGAGCTCAATGATCTTTGAAAAACACAGATAGACTTGTATGAAATAATGAAGAGCAAAATGACCAGAACCAAGAGATGTTATATACAATAACAACAATATTGTTTTAAGAACATCTGTCACTCAAATGACAAGTCATTTTGACTATTATAAATACCCAAATTAACAACAAAAGATATATGAAGGAAAATGCTATCTGTGTCCAAAGAAAGAAATGATAAATAGAAGTATGCATAGAATGGTTTTACATATGTGCATATACATACACCTTTCCATATACACATATGTGTATATGTATACCTATATCTATACATAGACATATGCATATATATACAGATATATAAATATTTACATATATATGCTTTAGTAGCCATCTCTGGAAAGTGGGACATGTAATAAAAAAGGGACAAAAGATAAATAACTTCATTATATATTTGAAAGAAATAGCAGCACATATATATATATATAATAGAGTTGCAATTGCATATACAAGCATCTTTTTTTTCAATTTTACCATGTTATAGAAATGTTTGTTTTATTTCTTATGTTCACCAGAATGAAATAATTTTTTAAAAGTAGATATTACTTTTGGTGCTTAAATATAAGAAAAATAGGGGATAAATGTAAGCCTATATAGTATAGATGGATTATAATAATATAATGTTTCATAAATATTACCATTTTCACAATGTTCTTTCTTAGCAATTCTTTGTTGTCTTTACAATGCCTTGCACATAGAAAGGGCTTAGCAAAGTTTTGGATAAATTAAAATGCTCATTTTAGAAAAATAGAACTATACTTTTTCATAATAAAGGCTTATAGATTTTTTCTGTGAATAGTTAGATAACTTTTTCTCATGAAATTTGATTGTGCTATATTTCCTCAGTTGAGTAGACATTGATGGACTAAGTCTTTTAATCTTTCCTTTAAATTACTGATTAATGCTCCCCTTTTCCAGAAAGGAATAATAGATTAGCATTATTTTGACTTCTGAAATTCATTTTTTAAATGATTAAAGAGGAAGCTATTATAAGTTTTGATCACCAATTAGGATGAATCCCAATGGTTTCAAGATGATGAAATTTGTCCCAAGGCAGTCCTGCATTATCCACACATCTTGAGAAGAAAAACCTCATGATTAGTGTTATCCTTCTTTCTATTCTAATCTTAAATTTACATGAAAAAAAATAGTGAAAGAAAAGAGCCACTGGATGTGATGCTATCCCAAAATTTTAAGACCTAAAAGAAGTGTATATCTTCTCTTATTTCAAATGGTTTTCATTCCCCAGGTGAATGAAAAAAAATCTCATTTTAGGAAGTAAGAGTGCAAAATTAATACTTCCAACTTTAAATAATGAAGAAAGAAGAATAGGTTTTAGGTTGTTGGGTGGTTTTTTTTAATTTGACTATTTATAACAAGAGATAACATATTTTCTCTATCCTTAGGAAAAACCCCAGGAATTTTTAAAGAAATCAATATAATACTGTTTAAAAATACTCAAGTATATAATGCAAACTCAAAGTCTGCAGCAGTCTTTGAAAGTTTCAGAGTATTCTGCAGAATCATTTTCTCTATGTAAAAATAATATCTAAGTCTACACTAAAAGGTCAACATTGACATAGAAATATTATACAAAGAATTGAGAACAAGAATAAAAGAGTTTCCACAAGAAGGTGCAAATTTTATTGCCTGAAAAAGTGGTGCCCAGTTAGGATTTGAGAACACAACTGAACCAGAGATTATCTTCCTGCCTCTGACACTTATTATTTGTGGAACTGATTATCACTTGACTCCCCAGTTTTCTCATCTATAAAATAAAGATTGATAGACCAGATGGTCTCTATGTTCCCTTTCAGCTGTTTGTTAGCTGATCTTAAAATGGGCCAAGTTAATAGTAATTGCCTCCTGGATTCAGAACTTCAACTTTCCATCTCCTCTGGAGATTCTGCTATTTAAATTCTTGGAATAGTAAGGAACTGGGAGCAACTAGTTGGTGCAGCAAAATCAGCACTAGTCCAGAAGTCAGGACTTGAGTTCAAATCCAGTCTTAGACATTAGCTATGACCCTGGGAAAGCCACACCAAAAAAATTGTCTCAAAAAAAACAATAGTATGGAATTAAAAGACATAAGAAGAAAGACATCTGCATCTAGAGAAAAACTGATACATAGACATATTCATGGGATAATTTTACATACATTTTACATGTATATGTGTGTGCTTATACATACACATACACCTCTGTTTCTAATGGTAGTCATTTCTAGGATAGCAGAGAGGCATGAAAAAAATTTACATGAAAATTTTGTGGTATATTTGAAAAGATCAGCATGTTGTGCATTGTAAATTTACAATATTGCAATCATCTTTTTTATTGTACCATATTATGAAGATGCTTGTTTTATTTCATAAGTTAAAAATAAAATTTAAAAAGATCAGTATGGAACTTCCATCAATCTAACAATATCTTCAAGCAGAGAGCACTGTTGAATATTATTTCCAAATCCCTTCTACTCAGTTATTTTATAAATATATTATTTTGTAAATATATTATCTCGACTGAAATTATGTAAGGTCCTTAAAGCTAAGAACTATTACAGTTTTGTTTTTGTAACTCAGAGTTTGGAATAGTGTCCAATCCACAATTGAGATTAATAAATGAGTTTTAATTGATTCCTGTCAAAATTCAGTTGCTGATTGCATGCATAGGGTACCCTGAATTACTAGATAAAATTGTGAAAAGAATTTTTCCATTTTTTATATTCATGGATTGGCCTGATTGGGTCAAGGAACCCCTTGGGTTGGTGTCATCATCACATATTTCTTTCTCTAGATACAGATAGTATACTCTATCATGGGCCTTCTAAAATTGTCTCTGATCATTGCATTGATGGAGTGAGCATGTCCATCACCCCATGTTGTTGTTAAGGTGTACAATGTTCTTCTGTTCTGTTAACTTTCTATGTTGACTTGTCCTGGAAAATTGTTTCACTCTATTTCTTATGGTTTCCACCTTTCTAGAATTTGTTTTGAAGGTTATTTGGAGGTATTCGGGGGAGAGTTCAGGAGAATTCCTGTCTTCACTCTGCCATCTTGGTTCTGTCTCATTCCTTTTAGTTTTATACACCAGAACCAAAGGTTTTGTTCTCCTAGGACAAGTTTAATAGAATCAACAGCAACCCTTTGTCAGTTTTGGGTTTTAGTTAGTGAAAAAAAAGGAAAAAAATGAATACTAGAATAGTTTTAAATATGGTGATGATAAGAAAAGTTTAACAATTTTATAGTCAAATTATTTTTTAACCTTCTTTATCATCATGGACTTTTTTTGGTATGCTGATGAAGTTTAGGTATCCCTTCTCAGAATAGCATTTTTCAAAAAATACAACACCTAGAATTATAAAAGTAAACTGTTATGGTAAAATCCAATTAAAATATTTTTTAAAAAATTTGTTGACTTCATTTTAAGAAACTCTGATGTAGTACATCAAAGTTCCAGAGTACTTTGAGTCTCACAACTACCCTATGCATGGGTACTACAAATATTTTTATCCATAGCTTAAATTGCCTTGAAAACATTAGTGACTTGCTGTTGCCCTTGCAAAGGTTAGTCATAATTTGAATTCACTACTTAAAAAATCAGGACAATATCACCTTAAACTAAAATAATAAGAAAGAAAATGATTTAGGATGAGATATTGTTCAGTAATATCCAATTTTTCATGATTCCTTTTTTTTGGCAAAGATATTGGAAAAGTTTGCTATAATCTTCTTCAATTTATTTTACAGATGAGGAGTGCAATCTAGCTCAGGCCGTGCCAACACAGACTGGACTCCAGCAACCAGGAACAGGCCTTTGGAGCCCCTGAATTAGTAGCAATGGCAGCAGTTGCTTCTGAAGTGCTCAGCCCACAGAAGGTAAGTCAAGCAACTACTCAGAGATGTTATAAGGATCTCTTTTCCAGCACTGAGGCAGGACTCTGCTGATTTTCGCTTACACAGATCTGGATCACAAAGTTGTGTGGCAATCCCAGGACTAGAAAGAGGACTAGCATAGAGCAGCTTGTTGTTTCAAGGGAGCAGGTACCCTCCTCATAGTTCCAGGGCAGAAACATGTGCTTGGGGTCATTCACAGACCAGAGCACAAGCCAGGAGAAGAGTAAACACCTCTCCTTAGATCAAACTACCTTAGAAGAACTGAAAACTTACAGGTTCCTAGAAGTATCTATGAAAACAGCTACTCAAAACACCTGAAACTTGGAACAGTGCACTCTTCATCCTGGAAGCAGAGCCCTACTTTAACAAAAAGTTAATTGTCAAGTAATAAGCTGGGAAAGTGAGCAAAAAGGGAAAAAAAATGACAAAGCACCTATTTCTAAAGACTTCAAAAAATGTGAGTAGGTCTCAGGCCATGGAAGAGCTCAAAAGAATTTTGAAGATCAAGTAAAGAGACAGAGGAAAAATTGAAAAAAGAAATGAGAGTGATGCAAGAAAATCGTGAAAAAAAGAATCATCAGTCTGGTAAAGGAGAGTCAAAGAGAATACCACCTTAAAATGGTAAAAGATGTATAAGAAGTCAGTGAGAAGAATGCCTTAAAAAGCAGAATTGACCAAATGAAAAGCACAAAAACTCACTGAAGAAAATAATTCCTTAAAAATTAGAATGAGCAGGGAGCAGCTAGGTGAAGCAGTGGATAGAGCACCAGCCCTGGAGTCAGGAGTACCTGAGTTCAAATCTGGCCTCAGACACTTAATAATTACCTAGATGTGTGGCCTTGGGCAAGCCATTTAACCCCATTGTCTTGCAAAACTAAAACTAAAAATGTATGTTAAAATTTGTTTTTATTTGTAATAGATGGAAAAATAAAATGCTAATTAAAAACAAAAATTGAAAGGAAGGGTATAGGATAAGATTCCCCTTTCAACAATAAAATATGTCTCTTTATATACATATATATTCACATTTATAATATTTTTCATTATAAAATATTGTACATTATATTTTAGTTTATATATTGCGATATAAAAATGCAGATTATATATATAATTAAATAATCTGCTTTTGATAGTCTAGAAATGTTTCCCATCCCCTCTCTATTTCCAGCTCCCCCTCAAAAAAAAATCTTTAGAGAAGTTTACAGAGTAAGGAATGGTTTCTGTAATAAAGGAAAACATAGAAGAAATAAACATTTAAACTTCCATTTCTTAATTTCCACTATAATTTCAAATGATAGGAAAATACATGTTTTTCCTAGTTTGGCCAGAGGGACATTCCCTGATCCGGAAATGATAGTATCTAATGGCTACCAGTCATGCATTCAACTTAAGGCAGACTAATTTATTCTGAGGACACCTTTTAAAAAGTTAGGAAAGTCTTATTCATAACTATTGGAATGAAGTGGCAATGTCTCCTAAGTTGGAAACTGAAGTGGTTTATGAACATACTGAGAATAATAAGATGGATATCTCTTGACCACAGTAGTTCTATTTTAATTCACTTGCCTGCTTTTCTAAATCACTACTTTCACTGTGGTTTACTGTGTCATAAGAATTTTTGTCCATTGCTGAAAAATCAAGAAAATAGAATAATTGGTTTCTATCAATTTTAGAGTCATCCCCTCCATTCCCATGCTGAATTCCCTCTACCATTTCCTTTATTTAAAATACCTTCTGACTTATTTTTGTTATTGAGGTAGCAATGAAATTCTTGTTAGGCTCTGAAAGAGCAACTTCAAAACTTCAAGGTGAATGAGAGGCAAAGTCGGTTAAGGAAATAAAAGATTAGAATGAGGATAGAGATTTTTAATTCTCCTAGTACTGAGGGGAAAGCATCTGTTCATGAATTTCTACTTAAGACGCCCTGACTCACTAGATACAGTCTGAACTTAGAATCATTGATGAGAGTTCAAACTCAATTACTCTAGACAAGTCAATGAATTCTTGTTTTTTCTATTTCCTCTATCTAAAAAATGGATCCTTCTCTCCCAAATTGGTTTTTTTTTTTGACTATGCAAAATAGGCTTCTTGCTTCTTTTCCTTCTCACCTGCTTTAATCACTGAGAAACCCAGAGGTTCTTCCCTTCCCAGAATTTTTTTTTTTTTAGAAATAGCCATTCTTGACTTCCCTGCCTCATCTCTCTCTTACCTAATGTTAATGACAGAAAAAAACTTAACTTTAAAAAGCCAAGTAAAAAATGAGCTGGTTTCTTTGCAAGGCAACCCTTCACTTAAATGCAATTCATTTGCAAGTCATGTCTTCACTTCCTTGACATCATAGTCTTCTTTGAGAAAGAAGGATAAGAGAGGTCCAACAGCTGGCCAATTTCATCAACATAGTTCCTCTCTCTTCTTTCTTTCCTTCCTTACTTCTTTCTTTCCTTTCCTCCATCCTTCCTTCTTCCTTTTTTATATTTTATTTATTTGTTTTCATATAATTATAATAATCTTGCTATAAAAATAAACATAATTCCCCCTCCTTCCATAAAGATAGAGGAACCTCAAGAAAAATAAAGTGAAAGAAAAAAAAGCACAGGCTCTGTTTCTGGGATGGATTGTATTCTTTATCAGTTGTTTCAATATTTTTTCCACAGTGGCTATTAACCATATTTACCCTCCATTCTACTCCTCCCCACTCCTATTTATTCTATTCTACCTCTCCTTTCACCCTGTCCCTCCTCAAAGGTGTATTGTATCTGACTACCCACTCCCATGATCTTCCCTCTCTTTTATCACCTAAACCCTCCCTCCCCTCCCCCCTTTCCCTTTCTCCTATCCCTTAACTCTCCTTTCTCCTCTAGGGTAAGATAGATTTCTATACCCTATTGAGTGTGCATGTTATTTCCTCTCCAAGTCACTTCCAATGAGAATGAAGATTCATTCATTCCCCCTCACCTCTCTCCTTCCACTCCATTGCAAAAGTTTTCTCTTGATTCTTTTATGTAAAATATCTCAGTTCATTCTACCTCTTCTTTCCCTTTCTTCCACTGACTCCATCATTATATTATGCTTTTATATTCAGTTCCCTCCTGTGCCTAGTCTATATATGCCCCTTTTAACTGTTCTAATATGTGAGAAAGTCATATGAATTATTAATATCCTCTTTTCATGCAGGAATATAAACAGTTTAAATTCATTAGATCCCTCATAATTTGCCCTTCTTGTCCACCCTCTCTATGTTTCACCTGAGTCCTGAACTTGAAGATCAATTTGTCTGTTCCCTCTGGTCCTTTCAATATCAAAGTTTGAAAGTCCCCTATTTCATTGAAAGTCTAGCTTTTCCCCCTGAAAGAAAATATTCAGTTTTTCTGGGTATTTGATTCTCAGTTGTAATTCAAGCTCTTTTGCCTTCCAGAATATCATATTCCAAGTCCTACAAACCATTAATGTAGGCACTAAAAATACTGTGAAATCCTAACTGTAGTGCCACAATAATTGAATTGTTTCTTTCTGACTGCTTATAATTTTTCTCTTTGACTTGAAAATTCTGGAAATTGGCTATAATATTCCTGGAAGTTTTATTTTGGGATCTCTTTAAGGAGGTGATTGGTGAATTCCCTCATTTTCTATTTTACCCTCGTTTCTAGGATACAGGGCAATTGTCCTGGAAAATTTCTTGAAAAAAATGAAGGCTAGGCTCTTTCCCTGGTCATAACTTTCAAGTAGCCCAATAATTTTTAAATTATCTCTCCTGGGTCTCTTTTCCAGGTCAGTTGTTTTTTTCCAAAGAGAGATTGCACATTTTCTTCTAGTTTTTTCATTCATTTGGTTTTGTTTTATTGTTTCTTGATTTCTCACAAAGTCATCAGTTTCCCTTAGCTTCATTCTACATTTGAAGGAGTTATTTTCTTCAGAGATTTTTTCCTCTTCCATCTGGAAAATTCTGCTTTTTAAGACATTCCTCTCTTCAATGACCTTTTGGACTGCTTTTTCCAATTTGACCAAAACTGGTTTTTAACATATTCTTTTCTTCCATATTTTTTGTGTATCTCCTTCATCAAGTTTCTGACTAGTTTTCATGATTTTTCTGCATCACTCTCATTTTTCTTCCCAATTTTTCCTCTACCTCCTTAACTTGCTTTATAAATTTTTTTTTTAGTTTTTGTAAGGCAATGGGGTTAAGTGACTTGCCCAAGGCCACACAGCTAGGTAATTATTAAACGTCTGAGGCTGGATTTGAACTCAGGTACTCTTGACTCCAGGGCCAGTGCTCTATTCACTGTGTCACCTAGCCACCCGTTACAAAATCTTTTTTGAGCTCTTCCATAGTCTGAAATAAATTCCTATTTTTCTTGGAGGTTTTGGATACAGAAACTCTGACTTTATCATTTTCTGAGTGTGTATTTTAATCTTCCATCAAACCAAAGTAATTTTCTATGGCCAGATTCTTTTTCTTCTGTTCTTTGGTAATTTCCCCCAGCTATGACCTGATTTTAACATACTTCCAAAGCTTTTGGGTGTTACTGGGACACCTCCTTAGGGACCTTAATTCCTTCAAGGTCTTATGAGAGGCTCTGACTGCTCTCCTGGCCTGTGCTCTGGTCTGTGGATGATCACTAGCACTCCCCTCTTCCCTGGAGCTGTAAGAAAGATCTCTGCTCTGTTATGGTAGTATGGGGACCCAGACTGAGCCCTGGACCTGAATAAGGGCAAAGCTGCAGAGTCCTGCCCTAGAGATAGCAGATAGACTTTTGCAATCTCTCCCCACACCTTACCATCCATGGGCTTAGCACTCTGGAAGCAACTGCTGGGTGATTCCACAGGTTCCCAGATTGGGGCTGCACTGAGATATCAGCTGAGGCCTGCACTAACATGGGCTCTGAGTTCACTCTGGTGTGGTAGAGTTTTCTTGCTGACCTTCCAAGTTGTCCTTGGCTACCACTGGGCTGAGAGGTCTGGAAACTGTCCCCACTGCCACTGACATAGGCACCCCCAAGGACTAGGAACCCTTCAGGCTGTTGCTGGAAGGCTGGAGCTGATTTGCTCTGATGTGGCACAACTTTGGCCCAGGCTGCACTATGACTCTTCCCAACCCTTATGAATAGATCTTATGGTCTGGAAAATTGTTTCATTCAGTGAGTTCTGTCACTCTAGAATTTGATTAGAATCATAATTTTACAGCATTTGGAGTGTTCTAAGGAAGAACTTCTAGGAATTCCTGCCTCCACTTGCCATCTTGGCTCTGCCCCTCTCTTTCTTCTTTCTTTCTTTCTTTTTCTTTTCTTCCTCTATTTCTGCCCTACCCAATGACCTGGCAAAATTTCTTAGGGTTTATAAGCCTCAAATAATTCTGGCTCTCCTTGATTGGTCAGCAATGGGTCTCAGGTTAAGCCCACTTGATTATTGTTTAGTGCTGAGAGCTACTGGAGAGAGTTTGGGTTAGAGGTCAGTTATGACTAAAAGACCTAAACTTTGGTGACCCTCAACTGAAGGTTTTCCAAGGAACTCTGATGTGATAACACAACTGTGTCATTCGTGGCCTCACTTGTTGATAGCCCTGTTCCAGAACTTCTTTTTTAAGGTTTTGTAAGGCAAATGGGGTTAGTAGCTTGCCCAAGGCCACACAGCTAGGTAATTATTAAGTGTCTGAGGCCGGATTTGAACTCAGGTACTCCTGACTCCAGGGCTCTATTCACTGTGCAACCTAATCACCCCTGTTCTGGAACTTCTTGACCTGAGTTACATTCTACTAGGTTACATCCTGCCCCAAACAGTTACATCATTGTTTTTATCCTGTATGTTAAGTTTGTAGTTTTCTTCTGTAAGAACTGTTTGATACTTTCATTAAACGGCTCGGCTAGTTGACTTGTTTGTACCCCCACCTGAGTGTACACTGAATGAATCCCCTCGTGGACAGGGGAACTCAACAGTTTGGACCCTGATTAGCTCATAGTGAATGTATGGAGCAATTGTTTCTGTTTTTGTCAGAAACCATGAGGGTCTTTTCTTCTCAGAATGATTTTTTTAACTATGCAAAAGAAACTTTTGCTTCTTTTTTTCTCACCTGCCTTAATCATTGAGATACAAGAGGGTCCTCCACCCCAATAACTTTTTTGGAAGTGATCAGTCTTGACCTCTTTTGCCTCATCTATCTCTTACATAACCTTAATGATTGAATGGGTGTTGCCTAGGGAAAGATCTAGCTTTAAAAGGCCAAGATCTCCCACTGCATCTAGAACCTTCTCCAGTCATGCTGATCCTTAGCTGATCACTGGACCCAGATGTCCCTGGAAGAGAAAGTGAAGCTAGTGACTTTTCACAGCACTGTCTCACTTAAATTCAATTCATTTGAATGTCATGGCATCACCTCCTTGATGTCATGGTGTTCTTGAAGAATGAAGGATGAACAATAATAAGTACAGTACCTGCCTCAAGGTTTGTTGTGTTTTATATGTAAACTTATTAGCAAACTCTACCTTCTTTCTTCTGACTCTGTCATAAATCTATTACAGGCCCTCACTGATTGGTCTTCCTATTTCAAGTCTCTCTCCACTGCAGTCCACATCCATCATTAAGCTGTTAAATTGATCTTCTTTAAGCATAGTTCTGACAATGTCACAAATACCTTTGGGGTTCTTCACAACTGTATTCCCTCACCCACTAAGGGTCTCTTCAGCATATACTTGATTTAATTATAAATAAATATAAATAAAAAAAATACCTCAAAGACTGCAATGGTAGGATCTAAATGTGATCGTTCAGCTATTCTTTTTTTAAAATAAATATTTTATTTATTTGTCCAGCTACAGGCAATGGGAGTTTTTTCCAATCATTACTTTTGCAAGGCTTTGAGTTTTACAATTTTTCTCCCTCCCTCCTTTCCTTCCCACCCTGCACCTGACAGAAAGAAATCCATATAGACTTTACATTTGTAATCATACTAAACACAGATTAAAATGAACATATGAGAGAATAATCAGGTCCAAATGGAAGAAAGAAAACATTAGAGATAACAAAATTGCATTATACATAATACATAAGACAACTTTTTTTTGTAATTAAAGATTTTATTTATTTTGAGTTTTACAATTTTTCCCCCAATCTTACTTCCCTCCCCACCCCACCCCCACATAAAGCAATTTGTCAGTCTTTACATTGCTTCCATGTTGTACATTGATCCAAATTGAGTGTGATGAGAGAGAAATCATATTCTTAAAGAAAAAACATAAAGTATAAGAGATAACAAGATCAGACAATAAGACGGCAGTGTTTTTTTTTCCTAAATTAAAGGAAATAGTCCTTGAACTTGGTTCAAACTCCACAGTTCTTTATCTGGATACAGATGGTATTCTCCATTGCAGACAGTCCCTGATTGTTGCACTGGTGGAATGAGCAAGTCCATCAGGGTTGATCATCACCCCCCTGTTGCTGTTAGTCTGTATAGTGTTTTTCTGGTTCTGCTCATCTCACTCAGCATCAGTTCATGCAAATCCCACCAGGCTTCCCTGAATTCCCATCCCTCCTGGTTTCTAATAGAACAATACATACATATAACAGTTTGCTAAGCCATTCCCCAATTGAAGGACATTTAACAACAACTTTTAAAAATTGAAAATAATACAGTTTGATTTTCATTTGAAGTCTTCAGTTCCTTCTCTGGATATAGATGGTATTTTCTATCATGAGACCCCCCCTAAATCTTTTATTATTGTACTGCTGAAATGAACAAGTCCATCATGGTTAATTATTGCCCACATTGTTATTAATGTGTATAATGTTCTGGTTCTAATCATTTCACTCAACAACAATTCATGCAAGTCTTTCCAGGCTTTTCTGAAATCATGTCCCCCACAATTTCTTACAATAGTGTTCCATCACATACATATATCACACCTTATTCAGCCATTCCCCAATTCATGGGCGTCTTCTCAATTTCCAATTCTTTGCCACAACAAAAATGAATATTTTTATACCAGTGGGACTTTTACTCTTTTTCATGAACTCTTCAGGATACAGACCCAGTAGTGATACTGCTGGATCAAAGGGTATGAATATTTTAGTGCCCTTTGGGCATAATTTCAAATTGTTCTCCAGAAAGGTTGGATCAATTCACAATTATACCAATAATACATTAGTGTTCCAGTTTTCCCACAACCCCTCCAGCATTGATCATTATCCTTTCTAATAATATTGGCCAATCTGAGAGGTGTGAGGTAGTACCTCAGAGGTATTTTAATCTGCATATCTCAAATCAATAATGATTTAGAGCAACTTTTCATATGACTACAGATAGCTTGCATTTCTTTGTCTGAGATTGGCTTTCTGTATCTTTTGACCATTTATCAATTGGGGAATGAGTTTTTTTAAATTAATTTGGTTCAGTTCTCTATATGTTTTAGAAATGGGTCCTTTGTCAGAAACATTAATTGTAAAAAATGTTTCCCAATTTACTATATTCTTTTTAATCTAGGTCGATGTGATTTTGTTTGTGCAAAAAAATTTTAATTAAATGTAAACAAAATTATCCAGTTTAGTTTTTGTAATTTTCTCCATTTAAACTGACAGGTAAACTATTCCTAGTTCTCCTAATTGACTTATTACCTTAAATGTCTAAATCCTGCACCCATTTTAATTTTATCTTAATATAGGGTGTGAGTTGTTGGTTTATTTCAAGTTTCTGCCATACTATCTCCTAGTTTTTCCAAACAGTTTATATTCTTCTCCAACCTTTTACCTTTATTCTGTATATCTATATATTTTGTATATCTCTGCCTCAAATGTGTTTCTTTTAAGCAGCATATTGTGGGATTCACATTCAAAGGTATAACTACTAATTCTTTATTCCCTTCCTTGCTATCTCCCCTTGGCTTGCATTTTTCTCCCTTGTTTCACCTTATCCCTCTTCCCTGATATTTTGTTTCTGAATGCCACCTCCCTCAATGTATTTACCCCCTTCTATCCACCCCCCACCCTTTTCTTTCCCCTTTCCCTTTTCCCCTTCTTCCTTCCCTCCCTTCTATCCTCCCCCCCCCCAATTCTTGAAGGTTAAGATAAATTTTTAAACTTAACTGAGTTAATCCCTTTTTGAGTCAAATGTGAGGAGAGTAAGATTCAAGTGGTTCTCACCTCCTCCCTTCTTCTCCTTTATTGCACTAGAGCTCCTTTGAACCTCATCATGCAATGTAAATGTAATTTACCTCATTCAACCTTCCCCTTTGTCCTGTCTCTTTACTGCCCCCCCTTTAATGAAATATATGTATATATAGATTTAAAAACATTCCAATAAAGTCATGGACATACCATGAATGTCCATACCTTCAGCCTAAGTATATTCCCTCTGATAGATTTACATTTCTTGAGTGTTATGAGAATCTTCCTTCAAGGCTGAGATGTAAACAGTTTAATCTAACTGTATAGGGTTTTTTTTTCCCATTTACCTTGTCATGTATCACTTGAGTGTCCTTTTTGAAGATTAAATTTTCTGTTTAGCTCTGTTCTTTTTATCAGAAACCTATTTTGTGAAATGTCCACCTTTTCCCTCTAAAAGAGAAGACTCAATTTTACTCAATAGTAGATTCTTGGTCGCAATCCAAGCTCCCATGCTCTCCAGAATATCACATTTCAGACCCTTGATCCATTAATATTGATGCAACTAGGTGAAATCCTGATTGTGACTCTTTGATAGTTGACTTGTTTCTTTCTAACTGCTTGCAGGATTTTCTCCTTGATCTGATAATTCTGGAGTTTAGTCACAATATTCCTTGGTGTTTTCATTTGGGATTCTTTTCAGGAGGGGATCGATGTATTCTTTCAATAACAATTTAACCCTCTGGTTCCAGGATATCAGATCAGTTCTCCTTAACTATATTCTGAAGTATGGAATCCAGGTTTTTTGTTGCTGTTGTTCAAGGTTTGCTCTCATGATTCTTAAATTATCTCTCCTGCATCTATTTTCCAGGCAAGTTGTTTTACCAATGAGGTGTTTTACATTTTCTCCTACTTTTTCATTTTTTTTCATTTTTTGTTTAACAGACTCTTTGTGTTTCATGAAGTCATTAATTTACACAGATTACAATTTTTTTAGAGAAGAATTCCTTCATTTACTTTTTACATCTTCTTTTCCAATTGGTCAGTTCTATTTTTGTAGTTGTTGTGCTTTTCCATTTTCCCATTTGTGATTTTTTTTTGCAAGACAATGGGGTTAAATGGCTTGCCCAAGGCCACACAGCTAGGTAATTATTAAATGTCTGAGGCTGGATTTGAACTCAGATACTCCTGACTCCAGGGCTGGTGCTCTATCTACTGTGCCACCTAGCTGTTCCCCATTTGTGTTTTTAAGGGAATCATTTTCTTTTTGCATTTGTCCAATTGTATTTTTTAATTTTCTCTTGCGTGGTGTTTATTTTCTCTTGTGTTTCTTTTCCCAATTTTTCCATTTATTTTTAAACTCCTTTCTGGTCTCTTCTAAGAAGTCTTTCTGGACTGGAGACCAATTCATATTCTCTGAAACTTCACATATAGCATCCCTTCTGTTCTCCTTTTCTGAGCTAGTATCCTTATCTCCAGAGTAAAATTCAGTAGATCCTGTTTGTGATTTTCACTTTCCCTAGGGTCTTGTCTTGGGAGAGGGGCTTCTTTGCAGACAATCAGTGTTGAAAACTCTAGAGACAATGCACACTGGAGTTAGGAACTCTAGGGGATTACTCAGAAGACTAAGCAGTAAGGAATGTCAGAAGCTGTCTCTGGATTGTCTGTATTGGGAATGTCAGCCACCCACTCCCTATGCCTGGGGCTGAATCTGGACTGTCCTCACTACAACCAAATCACCGGGCTAGGCTATCAAGGCTAGAAATGCCAGAGTCTCTCTGGGTAAACTCTTGGAAGTGCCAGATGATAACTCTGATAGTGAATGCGGGGGAAATCCGGGGTTTGGGGAACACCTGGGGCTGTTTCTGTGCTTGTACTGGAGAATGTCAGGTCATCCCATAGGAAGTTTAGGGGCTCCTCTAGGCATGTTGAAATTAGTGGTTTGATTGTCCAGACCAGCCATTCTGTCTGAATGGGTGTTTTAGGCAGCTGTACTGAAACTCTCCAGTATGCCCTCTGCACACACCACACTACAAAAGTTTTAGCTCAACCACCAGAGTTCTCAGGTTAGACCCTTGCTTCAAATGTGCCACCTCTATCCTGGGTCTCTGCTCTCTGTCCTGGGCACATCCACACTCCCCCATAACAGACCTTGCTGGAAGATGTTTCCCTCTGTTCTTCTGTGGGGTCTGTCAATCCAAAATCTGTTAAGAGGCCTGATTCTTATTGGTTCTGAGGGAAATCCAGGAGAGATTAAAACAGTGCCTGGTTTCTCCCTCGCCATCTTGGCTAGAAATCCTGGTTCAGCTATTTTTGATGGAGAAAACAACTCATTAAAATTATTTTCAAAAATATTTAAATTTTTTTTTGTTCATGTCCTGTTCCCATTTTTATTCTTAAATGTCCTAGAGATACTTTGCTTGGTTGGATATCTTGCCAAAATTAGTTTAAACTGGTTTTGTTATTCAGTGTTTCCCTGTGCTTTATGAGACAATAATAGTCATAATCATACATCATCCATCCTTCATAAAATTTTTCAGATGAGTTTATAGTCTAATCCAGTGTTGCCTTTGGCACTCTATTTGTCAAGGAAGTCAGGCAATTGCTGATTTTCGGGGCTGTTTTGTACTACTTGTTGAGTAAGTTAATTTACATTGTTTAAATTTCTGGATGCTTTCTCACTGAAGTTTAGTAGAGTATATGTCTATTTGTTTGGAAGATTTGATCAAGTTCAAAAAGAACTTTTTTTCCATTTTATCTTCAGCGACCAATATTGGAGCAAAAGCCACAATTTTTTTTGGCGATCATTTATTCGTAACACTGCAATAGTGGTGACCAAATTTCCCATGAACTAGCTAATGTTTCACATTCTCTAGAAAGTATAATTAAACCTACTCTGCTATCTCTTTTCTTTGCTTCTCCAAAGAGTACCCATGAGCTATATTTATGTTTTTACATTTCTATTTATAAAATATTTATACCCATGAGCTTCTGTTTAGCTGCAATGCCTATCTTTCTTCTGGCTTTATTTACAACTAGAATTTCAATATTCACCTCACACATGTACTCTGATCATTTGACAACTGACATTCTTAAATTTCAGCTACAAGCAATCAAATTAAAGTTTGTTAATGATATAAAATCTGTATCATTCTTAGAATGTTCTGCCTTCTCTCTTGCCACTCTGGTAGAAGTTGACAAGGGGAGGGAGCAAGGTAGGCCTAGGATTTGGGTTTTTTGTCTGTTTGCTTTAAATTTTCAAATGTTGCTATGACTAAAAAAAATCATCAGCAGGTGGCACATGGCAACATGAATTTTAGAAATTAGCTAGTGTCCTCAGAAAACAGATTTGACTTTTTGCCAAATACATAAAACTATGTAGAAAACCTTTCCATAATAGTTGAAGCCAGAGCTTATTCTGCACTAGTATAGCTGTAATGAACCCATGCATGATTCATGGTGAGGCATCAGAAGAAACCTTTGTGGAATTGTAAACACATCTCTATTTTATATTTGGAAGGGTCTCTCATGCTCCTATATTTTCATAATTAATGTATGAACCCCAAATAGAATCAGGCTGGCATCAGAGAGGAAATTGACCAAGTGCTTTGAAAACAATTTCTGTGTCAAGGTGTGTGTTTATGTTGAACCTTTTCTTCAAAGTAGGGGTATCATAATATCTAATCTGTTGAAGTCACACCTGCTCTACCATCCTCTGAGTTAAACTGGTCATCTTAACAGTTTCAAGAAAGGGTAACTTGCAATCTTATCCTATTTACTTCTTAGTTACATCACATTGGCTAGTGTACTGACACATATTAGGAGATACAGCAATGGGTTTTGAACTAGTGGGATTATCCCTTCTACTATATAATCTACTAATATATCTTCACCAGAATGGTATACTATTAGTAGTGTTCTACTATCAGTTCAATAATGACTTTACCAAAATGTTTTCTTCTAATAGAAAATTTGATGTTTCAGAATTTCTGCCAGACCTTCTCATGGTCTACCTTCAGCATGATGACTATTATTATTTTTACCTAGCCATTCTATTCAACTATAGTATGACATGAACAAAGTCTTTGAGGA